>NC_139967.1:28011864-28531045 GCF_963993115.1 Abramis brama | reverse complement strand
GTGCAATTTCAGTCTTACCATGAAAAGCTCAAATTCGTCCTCATTACGAGCAATCATTTGATTGAGAGTTTCATCATCTGGAACTTCATCTTCCTCCTGGTATAACACACACACATATGCCAACAAACATAATTAGGATACATTTATTTTGAGAGTGACTAGTATTTCATCTCTGGCCAAGTGGATTTTGCTTTTTAAATCGTAAAAAGTACCAGAATAGACACTACCAAACCAGACACTAAGAAATGCTTTGTACTGTTCCTGTAAGTAATTCAGCTCAACTTAACTGCACTCCGGTTAGTCTCACAAAATTGCATGCCTTTCCTTTTGCCTTTGTCACACTCAAAATCAATAGAAAAACAGACTCTTAGCCATTCATGTTTCATGATCATAAACTGTAATTTGTTGAAATGTCACTACATGAAGACAGGCAATGAACAATGAGTCAAGTCAGGGAAAGAAAATCAATTCAACAAATCAACAAATATAATTATTTTGTATACATAAATACACACATATGCATGTATATATTTAAGAAATATTTGAATGTATATACTATATATATTTATATTATATATAAATATTTTATATATAAATAAAAAAAAATCTTAAATATATACATGCATGTGTGTGTATTTATATATACAAAATAATTATACACAGTACACACACATATATTTATGTAAACACAATACACACATCGCGATTAATTTTTACCAGCACTAATTTTTACGTGAACTATCCCTTTAAAGTTTCTCATTTTGAAAAGTGTCAGTAAATTTGATAAAGCCTTACTATTTCAACATTATTTCAAAACACAAGCATCTTTAATTTCTTTATTTTATAAATATTTTATAAGCATAAAAAAAAAAATTCAAGACAAGGGGATTTAAATATATTTTTAGAGATCGGACAGCTAGTGTAAATGCTCTCCATGATACCTTAATGCTAATAGCAATTCGATCACTAAAAGCTCCTTCATAGAAAATGAGACTTGGCCAAGTTGAAATGTTCAGTTGTTGATTGTTCAAGCTACATATATAAACTTTACTTCTCCCAAGCACCCATCCGAGTGCAGAAGTTTGAGAGCCCCACAATTGACACACAATCATTGACGAGACGCATGGATGGATAAACCGTGAAACTCAAACATTAACTGCTATGTGGGGTGACGAGAGCATTCAACAGAAAATTTCACAGCCTGGTACTGGCATCATCTGTTATACAGTATTTGCATATTTATATATTTGCGGGAATAGTAGATTGGATTTATATCCATTTTGGGAAGACAAATGTATGTGGTGAAGTGTAATTTGAATGTATGCTTTCATAATGGTAATGTATGCTTTCATAATGGCTAGTAAACAAAAAGAATCTGTCTTTTTCAATAATTTTTACCTCAGTGCACCATTAGATAAAATTAACCAGTTTATCAGTTACTCCAACTGCCATCTGTGCTTGTTGAAGCGACTCACCTCATTCTGTTCCTCGTGCTCCAGAATAGCTGCAGGAAGGCTCTACGTTCATGGCTAGAGGACTTCTGATCAAACATGCCTGCCTGAATGACCTTCTGATCAACGTTCAGTTTATATTTGGCCGCCGCTAGAATCTTCTCCTCCACACTGTTAACAGTGCACAGACGCAGTACGCGTACTTCATTCTGCTGGCCGATGCGGTGGGCTCGGTCCTGTGCCTGCAAGTCCTGGTGATTGAAATCACACGTTAAAAATAGAGTTGCAATTGTGATAAATAAAGACAATTAATTGATAAAATACAATTCCTTTTATATTTCTGAATTCCACAACTATCCCAACCAAGGTGAATCACTTATACTACAAGATATTTTTCAAGTCAGATTTAGAGAAGACAGATCACTGCTGAGCTGAAAACTAGGGAAGTGAATGTCTAGTTCCTCTGAATCACACAAACCTGGTGGGGGTTCCAGTCGCTGTCAAAGATCACAACGGTGTCTGCAGCTTGCAAGTTGAGGCCCAAACCACCTGCCCTGGTGCTCAACAGGAAGATAAAATACTGGGAGCCTTCACTGTTGAATTTCTTTAAAAGCTCTGCCCGGTCTTCAGACTTCGTAGTTCCTGGAGGACACAACCAGAAACAAACATGTGTTAATGAAAGAGAAAGGGCAGCATGTACAGTGTGTGTGATCACACTCATTAAAAAAGTGGTGGGCCACCAATTGGAAATCCCCAACACTGAGGTCCTAAAGGACAGGAAAACATAAAAGGAGGTTTGCACTGATTACTGACCATCCAGACGCAAATAGAGGAAGTTACGGTAGCTAAAATAATCCTCCATGATGGTCATGAGGGTGGTCATCTGACAGAACAGAAGCACTCTGTGATTGGTGGCCTTCAGCTTGGGCAGGATGCGGTCCAGTAACTCAAACTTGCCAGAGGCACGGTACAGGTCAGGGCTAGGACAGCAAAATAGCATGTCTAAAATGTCATGTAGTGCAGGGCTCTGCGTTGTGCTTAGTGATCCATATTTGATGAATGAACAATTCATGGTAACGGTCGTTTTGATCCGTACTCACCCGCTGATAATGCCATTTGGATATCCCAAGTGTTCAGCAAAGGATTCCTAAAGTACAAAATAGACACTATGAGTACAGCTGATGCCATACAAGTAGAAAAATACCATGACACCATAGAATGCTTCGTTTTGATTGTTGACTGAAGTTTTAACTCCATATATATGAAGAAGTTTTAGGTCTAAAAGATATTTTACATAAATACATTAAAAGTTAATGGGGTCCAATGCTTTTTAGACCCAATTAACTTTCATGCTACAAGAAAAAACAGCTCCAGTGCCTGGAGAGAACGCATCTATGTCATCAATTTCCGAGCTTTTCTCTTTTAATCCAATCACTGCACTGTACTATGGATGCCAACACATTACAGAGAAGTCAAATGTCATGAAAGACCACTTCAGTGCTGTTTGTACACCTCTGCCCGTTCTGCTTTGTGGAGTTGTTTTTCAGACACGTGTTCGTAAGTGTATGTTTCCTCAAAACAGTAAAACAAAAGTGTTGTTTGCATTTTCCCAACGATGTAGTCAAAGCTGGAGTTTGACTACCAACACATGGTAAAATACGACTCATATTTAATATGCAACAACACACAAGAGTGTTTTTTGCGCGGAACTCCGTGATGAGTTTAACAAGAGTTGCAACACCGATCACAGTTCATATCCGGACCAGAGCGAGCGTATTTCAAGTTTTTATATTATTTCATATACTCTAGTGCTCCAAACATGAACCAGCACCGTGCATTTGCACATATTCCACCATGTCTTCTTCAAGTTAAATATATATATGTGCAAATAAGGACACTGATACAACAGCGTTGTCTTCTGCGTATCAGAATAATTAATTGTGTCAATGCGATCATCATCAGACATGATGAACGCATTGACACAATTAACTATTCTGATACACAGAAGACAACGAAGTAGACCAAAAATTCAAAGAAATATGGACAAAAAAAGCAACTTAATTTTTTCTGTTAAACTGATGCGTGTCATTTTTTCAGAGATTGTAAGGCTCGTAAATGTAATGAATTATACATTTTAAACGTTCTTCCTCATTTTTAAGACCAATAGCTCTGGAAAGTTATAATGCTGATTTGTTAATAATATTAGTGCTTCATCTTAAAACCTTTTTTCAGTTTACTGCCAAAAGAACATTTCAAATTTTTTTAAACCAATATTCATATTTTATTTCAGCTTAATAATAACCATGACTGAGACATATTGCGATACCTCAATGTGCTGAAACATGTAGGGATGGTTACAGATCTTCTTCAGCTGCATGATGGTGTTCATTAAAGTCTTGGCTCCTCCTTTACCCTGTGGATGAAAAACATCAAGTTAAAACCCCATGAACTCTGCTTTAATCCAAACAGCAGTGTAACAATACAGTAACAGTTACCATACAGCCTCTCTCTTTACCTTCTTGTCTTTCTCTGAGCCGTCCGTGAGCAGGATACCTTTGCCCTGCATGTGCCTGTACAGAACCTTCTGGATGGCTGACATGTCACATTTGATGACATACTCCACCTGTGACAAATTAAGACCCAATGCATTAACATAACCTCATCCGCATGACATACAGATGTCATTCATACTTTGTTTGGAAGATGCTTTTTTTTTTTTTTAAATGTGTACAATGATTTTCTTTTTTGTTGTTTTTGGAAATAACTAAAATAATTTTGTAAAGAATGTTGTATTTTTTATTTTTTCAAGTCGGTACTGAAATTTAAAAAATGTGATGCTTTGAGCGCTGTTGAGCCCACTGTATTCACACGCTCATTGGATATGTCTGTGATTAGCTACAATGATCAGCGCTTCAAAAACATGTTGTAAATATACATCAATGATGCTCTTCACCAAGCGCTTACACTAGTGTTGCTTTCGTCAACGAAAATTATGACGAAATATTGTCATCAACGAACCTTTATCACCTGACGAAAACGAGACGAGACGTAAATGCTTGTCATGTGACGATGACTAAAATACATGTATAATGCAATATCGTTGACGAATAAAAACGAGACTAAATGTGGTTTACAAAATAAAAACTATGCTAAAATGTCTCTTCATTTTCGTTGACTGTGATGGCCACAGCCATGGCCTCACAACCAGTCCAAAAGCGGTAACCTCATGCACTTATATTTTTCCTGAGTTTATGCGGTTTTTCTTTAGGATTGGTTTATATACTTTTTTATACACATTATACATTTGTTGCAAATATTTATTTAGTTACAAATAACTCACAGGACACATAGTTCATTTTACATACATTATACTTTATTTAGTTGACCATACAGAAGTATATTTTTGGGAGCGCGCACCATTAGTTGCTTTTGGATTGTCATTCTGTTTGTATAATTATTTGTTTCTGAGCTTACCAGTGTTGGATTCCACACCGGGAGAGATCCAGGAAGTCGGCTGGCTTAAAGGGGTGGCGCTTGGAGCAGGAGCAGCTTTATAGGGGAGGTGGCCTGATTGGACACTACCATTGTTTGTTATGTCCGGGGGAGGTGTAGCTCATTCTCTCCTTAGATATTTTGGGGTTTAGATTTATATTATATTGAGTATTTTTGTTGAGTTAAGGTTAAGTAAAAGTACATTTCTTTTGGAATAAGTTTTAGGTAGATTTTGCTGTTATTTGTAGTTTATGTAATAGTGTTATTGTTAGTCTTCCCCTGTGTGTCAAAATTGGTCTGATCAGCCAATATATAAGTCCCTGTTGTTTCTTGTGTTAGAGGTCAGTTGCATTTTTGAGTCTTTTATGTTCAGAGCTTTAGTTACTGTCTGTGTATTTGATTTTTTTTTGTGGGCCCAAAATTTTATCTTTATTTTGTTATTATGATTTTTGGGAAATAAAAATTCGTATTTTTGAACTTCCCTTGTGACTCCTCTTGCTTAACTGCTTGGTCCCTGACATATGGTGGCAGCGGTGGGACTAGCCAGTTGAGGAGTGCAAGGTTTTTTTTTTTTTTTTTTTTTTTTTTTTTTTTTTTCCTCATTTTGGTGAAGCATGCGAGGAGGGAGAGTGACAAGAGGTGGCCAGACAGGGAATAAGAAGACTGAGTCAACCCATATAGAGAGAGGACACCGGGCTGAAGGTGAGGACGCAATGGAAGGTGAAGCACTAAAGGGAGCATCGGGTGGTGAGGATGAAGATGGCAGAGAGCCAACGCTGAGTGACCTGGCTGGGATCATGCGGTCATTTATGAGTCAACAGGAGACCAGGGAAGCAAAATTGAGAGAGGAAACTAACCGCCAGGAGTACCAGTTCAAATCACTACAGCATCAGTTTCGCCTTCTGCAGCAGGAGGTAGCGGTTCGCACATCTCCAGTACCAGATCCTGCTTCCACAGTGCCAGACCCTTCTGAGGACTATGATTTGAATGTGGATCATTCAAAGGCCCAAGCCTCACCCTCTATAGAGTCAATCCACCCCACCATGTCTTCAGCAGGTCAGTCTCGATCTTTTCATGAGCCTAGACTGGAAAAATTAACAGAAAATGATGATGTTGAACATTTTCTAATTACCTTTGAGAGAATTGCAGTGGCATGTCGGTGGCCAAAAGTGGACTGGGTTTTTCGTCTCCTCCCATTGCTGACGGGTAAGGCCAGAGGAGCCTATGTGCATATGGATGTAGATGATGCTCACGAATATGATAAAGTGAAAACAGCAATTCTGAAAAAATATGATATTAACCCTGAGACCTACAGGCAGAGGTTCAGATCTCTCTATGTGGAACCTGAGGAAAGCCCCAAGGAGCTGTATGTGAGGCTTAAAGAGCTGTATGTAAAATGGATCCAACCGCAAGGTAAAACACTTCATGAAATTAATGAAATCCTGATCATGGAACAATTCTTGAGAATGCTGTCCCCTGAGCTTCAGGTTTGGGTAAAGGAGCATGGGCCGAAATCTGCTGCTGAAGCTGCCACACTTGCTGATGTGTTTGTTGCTGCCCGGAAAAAGGGTCAGCCATGGAGTAGTATGGGTGGGAAGGCTGGTAAGGACGGCCACAGGCCCATACCCCCTCAGTACCAACAGAGGCCGGCACCAGGAGTGGGTAAGCCCCCCATGAGGGAGGACCAATATACACCACCTAGAGCTCCTAACAGAACGCTCATTTGCTACTTGTGTGGACAGGAAGGTCATGTTAAACCAATGTGCCCGAAGAATCCAGCCAAGCTGACCCAAATGTGTTTTATTCCACGCCAGAGTGCTAACCCTGAACCCAAAGGTAATCACACCATGAAAATGACTTGGATTAAAATGAATGGGGAAAACCTCAGAGCCCTGATTGATACTGGCAGTACTCAGACCCTTGTACAGAGAAAATATGTACCAGCTAATGCTATCTGTACCCTTGAGACTGTCCCTATTTGCTGTGTACATGGTGATGAGAAGTATTACCCTACTGCTGATATTTATCTGGAGATAGAGGGACAGATGTATCTGTTAAATGTGGGAGTTGCAGATTACTTGCCTTTCCCTGTAGTTTTGGGCGAAGATCTTCCAGTACTCTATGACTTGATAAAGCCGGTGCAAAGTTGTAATGTGATCACTAGAGCACAAGCTAAGCAGGTGGACACAGATTCCATAGCCCTCAGTGCCCTGCCGTTCTATAATGAAGAGTTTGAGACATGTCCCGGGAAAGCTCACAAGACTCGTAGTCAGAGGAGGCAAGACAAATTTCAGGGCACGGCTATACAACCATCAGCTGAGGCTACTCCAGACATGTTCCTGGGTTTTCAAATACCTACAGATATAATGCAAATGCAGGAAAATGATCCAACTTTGTCTACCCTTTTGCAGAGAGCACGAGGAAGGAAGCAGGAGACTAATACTAATGGTGAGCAAAATGAGTATGTCCTACAGAACGGTGTTCTTTACCATCAGAATGGCCAGGTGAAGCAACTAGTGGTCCCACAGGTGGCCCGAGAAATAGTACTTAACTTGGGTCACTCCATCCCCTGGGCGGGCCACTTAGGGAAACATAAGACCACAGCTCGTATTAAGCGCCATTTCTACTGGCCCGGTTTGCAAACTGATGTCGCCCAGTTCTGTAGAAGCTGCTCTCAGTGCCAAAAGACGTCAATGAAAAGTCCCTCCAAAGCTCCACTTCAACCTCTCCCAGTTACAAGTATCCCTTTTGAGCGTCTTGGGATGGACATTGTTGGTCCGGTGGAGAAAAGCAAAACAGGAAACCGCTTCATGTTGGTAGTAACCGACTATGCAACTAAATATCCAGAAGTGTTCCCATTGAAATCAGTTAAAGCAAAAACTGTGGCTTTTTCCTTGGTGCATTTCTTCTCAAGAGTTGGTTTCCCTTGTGAGATTTTAACGGACCAAGGCACTAATTTCATGTCTGATCTTTTGAAACAGGTTTATCAACTCCTTGGCATAAAGAGGGTGCGCACTACACCTTACCATCCGCAAACAGATGGGCTGACAGAGCGGTTCAATCAGACCCTCAAGCAAATGCTCCGTAAGTTTGTGAATGAGACTGGATCTGACTGGGATCACTGGCTCCCCTACCTCCTCTTTGCATATAGGGAGGTACCTCAGGCTTCCACAGGTTTTTCCCCTTTTGAATTACTCTATGGTCATGAGGTGAGGGGTCCTCTAACCTTATTGAGGGACACCTGGGGAGGGGATCAGAAGAAGGAAGGGACCATTAATGTAATCTCATATGTTGTCCAGATGAGAGAGAAACTGCAGCGAATGGGGGAACTAGCCCAGACACATATGCTGGAGGCCCAAAAGCATCAAAAGACTTGGTATGACAAGTTGGCTCGACAGCGAGGCTTCCAACCGGGCCAGAAAGTCTTGGTTATGTTGCCTACCAGTGACAGTAAGCTCCTTGCAAAATGGCAAGGGCCCTTTGAGGTGCAAAAAAAGTTGGGGCCCACCACCTATCAGGTCTCCACTCCAGGGCATCAGCGTTCTAGCCGGGTGCTTCATGTGAACCTCCTTAAGGAGTGGGTCCCAAGAGCTGAGGTGTTCCTGATTCAGGCCGTAAAGGAAGAGGAGGAGGCAGATGACCAGTATCTGCCCTTGCCAGTGTCCACAGAGCTTGAGGTAAGCCATCTGTCAAAGGATCAGCAGTCTCAGGTACAAACTCTACTTCACTCAGACACATTTCAAGAATATCCAGGGCGCACAAACCTGGTTGAACATGACATTGTATTAAAACCTGATGCAACAGTGAGACGGATGAGTTACAGGATACCAGAGCGCCTCCTGGTGTCCTTGAAGAAGGAAGTTGACCTCATGCTGTCTCTGGGGATAATCCAGCGATCTAAGAGTGAGTGGTGCAATCCCGTGGTGCTGGTTCCGAAGAAGGATGGGACAATAAGGTTTTGTATCGACTTCAGGTATCTAAACTCAATTTCAAAGTTTGACTCTTACCCCACCCCACGAATTGATGATCTCATTGACCGCCTTGGAAAAGCAAAGTATCTAACCACCATTGACCTCTGTAAGGGTTACTGGCAAGTGCCCCTAACCCAGCAGTCTCAGGAACTGACAGCCTTCCGAACTCCCTGGGGGCTTTTTCAGTTTACGGTGTTACCATTTGGGCTGCATGGGGCTCCAGCAGCGTTTCAAAGATTAATGGACCAGGTTCTTTATGGATTGTCTGAGTTTTCTTGTGCATACCTTGATGATATTGTCATCTACAGCACAACGTGGGAGGAACATGTGGAGCATCTCAAAGTGGTCCTGGACCGCCTACGTTCTGCTGGCTTGACAATCAATCCAGCTAAATGTGTCTTGGCCAAGAAGGAAACTGAGTACCTGGGTTTCACTATTGGAGGTGGGTTAATTAAACCTCAGGTTCGAAAGGTTCATGCAATTGAGTCATGTCCTCTCCCACAGACCAGGAAGCAGTTAAGATCTTTCCTGGGGATGGCTGGCTTCTACCATCGGTTCATCCCCAACTTCTCGGCCAGGGCTGCTCTACTAACGGATAAGACGGGCTCAAGATGTCCTAACCAGGTCAAGTGGACGGGGGAGGCAGTGGCAGCTTTCAAGGACATTCAAAAATCTCTGAGTAAAAGCCCTGTTTTACATAGTCCAAACTTTGAGGAACTGTTTATATTACAGACTGATGCCTCTGAGAGGGGTGTGGGGGCGGTGCTTCTACAGGGACCTAAGGAGGAACGACATCCTGTGGCATATATCAGTAGGAAACTTCTACCCAGAGAGGTCCGCTATTCAACAGTGGAAAAGGAGGCCTTGGCAGTCAAATGGGCCCTGGACTCTTTCAAGTATTACCTGATGGGCAGAGAGTTTATCTTAGAGTCTGACCACAAGGCACTGCAGTGGCTGGAGAGGATGAAGTATACCAATGGGCGGATTACCAGGTGGTATCTGGCCATGCAGCCGTTCCGGTTTACAGTCCAGTACATCCCTGGCAAGTTCAACACCACTGCAGACTACCTCTCTCGCTGGCCCAGCAGCAGCTCTGAAGGGGGGGGATGTGTGATGGCCACAGCCATGGCCTCACAACCAGTCCAAAAGCGGTAACCTCATGCACTTATATTTTTCCTGAGTTTATGCGGTTTTTCTTTAGGATTGGTTTATATACTTTTTTATACACATTATACATTTGTTGCAAATATTTATTTAGTTACAAATAACTCACAGGACACATAGTTCATTTTACATACATTATACTTTATTTAGTTGACCATACAGAAGTATATTTTTGGGAGCGCGCACCATTAGTTGCTTTTGGATTGTCATTCTGTTTGTATAATTATTTGTTTCTGAGCTTACCAGTGTTGGATTCCACACCGGGAGAGATCCAGGAAGTCGGCTGGCTTAAAGGGGTGGCGCTTGGAGCAGGAGCAGCTTTATAGGGGAGGTGGCCTGATTGGACACTACCATTGTTTGTTATGTCCGGGGGAGGTGTAGCTCATTCTCTCCTTAGATATTTTGGGGTTTAGATTTATATTATATTGAGTATTTTTGTTGAGTTAAGGTTAAGTAAAAGTACATTTCTTTTGGAATAAGTTTTAGGTAGATTTTGCTGTTATTTGTAGTTTATGTAATAGTGTTATTGTTAGTCTTCCCCTGTGTGTCAAAATTGGTCTGATCAGCCAATATATAAGTCCCTGTTGTTTCTTGTGTTAGAGGTCAGTTGCATTTTTGAGTCTTTTATGTTCAGAGCTTTAGTTACTGTCTGTGTATTTGATTTTTTTTTGTGGGCCCAAAATTTTATCTTTATTTTGTTATTATGATTTTTGGGAAATAAAAATTCGTATTTTTGAACTTCCCTTGTGACTCCTCTTGCTTAACTGCTTGGTCCCTGACATTGACCAAAACGAGACGAGACGAAATGTTATAACGTCACGACGAATGAGAGAGTTGTGCGTGAACCCATAGCTTTGTCGGGTTTAAATTCTGGTTTGCGATCTGGTCACCCGATTATCAGCGAATTTAACAATATTACTCCATTAGTTATTCTATTAAAATGTCTCATTGATATATTTGACACATTCATAATCATTACTTTTGCCGGTTCTTTGTGACAGCTGTTATGTTATTGGCAGCGTCACCCTCCGGTTACATGAACGCGTCACCGCATCAGCACCAGAACATGGAGATTTTATTTTAGAGAATAATCGCACAACCTATTCGATATTCTATAATTAAATAAACTAATCGAATATCCAAAAATCGTGAATCATCCCTGCATGGAATCTCTTATTTCTTTTCCCAAATCTTCACTCGCGTCTCACCCATTTTCTAAAGGGATTATAAACGTTTCTTCATTGGTTCGCTTTTAATTAGGCCTATTATATTCGTATTCTTTACTGTGGTAAAGTAGAAAAACGCTGTAGGCCTAGGACAGATAGCCTACATTTGTACTTGCATGTCAAATTCTTTTTAACACAGTTTGTGCTTGTTATATTAGACATAGGGCGCGTCAAGTTTAGTTGTAAAGCGCGTTTCACACGCGCGGGTGATTTTTAGTTGCACTTTCTCTGGCAGCGCAATCTCAAACATAGCCTAAAAATCTCACCCTTGTGGAGGATAAAATTCGCTCTTCAGACCAATTTACATCAAGTAGAAAACACGAAGATATCATAAAGAGATCGATGGTCTCTTTCCTGCTCGTGTCCCACATCCCTCTCAGAGCGCAGAGTGGTAGGCTATATCACGCGTCTTTGTGTGGAAATATAAAACGAGTTTTTATTTTTTTAAATAACCCCCCAACCACCGCCGGTAGTTGGTCCATTACCGCGGTGGTAAAAAAAAACTGCCACCGTCACAGCCCTAAATATGCAAAATATAATAAGATAACCTTGTTTGAAATTCTATATTGACTGGGTTAAATAGAATTGCATTACTAAAAAGAGACTAAAATACAATTTTCATTGACTAAAACTAGACTAAAATGTCATCAGTTTTCGTCGACTAAAACTTGACTAGACTAAAATGTCATCAGTTTTCGTCGATTAAAACTTGACTAGACTAAAACGTCATCAGTTTTCGTCGACTAAAACTTGACTAGACTAAAAAGAGTATGAACGTGGCTAAAACTAATAAAAACTAAAACGACAGCTTGACACAAAGACTAGACTAAAACTAAAATTAAAACAGGCCGCCAAAAACAACACTAGCTTACACAGATATAGACGGGAGCTTATAAAAGGAAACGCTCCCGTGCAGTGACCAGTGTAGCCCATCCGATGAGTGCGTGAACACAATGGTAAATCAGAGGTGTTTGTGATTACACTCAACAGCGCTCAAAGCTATACAATTTAAAAGATTTCAGTACCGACTTGGTACAAAAGTCTGTACTTTTTGACAACTCTAACCTGAACCTACATAAAACATTAATACTGTTGTTCTGCTTGGTATCTCCTTTTCCACTTTCATTAAAAAAGTGTGACAGAATGGATCCTTACCTTCTCAGGTAACTGGGACTCCACTTCTTTCTTCAGTCTGCGCAGAAGGAAGGGACGTAATACCTTATGCAAACGGCGAATGATGAGGATGGTCTCCTCTTCATTTAGATCCACCTGAATAGGTGTAATCCACAACAGAGAGAAACCTCTTTAAGCTACAGTGTAATGCAGGGTTCACCAATCTCGGTCCTGGAGGGCCGCTGTCCTGCAGAGTTTAGCTCCAACCCCAATTAAACACACCTGAACCAGCTAATCAAGGTCTCACTAGGCATACTAGAAACTTTCAAACAGGTGTGTTGGAGCTGGTTGGAGCTAAACTCTGCAGGGACAGCGGCCCTCCAGGACCGAGATTGGTGAACCCTGGTGTAATGTGTAAAACAGGATGGTAAATCTATAAGGGTGAAATATAACAGTCTACCCTCTCTCCAGTCATTGCAAATGGAGCATTGAACCACTGCTCAAAGGTGGTGCAGCTTTTGAAGATGGTGGGCAACAGGAAGTTGAGCAGCGCCCAGAGCTCAGGTAATTTGTTCTGTAGAGGGGTCCCAGTGAGCAACAGCCTTCTGGGGGCGACGTAGTGGGTGTTCAACACCTGCGTGAGCTTGCAGTGATGGTTTTTCATGCGGTGACCCTCGTCCACAATCATATACTTCCAGCGAATCTGGGGGTTGGAAAGGAATTGACAATTAGGGCATTAAGGCACTGATTGTTCTACAAACATGTGCCACTCCAAGACCATGGGTTCGAGTCCCAGGGAATGCAGGAACTGATTAAAAGTACACTACCGTTTGAAATTTTGGGGTCAGTAAGGTTGTTTTTTTTGGGGTGAAATAAATGAACTTTTAGCATGGATGCATTAAATTGATCTAAACAGACAGTTAAGACTTTTGTACAGTTAAAAAAGATTTACATTTTAAACAAATGCTCTTCTTTTGAACTTTCTATTCAAAGAATTACGACAAAAAAACAGCTAATCAGCATATCTGCTAATGTGGCACTGAAGACTGGAATATGCTGCTGATAATTCAGCTTTGCCACCACAGGAGTAAATTATATTTTAATATATATATATATATTATATATATAAAAAAAAACAAAAAAAACAAAAAAACAGTTATTTTAAATTGTAATACTGACCCCAAACTTTTAATGGAAGAATGCACTTTAGATGAAAGTGTCTGCAAATGCAAACGTAAATGCATGGCCTTTACCTTGGCGAGAATGTGCTTGTCTTTAATGATGTACTCGTAGGTGGTTATAAGGACATTAAACTTCCCACTGCGGAGCTGCGGCACAAAAGACCTCCGCATTGATGGAGTGCCCTTTGAAGAATTAAAACAGAAATCACCATTAATTGATTTTATTACCTTTATGCTATATTACATCATAACATTAAATTGTCCACAGTAACTATACATACTGATAGTAAAAATCAATGACTACCTTGTAGGAAATTTTCACAATACTTGGTGCCCACTTGTCCAACTCATAAACCCAGTTGGACAAAGTCCTATGAAAAAACGAAAATCAATATTGTCATTTTTTTTTATACTAGGAACGTTTTACCTCTAAATTAAGTCATTTCTCTAAATGATAGGTGGTGTGATTGTGAAGCAGACTTAATGATAGGTGTGAGGTAAAGCTGTTTGAGGACATTTCTGGCCATTGCACAAATCAATCAAAATATCTTAAAGCTAAAACATGGTGCTCAGAGTCATTTTCACCATTCCTATAGGGCCTTTTGCAATCGAGAAAACAAGACAAACTACACAAATATTGTAACTGTCATGTTTCTGTTTGGACTTCCTCTGTTCATTGTTCAGTTTCTAGCCACTCCTCCTTCATTAGTTCATTTGGTTCAGCTGTGTCCTGTTAGTTACTATGGTTACTGTCATTGAGTTTATTTGCCCCAGCTGTTCTCTGTGTTTTTAAGCTTGTATTAAATATATTGTTATCCGTGATTTGTGGTTGTTTGTTCTCTGGTCTAAGTTTTGAATTAAAGTATCATATTGTATCTCCTTCGTCGTGCGCTATATCTTACGCTCTATAACAAGATGTTGTACCATTTAATTCAATGTCCAACTAAACATGCATGATCAATATGACAACTGTTCAGTGACTTGTAGCACTGTCATATGTCACCTTAAAAATGCAACATCACAAATCACTATCACAGCGTTTTCAGTCATTAGAGGTCAACTGTGTGTTATAGTGTTTAGCTACCTAATGAAGCCATTACACTGCAAATCCTCTTAGACATTTCACTTCATTACACCTCTTATCACGTTATTTACAGCTTGCTAGTTGGACTTACGAGAGCGGTACGATGATGAGGTACGGCCCATTGAGCCTCTTGTTTTCCATCAGATAGGTGATAAGGGCGATAGTTTGAATGGTTTTCCCCAGACCCATCTCATCGGCCAGAATACCATTCAGGTTGTTGTTGTACAGAGACACCATCCATTCCAGACCCTGGATCTGAACAAAAAGATTTGCATTATTTGGCGGAAATATCTTAAAAGCATCACAAACAGACAACCGAGCAGACACATGAGTCGACACACAGATTCCAGAACATGGCACAATAGATCCAATTGTTTTTTCACAGATGCCGAGTGGAATTAATAAAGCATGAATGCTCACTTAATTCTTTCAAAGGATAAACAGGAGATAACAGGTCTGTTTCTCTTTTTGAAATCCATTACTGCCCAAAGGGGATCACAGATTCAATACAATCTACTACATTTTTGAAATATCCTCTCTGAGTGATTTCTTTCCTGCAGCCTCTTCCATTTCTAGAGCATAATCCCTTGAAATATCATTATACAGCTGTCTTCAGAGAAGATGGATTCCAAGAATAATGTATCTGTGGAGGTGTCTATTTAAAGCTTGGTTTATTTGTTGCTTTACCTGGTAATGTTTGAGGGTCCCGTTAATCAGAAGGGTAGACTGTTTGTCCACCCTCTCTATGACTGCATGGGCCACTCCATAGTATGACTGGGAGCTGGTCTCTCCCGCCTGAACACTGTACTCGTCATCCACATCCTGCTTAGCAGAACTGCAACACAGGATCCAACATTAAAAGGATAGTTCATCCAAAAATAAAAATGATGTTATCACTTACACATCCTCATTAGGGCTTTTCAAACTGCACTTAACCCCGGGTTATCATCGTTCAAAACACTGCTTTTAACCTCAGGTAAAGGAGCGTTTCACACTTGTAATTTAGCTTTTCTGTAAACAGGTTGAGAGCTGCGTTCATCCAATCAATGGCACTGACCCCGCAAATATGGAAATATGAACGTTAACCCAGGGTTTAGGAATGTACAATGTGAAACGTCAGCTTTTGAATACCCAGGATTAATTGTTAACCCCATTTAAATTTTTAGCAATGTGAAATGTGAAGATAACCGAGGATTCAGTTTAACCGGGGTGTAGAATGACCCAGGGTCATTATCCCATAAGATAACCCAGGATTCAGTTTACCCGGGGTGTAGAATGACCCAGGGTCATTATCCCATAAGACTTTCATTCACCTTTGAAACACAAATTAAGATATTTTTTATATTCTCTCATCATAGTTGTCCATCCATTGAAATTCCAAGTAAAGAAAACGTTCACGCATCAACAAGCATTGGTTCTCAAGTAGGCATAGTTGAGCTTCTGTTTAGCATATTTGATATGTGTTCTATGGATGTGTCGATCAGTGTTTATAAATGAATAAACGCCAAAATCAAATCTGTTCATCATGTGAAGCGATATGTGTCACTTAAAAAAAAAAAAAAAAAAGTGAATTAAACTGCTTGATTTATATGTTTTTTTTTCACATTCTCTGTATGAACTATTTTAAAAATCAAAAAGTTCTGGGTGTTTTGAAGATAAACAGGAGTCTTATAACATAAGGCTGACTCATACTAACATACTGTTTTACCACACCTGCCAATGGCAGTTGAATTAAAAAAAAAAAAAAAAAAATTTGTATAAAAAAATAACACCTGCCATGTTACCCAGTATTTATTAGTCAAATAATGCTATTTAGCTGTTTAATTTTTAAATATTAAGTTCAAACAGAGCAGGTCCTTCGTTCACTTGCAATATCATTTACAAGCTCTGTAAAACTTCACTTTTAACTAAAACTTTTGTTTGTTTGCTATGTAGAATAAAAAAAATAAAACTGGATACATAACAATTTAAAAAGGAATAGAAATATGCAATATGCTCTATATACAGCCTGTGGCCACTTTATTACTTACAAAACACACCCAAAAAATGTTTTGCTGTAAACGCATGTAGACTATGTGATCAAAGGTTCTGCCGACTACTAACAATACGCAAGCAGACCGTGCCATTCACGCAATACTCAGTTTGTATTTCCTAACACCATCAGCATGATCCACAGACACAAGGCAGAACTCATCTATAGATTTATATTTCGAAACCCGTTGTGCTCTTCTGTTGCTATAACCCATCCAGTTCAAGGTTGAATGTGTTGTGCATTCAGACAATCTCTCGTGCACAGCACTGTTGTTATATGTGTTTTTTTCAGGTACTTCACCTTCCGGTCAGCCCATTATCCTTCAAACTCTCTCACTGACAAGGACTTTTCACCCACAGAAACTCTGCTCACTGGGTGCTTTTTAGTTTTCACAGCACTCTAGAGATTGTTGTGTGTGAAAATCCCAGGAGATCACTATTCCTGAGACACTGTAACCCCTTGAAAATCTGCACTTTCAATTATCTTTCAGTAATTCCCAAATAATTATAGCATGTGCAGTGAGGTTTAAAAGTTTGAGAACAAATACAAATTAAACATGGAAATAAATGAATTTAATTAAAACAAATAAATGTTATGACAAATATATTTACAATTCTGCACTGTAGTTTTTATCACTAATCACTCAGATTCCATTTGAGACATTGAACATGTGACTCTTTGTAAAGACGGTCAGATGTTCATGGTTCCCTTGAATCTTAAGAAGCTCATCTCAGATCATTATGCTGGATCACATGATCATCAGGTTTTACACAAACTTAACTTGAAACTCAACTGCAGCTGTCGTTAAAGTAAAAACACTGAGAGATATACTTAAAGGACAACTCCAGTGAAAAATGAACCTAGGGGTAATTAACACATGGTTACTGAGTCGATCGTTCCTTGGGATGCGTTTTCATGAAAATCGAATGTAAAGAGTTTTATCTTTAAAAACAGATTAGCTCATAACACTAGTATATGGGGCACAGAGTAAGTAAAAGTAAATCGCTAGTTAATACCACTAACAAGGCTCAAAATAGCCTCACACTAACACGGTAGCATAATGAAGGTCCCTACATGCAAACCGAAGCATTGAGAACTTTGTTAATGTACAGACAGTTTAATAAGAAGATAGTTTATAAAGACAGTACATTACGCGTTTACAGACAGGAGCCATCTTGGAAAACAGTCTCAACTAATCGAGTCACGAACGCCGTGCTACGTTAGATTTCACAAACGTAATTCCTATCAACAAGCTCACTTAGCACGGCGTTCGTGACTCGATTAGTCGAGACTGTTTTCCAAGATGGATCCTGTCTGTAAACGCGTAATGTACTGTCTTTATAAAGTATCTTCTTATTAAACTGTCTGTACACTTACAAAGTTCTCAATGCTTCGGTTTGCATGTAGGGACCCTCATTTTTCACCGGAGTTGTCCTTTAAAGGGATAGTTCACCCAAAAATGAAAATTCTGTCATCATTTGCTCATTCTAAAGTTATTCCAAACCTGTATGAATTTCTTTCTTCTGCTGAACACAAAAGAAGATATTTTGAAGAATGTTTGTAACCAAACATTTGATGGGACCCCATTGACTTCCATAGTATGGGGAAAAAAATTAAATGGAAGTCATTGGGGCCCATCAACTGTTTGGATACAAACAATCTTCAAAATATTTTCTTTTGTGCTCAGCAGAAGAAAGACATTTATACAGGTTTGAAACAACTTAAGGGTGAGTATTTTGGGTGAACCATCCCTTTAAATTCCACTTTTCGCTTAACTCGTCAAACTGATAATATAATTTGCAATGCAAAAAAGTGTAGAAAATCAGAAAATTGCTAAATAGCCCCCCTGTACATAATAAGTTCAATCCAGTTCAACGAGGCATTTTTTGTTTTGAAGTGAGAACAGGCAACATACTCTATGATGTGCTTGGCTGCTCTTTCAGATACTTCATCACTGTTGGGATCGATGACTTTCTTTTCTTCGGATTCGGCTCTGGAGACCACCTCTTCATCATCCTAAAAAGGAGTATTAGCGGATTAAGCTCATTTAATGCACTGTGATTGCTCGAGTTACACAATATAGTGTCATATTCAGAAAAGAAAAGGGGCTACTTAGGAAGATACTGAAAAGGCTTATGGGAGATGCTTTACGAATGCAGAGAAAAGGATAATAATGTGTGTGAGTTTGTGTACTTATGTATGGCTCACTCAACACCAAGGAGCTGACAAAGCTCAATGAGCAGAAATAAGAGGACACTCACCTCCTCTTCAAATTCCGACCCACTCTCTTCACTGTCTGACCGTGGAGCAACTTCATAGCTGTTTAAAAGGGCATAATGCACTAGTAAACACTTGAAGCCTGAAAAGGGTTTATTGACAACACAAGCTTAAAAGGTGCATGTTATCAAAGCTTTTTCCCCCATAGCTAAATTAAAATATGCTACACAGGAGGTTTGCACAAAGCTTTAGTCTCTGTTGGATAGGTATTTTTTATCCAAAATGCATGGACACATGAAAATGCAAATTTTTACAAAATTGTAACATTATTCTATTATTTCTATGTAATTTTTTAAGATTTCATAAGTGATTACACAAAAATAAAATGTTAATCAGTTCACAACTGAATTTTATTCCCTGTATTGTGGTGTACATCCGAGTGTAACAGTTTGTTGAAAAAGCAAAAAAAAGCAAGGCAGGGATTTGGTT
Organism: Abramis brama; assembly: GCF_963993115.1. NCBI lineage: Eukaryota > Metazoa > Chordata > Actinopteri > Cypriniformes > Leuciscidae > Abramis > Abramis brama. Next base: position 28,511,625 of record NC_139967.1, on the reverse strand, counting down.
CTATGACTTGACTGGATGTTGAGTTGTGGCCGTTGCACTCAGAATGTTGTACTAGAATAGGTTAACATGCTTTAATGTTCAAAAAAACATTATTTTTCACATACTGCACATTATTGCGGCACCTCCATTAGGGCTAGGCGGTATATCGAGTCTGTACAATATATCAATATTAGTGCTGGGCAACGATTAATCGCGATTAATCGCATCCAAAATAAAAGTTTGTGTTTACATAATATATGTGTACTGTGTATAATTATTTTGTATATTTAAACACATATGCATGTATATATTTAAGAAACATTTGCATGTATATACTGTATATATTTATACATATTATAATACATATTTTATATATAAATAACACATTCTTCTTAAATATATACATGCATATGTGTGTATTTATACATATACAAAACAATTATTTGCTTTTTGACCTATGAGCTTTTTAACTTTGCAGGTCTTACATGCGCAAACAGATCCATTACACACTAAAGGAAAAGGAAACATTAAAAAGCCTCATATGGATTCTTTAATATTATTGTAGTATTATTGTGTTCTTAGCAGAGGCTTTAGGATGATATACATGCACAATAATTTCTACACAAATTGTATTCAATGTCTATGTATTTATTTATTTGGTGGGATGTCAAGTAGCATATTTTCCCTTTTCTACTGCATCCCTTTCAATATTGTCTTCCCCACAGTGCTGTAAACACATGGCTCACTGCAGCTTCACAGCTCAATCCAAGTGACTGGTCATACTTTTATGGAAATGTTTTTAATTACCAGACACACAGAGGATGCAATGTGAGGACAGCTTACCCAGGGTTCATCTCGAGCCAAGCCTCTAACTGACTAGACTTGGGGGCATCTGTCCCCTGCAGCACTTTCCCAGTCTCTGTCTGAATGACTTTGACTGGCAGCTCACTCATCTGGCTGTTCTCATCTATGGGCTGCACGAATAAGTAAACATTAAAGCAGGTTTTCTGTGACAGGCCATGTTAGATTAGGTTTGACAGAGTGAGTTTACCATCAGGATCAAACATCAGTCAGTTATTCACATCTACTCTGCTTTCATTTTCATAGCAATTGACTTACCTCTCCATCAGGCCCGATGGCTCCCATTCCTTCGGCATCACCAGCTTCCTTCTGAAGGTTAAACATGAAAGAAATAAGCAAGCATTGAGTGTTTGATGATTGTAAAAAAAAAACACAGTGGTATAAACGGAATTGAACCTAATAAAACTGTATATTTTACTATATCAGACTTGAGAATAAGTGATTTTATGGATTCTTTTCTATAGGGTATTTTCTATACCTTTTTCTTCTTTCTCTTCCTCTTCTTCTCCTTTGCAGCCTGAGCAGCCTTGTGCTCATAGACAAGCTCAGTAAGGTTGGCCACATATTCATCTGTCTGTTGAAGAAGGTAGGCAAGACGCTTGTCCTTCTTCTGGTCAATTAGTTTTCTGTAACCTTCTTCATCCTCAGCCTAGGAAAACAGACAGAGAACCTATGAGAACCTTTAAGGGAAAATGTGAATATATATATATATATTTTTTTTTTACATTTTTAACATTTTAAAACACAGTACTAGTTCTCAGTTCGAGACATATGCGAGAAAGTCATCTGAGCCAATTCAGTGTAGAAGTGAGTTCAGTCTATGATTAAGTCTCTGTGTTTGATTAGACTCTGTGTTTGATTCAGAGTGAATCACCAATCATTATCAGTTAATTAAATCATTAAAGTAATTCATTAAAAATAATGAATTAATGATCAATAGAAGGAAAAGCACCAGTTAAGTGATTTGTTTAAGAACTGGACAGTATGTTGTGGTGTATGCCCATTTTTATGCGAAGGCAGTGAAGACAATGAAACAGAAAGATTTATAATGATGCTAGAAATGGTGCTTCATACCATCAGTCTCCTCATCCTCTCTTTCTCGATTCTTTCAGTCTCCTTCTTCTGCTCTCTCTCTGTGTTAGTGTGCCAGGTAGCAATGGCCTTGGACAGCTTTTGATTTTTTCCAGAGATGGACCTGTGATATTCCTTGAAATCTTTTGCATGCTGCAGAATGCTGTTAAGATACTCCTACAAGAAGTAAAGAATAACAGCATGAATCAAAGAGCAAAGCCACTTTAAAACTCCTCTAAACAGGTCATATAATGCTTTCATTTTTGTCTTATAAATTTTCTTTCTGAAGTTTTTTTAAAAAAATTTTTTTTTTTTTTTTTTTGCTTAATGTGTTATTTAAAAAAAAAGAAAAAATACAGTAAAACCATTAATATTGTGAAATATTATTATTATTATTATTATTATTGTCCCCCAGAAATCATTCTAATATGCTGATTTTCTTGTTGAAATGTTGAAATCAGTTGTGCTGCTGAAAATTTTTGTGGAAACAGATTTTTTTTTTTTTCAGGATTCTTTGGTGAATAGAAAGTTAAAAATAACAGGTTCATAAAGAATCTGGATCAAATGTGCAGCACAAACTGTTAATGTCAGATGGAAATGTTTTAAAGACATCTTAATAAACTTCAGCCACTTGTTTCTAAAGCTAGGAATCTTCAGAAGGTCAGGTCTTACACACTGCCAGGAAGAGCAATTTTCAATCCTTTTAGTCTCCACAGTTATTCTGGTGTTTAGGAGAGCGTTATCCTACATCCTTCTTATTGCCTCAGGTTGACTTGACAGGCCAAGGAAATTTGATTCCTCATGATATGACCCCTCTTAAAAGCTCCCTCAGAGCTCCAGACTAACATTTGAAAGCAATGACACTGGTGCCACTAAGTTCTCCAGATGGTGGCGCCAACACCTGATTTGGTAGCCGGGGGAACATTTTTCATAAAGTTAATTTAACCATAAAATGACTATTGTTTTGCATTAATAAGTGCAGTTACTAATACAATTACATGTTTGTTTATTGGAAATTTAACAGTGAAGCACTGAACTTGAATTGATATGCAGATAAATAAAAAATTATTAACAACAGTAACATGCAAAAACCTCATCTTTAAATGGAAATTTTTAATATTCTATACTCTTAAATTGACCATTGTTCTTCTAGTGTATCATACTGAAATGACAGACAGCTTCAGTGATTATAAAATGAGCTCTCTTTACTTGTTTTCTGTGTAATTCAGTCACAATTTGAAGAAAAGTTTTTGTTTCACATGAGACTTTGTGACTTTCTACTTTTTTCCACTAGCCTGGCAAGCTAGACCTACATCAAGATGTTAGGTCTGGCAACTCACCATAGACACGGCTCAATCCGAGGGGAGGTATAAACGGCTGTCTTTCAAATTCCCTCTGCAAGCAATAGGACAGCGCTTCAACCAACCAGAGCGTTTTCCCAACAGCGGAGCTTGTTGATAGATTCAACTTTTGCCATATCTGGCCGGCAAAACTACGAACACATCTTCCTTTTTTTAAGAATGACTTAAGTGCCGTTCTTTGCTCTTTTCTCAAAGAAAAACTTAACTCCAAGTCCTCCAGAGTCGCGGACAAAGCCGATTCGAAAGACTGTTCTCCAGCAGCAGCCGCCATTCTTTGTTTTCAAGTAGCAGGGAACCGTCGCAACTCTGTCGTCATTATGTTAAAGGAACACTCCACCGTTTTTTGAAATAGGGCTTATTCACCTTTTTTCCTACATTTAGATAGGTGGGCAAATGCATTTTTGTCTCAGTACATGCATTGTTTTAGTTTGACAGGGTCGGCGCTAGCTTAGCTTAGCATAATGAATGGAATCCTTTGTTGCCAGCTAGCATGCCCTGAGTAAAAGTGATATAAAAAATAAAAAAACCCACCTAATTACTTATTGTGGCCTGCGTATTCACAACGAGTACAAATAGCGATGCAGATTAACACTAGGCGATTTCCTAGGCAGATATTGACTTATATATTAAGGACTATATTAGGGGGAAGCACAGGTGAAGCACTGCTACTTGGGCGTGATATCTCTGCGCCCAAGTAGCAGTGCTTCGCCTGTGCTTCCCCCTAATATAGTCCCAAGTCAATATCTGCATAGGAAATCGCCTAGTGTTAATCTGCATCGCTATTTGTACTCGTTGTGAATACGCAGGCCACAAGAAGTAATTAGGTGGGTTTTTTTTTTTTATATATCACTTTTACTCAGGACATGCTAGCTGGCAACAAAGGATTCCATTCATTATGCTAAGCTAAGCTAGCGCCGACCCTGTCAAACTAAAACAATGCATGCACTGAGACAAAAATGCATTTGCCCACCTTTCTAAATGTAGGAAAGAAGGTGAATAAGCCCTATTTCAAAAAACGGTGGAGTGTTCCTTTAAGCCCGCCCCGCCTACTCTATACACGACGTGATTGGCCTGACCCAATTTAGGTTTTTGCAGCTCGAAAGTCAATGGAGAGTTGCTAGACTGCCCTGGCTGCAAAATACATTTTGCTGCCGCTAGGGTGTGTCTAGATTTCTAGGCTATTTTTCCACATATTAGGGAGTGGAAATGGCAAATAAGTGCTCCTCTGCCACCATCTACTGGTTATAGTGGTAATTTCATGTCTTTAAAAACTTGTTTGCCACAAAGTGTTAGTTTTCCAACATCTTTAAACTTTTAGTTTTATAAATCATCACATTAAAAATAACATTATAATTAGATAAAATTCAGAGGTTTGAAGTGCTTGAAACAGTTTGAAGCACTTGAAAAGTGCCTGAATTTCTCTCTCAAAAGGTTGTACGAACCCTGATATGAATAACCTAATGTAAAAAAAAAAACTATTTCTGCCACAATAAGCGGTTACGGTTAGCGTTACTACATTAAATCCATGGTGAATGTTGGTGTTTTGTGGACTGAAACGCTTTCTATAACTTCATGGCACAATGTTTCTCCTGGTTTCCACATCAGCACTGTTTGACTTGATACAGTATGTGTGGTTTATAACAGAATTCTGGACCGAATTTGAATGCTTCCCACTAGCTCTCGCTGAGGTGTTATTAATCCCAGCTCTGTGTAATGGTGTTACATGCTCAAGATTGTCCCACGAGTAAACCTGTTCTGAGTCTTTTACTGCCCCGAGCTGTCCAACGGTCCTAGCAGCACAACTCAAACACGTAGTGCAGTTGCGTTTCATTTGCCATTAGATATTTCTCGTAACAGAAATGGCAGATATTATCATTTGAGCAATGTGCTGGTGGCATCAGTACAACCTCTAACAAATTGTGTCACACCGGCAGAAAAAATGTCACAAAATCTGACCACTTGGTCACAGTCTGAAGCCTTGACCTTTATCAGTAATCAATATGTAAGCACATGAATTGTTTATATGAGCATTTTGCTGAGGGAGCTTGTCTATTGTTTTATTAGTATATTGATAGCATGTTTGATTAGTATGTTCAGTCCATTTAATTGACCACACTTAGTAAGTACACTGATTATTCATTGATCACCTGGTGTTTCTGTCGGCGCTTCCTCTCCTGCTCGATTTTCTGCTGCTTCTCTAGTTTCTCAGTCATGCGAGCTTCTCTCAGGGTCTGTCTCTTGCTGCGCTTGTAGGCCTTGGAGTTCAGGGCAGTCTCCAGAGTTGTGTCTCTGCGCATACAGGCTACAACATCTAGCCTCAGCTGAGAGAGAAAAAAAAAACAATCATAGTAATCTGTAGCTAAATACATTAAACTAATGAGATTCATCAAATGATAATCACATTCTGATGCATTTCGCACACATGTTTTGTTCTTGATAGTTAATTATAGCAGAACAAGGCTGTGAATTGTGAGGAGACGGAGTGCAACGAAATACAACAAGGGTGCCCTCTAATGGTGCATTTCATTGCACAGCGTAAATTAAACACATAAAATTGGACACTATCACCATCCACACAGTGTGAATAGGACAAAGCTCAATGGAACCAGCAAATCAAAAATATGCATGAGCAATTTTCTCTTGTCTTATTGTAAATGATTTCATTACTTGTAAACCAAAGGCAAACGTGAGAGATTTTCATTAGAAGTGTCTCACAATTGATGTGTAATGAATTACTGGAAATATGCTTTAATCTAAATTGTATCAATTATATGCACCAGTGAAAGAGAAAATTATTAGAGTGCTAATTATTTTCATTATCATTATTGACATTTATTTCTGGGTCAAAGATATGCAAGTATGTTAATGGTTCTGAAACACTTTAAGACCATTTAAAGGGGTCATATAATGGTACATGCACTTTTACAAGTTGATTGTACTGAAATGTGTGTTGGCAGTGCCTGTACACAGCCATCATAAAATGATAAAAATCCATCCAGTGGTTTTTTTTAATCTTCTTATATGTTTTCCCCCATCTCAAATCAAGCCGTTCGATTTTGTGACGTCACAAAATCTACGGCCCTCCCACGATTGTTGATTGACAGCAGCGTTTCAACACAGACCCGCCCTCGCTCGTGAGCGAGCTGTCAATCATAGTCCGCACGGACCGGCGCGGTCTTTGTTGATACGCTGGAGCACTGTCTATGAGCAGAATGGCGTCTAAGCGATTGTGGTGTTCTGTTCTTGGGTGCAATAAGGAACACAGCAGTCATTTTGATGTTCCTAAATCCGAACCGCTGAAGACGCAGTGGCTGAGTGGGTTTTCGAAGGGAATATTGCCCACGATCAACGTCAATGCTTTCATGTTTGCGCAAATCATTTCACACACCAGACTGCTTTACAAACGAGGGTCAGTAAAGCTGGTTTTGCTAAGAAGCTGCTCCTGAAAAAAGGATCGGTACCAACTATTTGTGTTCCTGCTGCACCTCCAGAAGAAGAAGTGAGTGTAACGTTTTATTAACCTTTATATTAATATTTATATTAATCTTTGCAAATCGCTTGCTGCACGCTTCACGATGAATGCGGCTGTTTACACTCAGGGTACATTACGGCATGTTTTCTATGTACGACGTTCTCAATATAATTCATAATCCCACTTTATAATGAACAACGCATTATGGTTATTGTGTTACAAACTGTGTACGCACAGAAAAGAGGGTGGCGGGGTGAGCAAAGCTCATTATCATTTAAAGACACATGCACTTAAACGGCGTGCTGAAAACAGAGCTGTTTTTGACCAGGTAAAATGAGTGTTTTCTTACAATACTAATGAGAATTTTTAATTAAAGTATATTACAAACTTTTAATTTAGACCCTAAAGAATCATATTAGCTTGTACAAAAATGGCATTATATGACCCCTTTAAAAAAAAAAAAGCTTACATTTTAAAAATCTAAAAATGACCTATGGTGTGACCTATCCTGCTCCTACCAGACTCTCGTACATTTCATTTGTACAGAGAGTCTGGCCTCTTTCCATTGACAAGCGTTAACTTCCTTGCAGGCGGGTACTCTGTTGAAGTTTAAAACTATTGGATCTGCCCAGAGCCACTCTGGATCTGCCATAACCAATCGCTAACGTTTGGTCGTGATGTAATCCTACAACTCAAACTAGCGCACGACCTCAACATCATCGTTCTCAGCCACTCCCTCTGTTCGCTGATTGGACCGCCAAAAATTTGGCCGGAGAAAACCCAAGAATACACCGCAAACCCAGACGACGTACTGAAGGAAAGTGAAAATTGAGCGGAAGTACGTAGGAGGGCGGAGCCAGGCTAGGTGTGACCATCAATAAAAAAGAAATAACGTATTTTCTTTACATCCTGAAAACTCGTAATCCCTATTTTAAAAAAAAAAAGTTAATTATTTTTTTTTTTTTAAGGTAAGACATTTTTTAACAAATTTCATGAAATATTATTTCATAAATATCTTTAAGAGTTGTACCACATGACATTTATATTAAAAAGCAGTTGAGAAGTTTAAAGATTATGCTAAACTACTTAATAAATGTTCTTTTCAAGAATGTTGTTTTTGTTTTATTTAATATTTTTCTTCGTTGTGATATCAGACAGTTGCATCACATGTATTCCCCCGAAAAAAAATCACAAATTTTATAAAGAATAATAACGTTTACATTTTAATAGAGAAATTAAAAAACATGCTCATTATTAAAGAGGTGTACTTACAGTACATTGTTCTATGAATTGCTTTTTTAAAATAAATGAATAGATAAGACAAAAAAATTAGTGTCATGTCATTGACAAACCTGCCGCTGGAAGTTGAGCAGTCTTAAGGCCTTCAGCTCCACGGTCGCTTTCGTCCTCAGATCAGGTGGCAGCGACCCCGGAAGATTCTCCAGCTCCTGAATTCTGTGAGCAATCCTGGCCTGAAGTCTTTGAACATAGATGAGAAGGACAGATGTACTGAATACTAGCACTATCTTTTTTTTTCAAGAATAATAGAGATTTCTAGGTAGTCATTAAGTGAAAAAATGAAAGCAAAAACTGTCAAACAAGCACATATCACCAAACTTATTGTTGAACAGAGATGTCTTTGAAGGTGAACTTTCTAGACAATCATTTCTAGTAAACCTTAGAGTTCTCTAAATTATAAATCACCAGCAAGATGGTGTTCTTTCACACAGACAGTGTTAAAAAAAAGTGTGTTGGTGACCTCAAGGTACATCAAACAATTAACACCTTTCTGTTGTTTCAGATAGTGCAAGCCAGTGTAATCAACCAAGTTCTGAGGAACTTTCAGAAACCTCAGAAGGTTCCTCACCCTCCTCTAACATTCATTACAGCTCTCCCCCCCCCCCCCCCCCCCCAAAAAAAAACAACAACAATAGCTCTAATGACATTTTAGAGACAGGAGAGCAATGGATGATAGGTTTACAGGCTTGAATCTGTACTCAAACGTGATTGTCTAGCTGTGGTAATGTGTGGTAAAACTGTGCTGCCTTTAACTGTAAATTAAAGTAATGAATTAAAAAAATTAAAAACTTTCCTGATCTTTTGAAATGAAAGACCTCATTGTATTATAAAAACATACTGTTTCAGAGATCAAAATGTCCTCATTAGTCCAAAAACAACTAATGACTAATTTTGTACTTCCTTGTTCTTATAACAAAATAGAGATGAATACATCAGCATCACACTGCCTACACAGACACAGAACAACGCTTTCTTCTTCATCGTCATCGTTCTTCATTTTGATGTAAACATTGTCCTAACATTATAAGTGCACCTCAGAAAATATCATAAAATGAAAAAATGAAATTACGGTAATGACCAGTGTAAATTAAGTTGAAATTAATTACTTGTTACATACCGGTACTCCCTCTCTTGCAAGAGTTCGACAGGGTCCAGACCCTGAGGCTTCTGAATCGGGGTGATGCGATTCTGTTTCTGCTGGAGCTGGATGATGAGAGAGGGCTGGCCTGGTCCAGACGGTGGCTGAGGTTGAGGTTGGGAGGTGAGAGAGGTGCTGGGCACAGGTTGTGTACCGGTGGGGGCCAGCGGGGGAGCAGGAGAGGGTCTGCCGCTGGGCGCTGGGACCGCCAGCTTCTGTGGAGTGCTGGGGGTCTCTGCACCTTGACCTGAAAAGACAGGAGATGTGCTTTGTGAACGTCTTGTGAGATTTATCAAAATGTCATGTCTTTCAAAGAAATGCTACTGAATGCAAAAATGCATTAAGCTTCTAGTGATCCACAATGCTGTCGTCAGATCGATCAATATAATGAGCCATAATGAAACAGCATAAGTAATGTCATATATTTCAGTAGTCCATTGTTGATAGGATGTTTGATCATACTCAAAGAGGACATCAAAGCTGTTGTTGGCAGGTTTTAAGACAGTTCAAAGCACAGTGTGAACTGACGTCCACTTCTGAAATGAAAAATCTTTACAATAACTCTTATGACCTGTTTCAAGTCAAGTTCAATGCCTTTAAAGAAACTGCATGAAGGGCATGCAATCCCTAAATGAGAGCATGCACACAAGAGAAAAAAAAGTATCTGGATCTTTACCTCTGGCTGAGGTCAATCAATCAGTTTCTGAACCCACCATGAGGGCATTACATAAAATGCAGTTAAAAAGTCAATTGACCTGACATCAACTGAATCTTACAAAACTATAGCCAATAAGCAGCGCATTAGAATTAAACTAGACTAACTCACCACTTGAAAAAGAGAGATGAACAATGATCTTTCATTTGTGTGTACTTCAGTGACTTTCCCTTGAAGATAGCACTGAATTAATACACTGTCATTTGAAAGCATATTAGAGAGGGGATTTAACCTTTGTAAGGTTGTCCCTTAGCGTTTTCATTTAAAAGTTTTAATCTTTTTCAAAGTTTCACTTTACCAGCTTAACCAAACTATGAATTTTGATTTGAAAAAAAACAACAAAAAAAACATGATCTGTGACTACATAAAACTGTTGTGTTGGAATTTTAAGATCTATTTTTTTGTTTTTGTGGTTTTACAGGGCTCGACATTAAGGACTGCCCGATGGCCCGGGCAAGCATGAAAGACGCACAGGACAGTTGACGGAACTGTCATTTGCCTAATCGGGCCAGTGCTGCATCATCATGTAAATGTAAACATTCAGGTGATTTTAACCATTTAAATGGTTAAAAGACTTAAAAGAGAACAAAATGGCGTGTAAGTACTGAATTGAGTTCTCTTTCACGTCTTCTTGCACTTGCATGGAAAAATACACACAACAAAACTGTCAAAATGCCCTTCTTTGCGAGCATTCACGTAAACACTGTCGGTTATGTCTTTTACTGAATGTAAACAGATGAGAAAGAAAACGCATGTGTATCAGTATACACAAATCCGCCGCGAACTCTATGGGCGCCGCCATCTTGCCTGCCGCCATTACTGCGTGCCTGCGAAGTGTGAGGGTGTGACACTTGCCGGTGTCCTCTAATGACATTTCAATGAAAGCGGATCCTGGGGCTTAAATATTGTGATTGTCAAAACATTTTAGTTACTAAACTGAATTTTATTAGGTTTAGTGACAACATGTTGCAATGTTTATATTATATGGTACAATTTCTGGTACGTTTTTTTTTATTATTGCTTGAAACAATTTCAGGATTTCAATTCAGTTCAATTCTTGTGATTTGTTTTAATATTGACTAATTTGGATAAATATTAGGTACACAAGATAGGCGTTATTTTTTCTCAAGAAAAAAAAATTCTCACCTAATGCTGTAAACATACAGAGAGCCTTATCAGCTGGCAGTATTAAGGTTAAAAATAACTCAAATTAAATATAATGCGTTTTTTTTATTATAATAACAACTTTAATGATATAAGAAAACATATAATAAATATGTAATATAGTACACATATTTAGCAAAATACTCTCTATAGCTTTTTTTCTTTCCTGAGGTAAATGTTATGTGACATAATTGTTCTCCAGCTGTTTTATTGACCCTTTCCGCGGTTAAAAAAACACTGATTGATCGATATTATGTATGATGAATATACATTTCGGTAGGTTATGCTACTGTTTCTTTTAACATTGTTCATTCGTGTTTATTTACTATTAAGTTATGATCGGTTCACGTGCCATAGGGATCTGTCACGTCACATTTACAAACGCCAAAATATTTATTGTTTGAATTTCATAATAAAATTGACAGAATCTGAGAGCTGAGCTTTTTTTTTATATCATAACTATCCTACTCTGTCTACTCTGTCGGTCTCCGTGTCCTCTTTGCTTCTCGATTTTTATGTGCGTGAGAAAATGGATGTGTGGCGTGAGAGCGTGTGGAAAGTGTCAATTGCGTGAGTCTCACGGTGAAAGCGTGAGAGTTGGCAGCTTACAGGTATTCAACATTATTTTATTAATCATCTGGCATGCGAGCTTCAGAACCTAAAGTACAGGGCATTGATTGAAGGTCAGAATTACATGAGCTCCGGATGGATTGGCCAGATACTGCATACCTTCGCAGATGAGCTCACATTAAAAGGTGTCGTGCGGTTTTCACAGGCAGTGAACTCGTACCATAATGTGTCAGTAACAATATAGAGAGAAAACTGCAAAGTTCTCGAAGTAGTGTGTGACTGCATGGCCGGCCGAGGGAAGTGTTGTAGCCATACAGCAGGGCGACTGTACAAAATTAAAGATGAATAGATAAAAATAACATTTCGTACAGCTACATCTGCTACAGCCGCCTACGGGACCAACGCTACTTCCTTAGCAGCAAGGCACGCAGTAATGGCGGCACTGCTTTACTTCTGTGTTTCGCCGGATTTGTCTATACTGGATCAGTGCATTAGCTCTTAAAGAGACAGCAGCCTAAAATACTGTTATCTGTTTTTATAATAAAAATAAAAAGTAAATAAAAAAAATGCATCCCACACTCACCTTCAGGCCACGGTTTTGGCCCAGAGCTTTGGGTAAGAGTCTGCATGGCTGGAGAGGGACACGGGCCAGTCGCAGGCCCTCCATGAGGCATTGGCATACCTAGCAAAACAGCACAAGATTGAATATTATAAAGAAAAGAACTGCAAAAAAAACCCTAATATGATTACCAATTTTGCATGCAACAGGCTTAAAATCATTATAAATTGTACAAGAGAAAAAACTGCACATAAAGGGCTACTGGCTAATACCAAAATGGCCAAAAATATATTCACCTGGAGGTCTGTTGTAGGGGCCGGTATTGACGGGCTGCTGCTGCATGGTGGGGAGGCTCCTCTTGCCCTGCACAGCTAACTGCAGATTTTCAGGCAGAGGCTGACCACGGCCCAGGATCTTGTAAGCCAGGATCTGAGCCCTCAGTTGCTGTAGCTGGATTGGGCTGAAGGCAGACTGACCCCTGGCCTGCTGTCCCATCCCCTGCGGATCCATGGGCATCATGGGCGACTGACCCTGAGACATTTGCGGCGGGGTCGGCCCTCCTCCTGACATAGGGCTAGGCACATGCTCCGGCACCTGGCCCAATGGCGAGGGATGAGGGGACATGTATCCTAATAAGCAAAACAAAAAAATGTGTATCCTGTAGTTATGAAGCTGACTGTGGTTAAATTGGTCAGTTGTTTTGTCTACTATTTCTCTTTTTATATTTTTCTAGAAGACTGATATGAGTTTTGAGAGTATTTCTCAAAAGTTATGGTTATTTGTTGTATGCCTACAAATTTGAATTGGCATAAAAACATGTGCACGGTTAAATAATATTTATGGTGCGGTCACACTGACCATTGCTCTGTGAAATTTATTGGGCAAAATCTGTGCACTCTGGAGTTTCACATGACTGCAAAAAGGTTCCCCACACAGATTTTGAAAAGGGTTCAAGTTGCTCACATAAATTCGCCATGTTGAACAACAGAAAACTACTTGGTTTGAAAATGACTTCTGTGTGAGCCATGCTTCATGCATCTCTACACTATTGACAATCAACCTTTTTGCCCATCAAATTTTAATGAAATTTCGGTAATGTGACCGCATCTTGAGGTTACTATCAACAACTTTTAAACTATACCCATGCCTGTTAATTGCAGAATATTTAATTATGAATATTTAAAGATTAATTTAGAACTGTAAAAGGTACAGATAAAAGGTCCCTTGGTAACAAAGGATCATAGGTATGAGCATATGAGGATACATAGTGTAACATAAAGGCAGCACCAAAGATAAGTGCACAAAAATATATAAATACACACTATTGGATAACTGTCTTAAAGGGTTAGTTCACCCAAAAATGAAAATTCTGTCAGTAATTACTCACCCTCATGTTGTTCCAACCGCGTAAGACCTTCGTTCATCTTCGGAACACAAATTAAGATATTTTTGATGAAATCTGAGTGCTGGATTACTTCTCCATAGGCTGCTAGGTGACCGGAACTTGCTGGCCCAGAAAAGTTATTAAAGAGATCGTTAATATAGTCCAAGTGACTACAGTGGCTCAATCTTAAGTATATCAAGCGACGAAAATACTTTTTGTGCGCAAAAACAAACAAAAATAACGACTTTATTCCACCATTCATTTCCTTCTCTCTGGGCCTCTAGTTGTTTCACGTAGTGTTTTTGCGCTGCGCATCTGTGTTACACGTCACCACGTAGGCTCACAATTGGCCGACGCTGGTCATGTGTGTGATGCGTGGTGACGTGTAACACAGACGCGCAGCGCAAAAACACTACGAGGCCCAGAGAGAAGGAAATGAATAGTGGAATAAAGTCGTTATTTTTGTTTGTTTTTGCGCACAAAAAGTATTTTCGTCGCTTGATATACTTAAGATTGAGCCACTGTAGTCACTTGGACTATATTAACGATCTCTTTAATAACTTTTCTGGGCCAGCAAGTTTCAATCACATAGAAACCTATGGAGAAGTAATCCAGCACTCAGATTTCATCAAAAATATCTTAATTTGTGTTCCGAAGATGAACGAAGGTCTTACGCGGTTGGAACATCATGAGGGTGAGTAATTACTGACAGAATTTTCATTTTTGGGTGAACTAACCCTTTAATTACCTCTAAGGAAACTGTAGACTAAAATCTTTCAATGGCAGAAGAATAAGAGCCTCTATAATGAACTATAATTAGGGTTAAAATTATAACATCTGAGTGCTTTCTGCTTTGTTATTAAATTATGGCTTATAAGTAATTGCACCTTGACTGTGTTGATCCATAGGGCTCTGTGGAGGACCCATGCCACTGTGCAGGGATCTCATGCCCACCCCCTTCATCTGGCCATAGTGCATATCGTCTCCCATCCCCTTCTCATGCATTCCCTCCATTGGCTGAACAGAATCAGGAGGTTAGTCATACATACTGCAGGCATACTGGCAACATCAAAAAGACCGTTTGAACCTCCAAACAAGTTCATTTACATGCACTTATATTATTTTTCTGTTTTTGCATTTACTAGACAACTATTGATCTATTCTAATATAATCAATGTCAAAAGCGATCCTCTACCTTATGCATTTGTTGCATGTCCTGTGAGTACTCTCCAGCCCCTTGGCCCTGCATAGCATGCGGGACGCTTGGGGGCCCTGGGCTGGGGCCCATCATGCTGTGTACAGAGCCAGGAGAGGGGCCGGGTCCAGGGCTGGGCCCTAGGATGGGCCCCGGAGACAGGCCAGCACCTGGTGAGGGGCCAGCATGGGACAACCCAACTGGTGGCTCATTGGGGGTGGACATCTATCAGCTGGGAATCTGGGGGGGGGGGGGGATGGAGAAAATCTTGAACCTACTGTACATGACAGATTCACTCAAACATTGTTTGCCATCCAAAATGACAGCGTTTTGCATTAATTAGTACCAAAACAAGAAACAAAATAATAAAAAAAGTGCAAATCAAATATATTTTTATGAAAAGGGTGGTTTGTTCAATGTCACTGTAAATCGCTAATTAGCTTCATATTAATAAACTATATATAAATGTGGCAAGTTGCTACATTGTTTTTCAAAGCTACAGTTAGGCTAATTAGTTTAATTATCAAATGGAATAAAATGGAATAAAAGCAAATGGAAGAACTGTTTATGCTAATTAATACATGGAACTATGCATAACATTTGCAGTCTTTTATCATAAACAAAAAAAGCAATAAGCCAAGAGCATTACAGTTTCTTGTGGTTTATTGCATCATTAAATAACCTATAATTATAATACTGAGGAAATACATGCAGTAGTATTATGATATTTCAGGGTCCACACTTTTTGACTAATTAAGTTTCATGGTTTTTATTTGTTTATTTATTTTCCTTCCCTGGAAAACAGCATTTCGAAAATTCCTGATTTTTACAGGTTTTCCATGACTGTGGGAATGCTGATACTTGCTATCAAGTAGTATAAAATTTAACTGCCCAAGCCGTTACATTTACATTCTAATATTGATTTATTATAATTATTATTATTAACTCGCCCACTCAAATAAAGGAAACATATATTATTAAATAAGTGACATTATTTTTCAAATCTTGCCTTATCAATATTATTGTTGTTATTATTATAAGTAAAAAAAAAAAAAAAAAAATCACATAAATGAAACATACAGAGAGGGTTAAAATAGAGTTCTTCCAGAATAATTTGCATAACAATGTTAACAACATCCCGCGCTGATCTTTGACACGCCCCCCACGAGCAGGGCTTCAGTTCAGAATCTATTTTTTACAGTCTATGTTCAGAATAAGAACAGGATGGATGGATCATAAAACGCCAATAATGACGGTAAGAGAATGCACAGGGTGAGATAATGGTACACTTGTATCATGTAAAGGCACGTTAACATTTAATTACACACTCTATTTAAAATGACATTAAGTATTCGCGTATCTATGAACGGTTAACGTTAGAGTTCATTCACACAAACGGAAGAACTAGGAATAAACAATGAACCTGTTGTTGAGTGCACAAATGCGCTCGTGCAGGCCTATATTTAATGTCCAAAGCATAATGGCGAAAACTAAATATAAAAAAATAAGAAAACAAAGCAACTATTAATTAGTAGTCAATGTCACCCGGCCGCACTATTATAAGCAAAAAGCTTATTTAAAAAAAGCATCACTGCAATTAATCATTATATATAACGTTAACCCGGTGCAGGGGTGTTATTTGGAGAGAGTTGCTCTGATCGGATCATGGCTTCCTCGACCTGCTGTCATGACTGTCTCCCCCTCACGCCATTGCAGTTTCCTGAAATCTCAAACTTTCTGGGACCTTCCCATCATAGCGCACTACCGATGCACATTTATAGCAGATTTTCAGTTTCCTGGCATTACAAACATGTTTTGCATTATTAGAGGAGCAGTTTATTCACCTGCTTTTATATTGTCAAAGTTATAAAGCAAGTACGCAGTAAAGCCCCCCTGTCTAATAAAACCGAACAGCAGCTCCGCTAACCGTCTGTACAGTACAGTTATATTAGCATGCTAGCCAGCTAAATTTTTTCAGCAAAAAATGGCAAAAACGCTCCCCACTGACGTAATGAATCAGTATAAATGTCCAAGCAAAGAGTATTTAAACCCAATTACCTTCTGCGAGGTAAACAACACAATAAAACGTCTAACACATTATTTCAGCTTCAGAAATATGACTGCCATATGTTGGTCCCCTCCCCCTTCTGTTTGCTGACAAGTTGAAGTTCGCGTTTTTTAGTGTTTTGTCCTTTCTGATTCGTTGAGAGCGCAGGAAATACAGTCGTCTCTGTCATGTGATTGGCTGAGGAAGACATCGATCATTTCGTGATATATTTTGGGGCGGGGCCTTTCAAGTACACTTTCACTTCACAGGGCCGAACGTACTGGAACTTTCGCGTGTCCGCCAGGGCGTTTGGGGACACGTTTCAAATCACGCTTGCACACATTGTATTCACGCCTGTTGTTGTCCACAAGTATCTGTGGGAAGAGTGAAGGTTTTTTTTGCATAGGTTCCATACACTGCATGCATTGGTTGCATAAGCATGTTGTTGTTTGCTGAATAATGCATTTTATTTAAAACAATTGTAATAAATGATAATGTATAGGCTATCATATTTAAATTAGCGGTAACAATAATTAGCTATTTTTGGACTGAAATTGATAGCTCACAAATTAATAATTAATAACTCAGGAAGCTGCACTGTAAAATTGCTGCCTTACATTTTGAAGTACAATCAACTTGGATGTTTAAGTAATTTCATCTTAAATTACATTAAACAGACTTTAAAAAATAATCTTGTATAACTGAAACTACTATTTTGGAGAAGCAATATAAAAACATATTGTCATAACTTATTGATAATGTTTTATAGTGTGTTACGCCGACACCATCAAAAATCAAGTAGAATGTTTAATTATATAGTATCGATAGGTATATTAATACCGACATTTTAAAAAGTTCTCATGACAAGGATATTATTCAAGAATGTCAGCTGGGGGCAAGTTGTCACGCAATCTAATCTTAATATTCACTGGCTTAAAAAGTGTGATAAAACTGTAGTTTTATAATGTTACCACACGAGGGAGTCAGTGCTCAAGATTTCAATGAGGTTCAAGCGCAACACATGCAAATACAGCTGTGAGTCAAGACTCAACAGTCAGTTCATAGTGTTAAGAGGGTAATTAATTCATGTGTTGGAATTATTACATTGCAACTCATTTATAAAATCAGTTAATTGGTGAACTAATTGCTAACCAGTTTACTAAATTCCATCCTTCATAATTACTTTGCAATAGTGCACACAAATATGCAAATGAAACGACCTAGTTTTTAATAAGTTTTCAGAATTTATGTAATGTCATTAGATAGAGCAACAGTGCTATTAAACTGTTGGTTTCATCTTAACTAAAATGTCATCTTAATATTAATCTACATTTACATTCATGGCAAATGTTTTTATATAGGCTAGCATTTTAAAGAAAACTAATTGGTTGTGCTTGTGCAGACAGGAAAGAAGTGAAGAGTTGAGTGAACCTCAAATGTCATTAAGAATACAGTACAG
The DNA here is from genome assembly GCF_963993115.1 of Abramis brama. Taxonomy (NCBI): domain Eukaryota; kingdom Metazoa; phylum Chordata; class Actinopteri; order Cypriniformes; family Leuciscidae; genus Abramis; species Abramis brama. Next base: position 28,493,351 of record NC_139967.1, on the reverse strand, counting down.
GTACAGATAAAAGTGGTGTTGAGTGCTTGAAAGATGAAGGTTAAACCACAATGCTCTAAAAACAACAGTATTAGTGCAGTATAACACTGCTGTTTATTGGGCTGCTTAAATAGGTTAAGCTTTTCTGAAGCTTTTCATACATTTTTGTCTTCATTTTTTTCAGAACCAATGTTCTGATTGGGAACTTGTTCCAGCATTGAGAGAAAATGGTAGCAAAATAATCATGTTGTTGTTGTTTTATAATGGGTAAATACATATTTAAATAAAACAATAGGGAAACTATAATGTTCCATAAAAAAAAAAAAAAAACAAGCAACAAAGATAAGCCAAGATAGACAATTTGCTAAAAAAAATAATAATAATAATAACAATAATATGTCAATTTGGCTCTCAGTTGTTACCTGAGGGACTTATGCAAATCAGTTTGCATTCTATTGTTCTGAATGCAAATAGTTTATATCTTTAATGGAGGATTTTTGTTTGTTTGTTTTTGAAAGTTGATTTACTGTATAACGTAAATGCCAATGAATCAAGAAGGTTGTATTGTTTATAAGCTGAAAATTATGACCATATCTTAAAAAGAGTTTGCAGAGGAGCATTTCTAAACAGGTTTAAGTTATATGATTAAATAAACATTGTAATCTGGAATCCTTCACAATTAAAGTCAAGCTAAAACTGATCTATTAAAAACCTGATAGATATATATATATATATTATATATATTTTTTATAGGGGGAAAGGCATTTCATCTAAGAATAGTTGTAATTAGGCTAGATTCTTCGTTTTAATTGAAGTAACTGCTTCTTAAATTAATCAAAATATCTCAAATGTACTGAAATGATACATTTGTCTTTTGGCTAGTAATCATGTATTTACAAATTGTAACAGCAGCCCTGACAAAACGAAATTTGGGTTGCAGTGTAACCTTATCGCTCGTCAGCTTTCTCTGACACCTGGCTGATGCTATCAGGTGAGATAGGCATGTTGTTGATGTGACCTCAGTGTTGGAATGACAGATTGTATTCTTGTGGTTGTTTCTCTTATAAAGTCAATACTAACCGCATGGTAAAATAAATGACTTTTTGTCACACAGGTGTAGATTTTATGTCCACTGTTCACACCGAGAAAGCACAGAATATGATTCAGGGTTTTTTAACGACCCACTTAAATTTAGAGGGGGAAAAAAAAAAACAAGAGAAAAAAACTGTAAACAAGTAAAGCATAATTTATATTTTTCCAAATGTTTTAAAACATATGCTGCAGATATGCAGGTTGTTTTTTGACTGTATTTGTAATTCTTGTGGGTATCACCTTTTAATGTAACAGATAAATAACCAATCCCAAAGAATATAAAATGTAATGTACTGTAGGGAAATAAAATTGTTATGTACAGTGATACTCGACAAAGCAGTTTAGCCCATTACGGATACTATGAACTTTCCATTAATATTGTTGCATTTCCTCAATTCTGATCAACAAAAGTCAGAATCAGTCAAATGAGTCCAGTCTTGTTGGACTGCAAGGCAAAAACTAAAGGTTGTATTTGAATAGCCTTTGGACAGGTAAACAAAGTATATGGTCTCTGCTTCCTTTCCTCAGTAATCCTTTATTCTCTTGCCATTTTCAAAAAAAAGGATGTGTGCAAGGTTCCTGAATGTAAATTCATCCAAATAAAGCCTCCAAATAACCTGAGTGGTTAGTGCCACCACTTCAGATTCACTGGCCAGGAAAGGCCAGACCAGCGTTCATTTGAAATGGAAAATGAGAGTGGACAGTGGTTTCAAAATCAATTTGCCTTAAAACCATGACCTCCTCAGGCCGCCCACCATGTAATTTGCCCACTGTTCCAATTGTCGCCTAGCCTGTACTCATCCTATAGTACAGTCAGGTGATCTGTCACTATTCAGATTTGAATTAGTCAAATAGGTTAAATAACACTTAGCAGCTCAATGCCAAAGGATTAGATCTCAAAACTACCAGTTCAAATGAGCACAACAATAGGCTTTTAGCTTTATGGAAATGTGGCTTATAATAACAATCCCATGTACATCGCAAAAGGCCCAAGTGTTTTAACAAATGTAATGTATTCACAAAAAGACAATTTTAGCTCTTGTGGGCGTCGTATGAACACATTGGTTATTACAGTCGCCACGGCAGTATCGGCATTCACGCTCTGTGTTTGCACAGTGGCCACAGCTATATATATATAGTATGTATATCATAGACTGGAGTGGCTTTCATGGGCTACTTTGGCTAATTGCCTGTGTTTTCCAGGTGTGACCCAACCAAAGGCACGTTATATTTAGTTTTACATGTGACATCTGTTGCGAGGGCTTGTTTGTTTTGTACGTGGTGCTGCTGGTATTCTGAGCGTCCCAGGTGGATAACTTTCCTTATTAAGCCTTTCGTATTTAAATGAAGCCACACGGCAGGGGTTTGTCGCGAGCCTTTACACTTGCGAATCTTGTGTTATTGACACCCAGCATGCCTAAAACAAATATCAGTTATGGGGGATACTTAAAGGTTTGAATATACTCGTGTCGTGTTTCAATGAACAACACTCGCTGATTCTAGGCTCTATTGTTTTCCGGGTATAAGCTGTGCCCTAATGGACCTAATGCAGTTCTCTTTTTATCATCCTACACACACTATATATGTCTGTTCTTGTGAAAATAAAAATCTGTCAAGCACCTCTAAATCTGACTTCTTCAATCTAAGTTGGCTAGTGTCCATTTTGTCCATAATAATAAACGGTTTCTTAAAGATCCCTCTTGGCCAATTGGCTACATCTTTCCCTTTGTATCCCATTCACTCTGGCCAATGTTTATTTGCTCCTCTGTCATCCCAGATTTAGCAGCAGGTGTGTGGGACACCTTCCATCACTTGACCCTTTAATTTCGTCGCAGCGCTGCTCGATTTGCAAAGCCCGGGCTTTTTAACAGGCTCTTGGGACCAGCATCTGATAAAGAGCAGTGCTGGAAATCTTTTTCCAAGATGGTGCGAGATTCCAGAGGGGTCACGATGGAGGCTGGGGGGGGAGGAAGCGCTGTCAGTGAGGCCTCTTTGTAGTTGCCTTTGTTGCAGGTGTTCTGCCACTCACTATTATCCTCTGCTGTCTATTCATCATCTTTACCTGCGTGACATCTGCATGCTAAACTAAGACACATTACTATCGGGATTGAGACTAAAACTTAACACTTAACATGTTGGCTGGGTTTAATAGGACTGAGAATCAGAGAGGTTCGGTTTAAAGTGATTGTCTGATAGTCAAACATCTGCAAGAGTGAAGACTGATCCGACGAGCAAAAGTTAATAAATTCAAACTTGTAGAAACCTAATAATTAAAGGGATAGTTCAACCAAAAATTTAATTTCTGTCATCATTTACTCACCCTAATGTCATTTGAAAACCTGAATGATTTTTTATTATTATTATTGAGTAGAACATAAAAGAAGATATTTTAATGTCTGTTTTTTTATTATTTTGTACAATGGAAGTCAGTGGTCACCAAAACCAAAATATTAAATATCTTATGTGTTTCACAGATGAAAGGAAAGATTTGGAATGACATGAGGGTGAGTAAATGATGACAGAATTTTGGGTGAACTATCATTTAAACTTTTAAAAGCAGTGTTCACGACTGTGGCAAAGTGGTCACAAAATAATTTTAACAATAATTTTAAATCGATATAGTTGCCATTAGCAAAGGTCTGAAAAGCGTTGTGTTTTTCCATATGCAGATGTGTCATATATCAATTAGTGTGTATTGCATGCAACTACAAACACAGCATGAGCCGTGATGTCCGTTTCACAAACAAATAACTCTTGTGTTCACGTTTTTAATCAGTTTTTCAAAAAGATTCATGAATAAGTACTGACCTTGCTCTTATGTTGGGGGGGGGGGGGGGGGGGGGTAGAAATATTCAACAAAAATGGGTTATTATGTTGTTATGTTGAATCGTTTGTAATGGAAATTTTGATTGGGATGGCAACATTTTGGAACTACAATATTTTTAAAACATATATTCTTGCAAAACGGAATGATATAGCACAAATATGTATTTGATCCCTTCAATGCAAGCATCAAATAAGAACTAAATTGTTTTCTGCTTTTATTGAGTGATTCTGTAATTTATCTACTAAAAAAGTATTGACTCCTAAATGTTTATTTTTTTGGTAGTTGTTATTTTCTAGTAGTTTTCTTTAGTCTGGAGCCATGAAAAGAGTGTGTTGGCTTCTCTGTCTTGCTTCAAATGAAGATGAGCCTGGCAATTTAACCTCACAATGTGTTTTTAACTTGTCACACTGAATACTTTCAACTCTTGAGGGATGATGTCAGCAAAATACCTGACTACCACCAACCAGCATCTGGGATTAGTTAGAGCTACTTTATTCTCGCACCCTCAGTGTCAAGTGTGTGTGTATGTGTGAACTGGGGAGACAGTAAACGTTAAAATGTCAGCAGACTCAGCACACATGCTATAGAAATTAAAACATAAAAATCTGTGTAATATCTTTATAAACATCTGCAGTGTCCACACTTGCAGACACATATGCACAAAAGCAATTACACCTCCTGTCCTGCCCTCTGAGGACTTCTGCTGGATTAAGATATTGTTTTCAGAGAGTAAGACGGCACAGGACTGGTCAGTGTCTTTGGCCGTTCTGAACCATGTAATGAATACAGGCCATAGAGGAGGAGATTCATGCATTAGCTAGTCATATCAGTGGAGATCTCAGGTTTTCAAAACACTTTAGGATGACATGAAGCTTGTGGTATGTGAGAAACTGTTTTGGCCTGACTTTCTATCTTAATTTGTCAGTCTCATATTCTCAGGGGCCAAACGCTGACTCCGGCGGCCATAAAGGAGTCTATTGAATCATCAAGGCACCAAATGGATGCCAGAAAACGACAATTAATAAAGGATTGCGCCCTGGTGACGAGTAAACCAAAACCTCTCTGAAAGGAAGATGACAGAATGCAGATCTGTCGTATCACAGACAATTTGAGCTAGTCTGCCTTTTGCATGCCACATACAGTAAACATTGACCTTTTCCCTCTTTCATGCTATGCCTGAGCACACAAGCTCTGCGCTCATTGGTATGCAATAGGTTTATCTGAGAGGCATGCTTTGTCAGACACATGTGATTTGATACAATGTCCCTGGGCTTAGTTCGTTTTAGTGGTAATGACAGATTAGTCTCACGTAATTGCTTCTCAATTGACTGTAGACATAACAGTGCTTGTCTTTTTCTGACAGAAGCTCAGATGCCATATGAAGGCGCAGTGAATAAGTTAAGTGTTTACCTCTTTAAACGTACGGTTCAGGTATTCCGCTCAGCTTTGTTGAGCTGCCAGTGGCAGAATGACAGCTGCCCCATATGTAATTCATTTCTGATTCCTATGTACATACACGTCATTTTGCACATCCCTGCCCTCTCACGTTAGCATTCAGAAGGCAAATCTTTGTTTTCATTTTTCAACACTGGAAACACAATGAGGGTTTTTTTGTTGTACAGGACGGGTGTGTATGTAACTTTTTCACCTTATTTTATGCTCGTGATGACTTGTTGCTAGAAGAGAAGTCCTCAGGTGAATGGCATTTGACATAAGGCCTTAGCAAACACTCACCTGCAACAACTAGTTGGGTAGGTTGGGGTAAGTTCCCCCACCACCACCTTCATTTTTTCTCCTGTCCATAGATGACACAAAATCATCTCATCTCAGCACTTTTCATGAATGGCTATGCTATTTTTTTTATTTTGTAATTTCACCTGAATATCAACATTTGTGAGATTTAGTCAGTCGAAGCTTTAACTGATTTAATTTTTTGTCTCTGAAAAATAGTGATCTATGATATTATATTATGTTGAATATCAAAGTTTTTTGTGTCTTCTTGTTAATGTGGGATTTGTGTGGAGTAAAAGTTGTAGTATAAACACAGAACATGCACCGAGTGGCATGTTGTTACTAGTGTTATTATTTTAAAATACTTGCTCTAATTAATTGGGTTATTATTTAATATTTCCATGAATTAGATGTACATTTCATACATCTTTGCTTTCATTAAAACCTATAGTACTGTTCTGTAAAAGTTTATCAAGAGGGGGCTTCATGTAGGGGCCATCTTACCCCTCTTTTAATATTTGACATTTTGTGCTATAACAACTAAATTAGCAAATGTTTCAATTTATTTCCTATAATAACACATTGGCTTGCATCATATTCCTAAACATGCTAAACTTATATCTAAATATGTTACAATTTAAAAATAAATCCTTGTTCCATCCTACCAGAGGCTTTTTTTTTTCCATCAGACTCATTCAGGATAATACGGAAGAGGATTAGGGCCAAGCAATAATAAAAAAATAAAACCATCTCGAGATTAAAGTCATTATAATGCGAGATTAAACTCGTTAAATTTCAAGAATAAAGTCGTTGTGTTTCGAGAAAAAACTCGTTAAATTTTGAAAAAAGTCGAAATACAATCTTGAGAATAAACTCATTACATTTCCAGAATAAAGTCGTTGTGTTTCGAGAAAAAACTCGTTAAATTTCGAGAAAAAAAACTCGAAATACAATCTTGAGAATAAACTCATTCAATTTCGAGAATAAAGTCGTTGTGTTTCGAGAAAAAAACTCGTTAAATTTCGAGAATTTTTTTTTGAAATAAAAGTGAGAATAAACTCATTCAATTTCGAGAATAAAGTCATTGTGTTTCGAGAAAAAAAAGTCGAAATGAAATGTAGAGAATAACGCATTCGATCAGTGTTCATAGCCTACTGATATCAACCTCATTGAGGTTTCGTGGTTTCCCAGGATACCAAAAGACGCATTATTAATCGTTGTTGGTTGTGTACGCCTCCATCCACAGAATGTAAGACAGTAACCATCTATACAGCCATTAATGGCAATGCCTTACAGTTTTAATTTATCATAGCTATCCATATGCCAGAGTGCATTTGGGCCAGCGCAAGTGTACTGGCGTCTTCTCAAGCGTCTCCTTCGTCGAAATTCCATACCTTGAGGATCAACAAGTTTAATAATGCGTCTTATGGTATCCTGGGAAACCACGAAACCTTGATGAATTTCATGTTGGACAAAAGCAAGTACATCGCGCAAATTGGACTGATTTTTTCTTCTAAAAAGACCTAGCCGACCTAGACCTAAGAATGTTCTATTCTTTGTTACTGAAAGAAAGTCTAAAATATAGCTTGACTAAGTGATCCAACTCTGCCATGTCCTCTATCAGTAGGCTATGAACACTGATCGAATGCGTTATTCTCTACATTTCATTTCGACTTTTTTCTCGAAACACAGACTTTATTCTCAAAATTAATTGAGTTTATTCTCACGATTATTTCAACTTTTTTTCTCGAAATTTAACGAGTTTTTTTCTCGAAACACAACGACTTTATTCTCTAAATTTAATGAGTTTATTCTCAAGATTGTATTTCGAGTTTTTTTTCTCGAAATTTAACGAGTTTTTTCTCGAAACACAACAAATTTATTCTCGATATTTAATGAGTTTATTCTCAAGATTGTATTTCAACTTTTTTTCTCGAAATTTAACGAGTTTAATCTCGCATTATAATGACTTTAATCTTGAGATGGTTTTATTTTTTTATTATTGCTTGGCCCTAATCCTCTTCCGTAAAGTTCAGTATGATCTTTGATATTTTTATATTAAGTTACAACACAACATGTTGTGCATTTGTGTCCACTTTAATCATCAATGTGTGTCAACCCAACTAACAAAAGTATGCTGTTTTAAGAACATTTTGCTAAGGTTCCAATTAAGTTATGAAAAATTGTATTTCTGAATAATGGTCAGGATGTTTAAAAAAAACAGTTATGCGAATGTTAGAGAAAACATTAAGGGAATGTTCCGTTTTATCACTTTGCAGACAAGGAAACCTTACTTTTGAATGTTCTCTGAACATTCAGAAACAGTTAATTAAAACATAAAACATCCAACTAAAATGTTTCAGGAAAAAAAATGTTCCATGAACAATGTATAAATAAAATCCTTGTGCTAACATCTATATAAGGCTCGATTACACTTTATTTAAGGTGTCCTTGTTACAGTGTAATTACATTTAAGTACTGAGTAATAATAACGGACTACTTTGCTATATATACGATTGTTGTACATACAATCTTCCACTTCTCTTCAGGTTTTTAAATCGTTGCTTAAGACTTATCTTTTTAAAAATGGCTTATGGGCTGGAGTAATTGCTGTATAATACTTTACTATGTGTGAATTTTTATTGTTGGGGAAATTTGTGATTTGTTTATTTTGTTATTTGTTTTATGTATCTATTTTACTTTTGTGCAGCACTTTGGTTGACTCTGTCATTATTAAATGTCCTATATAAATCAATGAAACTAAACTAACTAGACTAAACTATAGGGTTAGGATTAGGGTTTGGTTTAGGGTTAGTTGCAATGTAATCATGCATAATACAGTAGTTATGACGTGTAACATTCCCTGCTGGGAAATATGCTGCAGTCTTTCTCAACTAATGAATGTGAAAGTACAAATCATTTATATTCATAAAGCAGTGCTGTTTCCTTTAATTAATCTCTTCTTTAAAAATGCTTAGCATAAGTATTCATGCCATGGGGTCAGAGTTTTTTTGTAAGTTGTTCACAATTTTTTTTTTCTCATTGTCAGTCAGTTTTTTGTCAATAAATCAAACACATGAATGTTCTACTGTAAATCTGTAAGATGAACAGTATTTCCAGGGCAGCTGCCCCTCGATGGAAACTGACGGTAAAAGGTGACACCTGGTTTCAATTAAACAAGTGGCCCGTTCCCCAACTTGTGCAAAATAATAAAATTGTTCTTGCACAAAAAGTAATCATATACTCTTCATCATAAATGCATGGGAGCTTCTGAGTTCAGGCATGGTGCGCTATGGCACCATGTATCTTATCTCTGTAAGAAAAGGCCATGGGTTTACCAAAGTAAAAAAAAAAAAAAAGATGACATCCTCTCATATGTGACACATAATTCAATTAATTTCAATAAATGAAGATAATGCACACTGTTTTCATTTGTAGATATATTTAAACATCACGGCTGAGCACATTTTCAAGTAGGATTGGCCCAAGCATAATGTTTGTAACAACCCGCACTGGATCAGCGAGTTGTTTCTATGCTGGCTATATATAGTGTTAAGTGCTGGTAGGCTTTTCAGTTCATTGTGATTTTTTTGTACAAAAAATAAAAAGAGAATTATGTGCTGGCTAGTGCCAACCTGTCCACCCTTCACAAGAGAGAGTGTTTCCATACTGTTGAAACAACAACACCCTATTGAAACAAATTTGGCATATGACTGATATGAGTGATTTGTGTTTCTCAATGGAAGGTGTTGCAAAGTTAATACTTTCTCTACCGCATTCTGCTGATTGACAGACTTGAATAGACTTCACATTCTGTGCTTCATTTGTTGACCTACATACAAGCTGTGGGTACACCTGTGTAGTTTATCATTAGTGTTTCATCTACTGGATCTAAAATATGTTTCTTCACAGTTGGTTGCTTACATAAAGAATATAATAATGGGATATTTTGAATGTTTGGAGATTTTAAATTCTTTGAGCCTCTGTTACTCTTTGATTGTAATTTTCTTCCTTGTATTTGAAACACACTGAAAAAAAATATTGTATTCACAATGTTTTGCTTTGTTGCATAATAGTGTAAATAGTTAGTGTTGTACTGTGTTTATGTATTACTGTAAAAACATGCAATATACTGTAAATTTACACTACAGATATGGACAGTGTTAAAATCACTTTGCCTTTAAAAAAGTCCTGTATGTTGCACTTTCAGTAATAAAAGTAAGCATTAGTAAAGAATATAATGTGTCAATATTATTTAGTATCAGTTTATTTCTGTGTATTTAATGATATGTTGAAATTGTAAACTGTGGTTGAGGACATCAAGACAAAAAGCAACCTTTTTCTTTGCATAAGATTCTTTTAAACGGTCGCCTAACATGCTGGTCAAGGTCAAATCCATGAAGTCACAAACTGAACACTGTGCACCCCCATCCTGCTCAAGCTGATTATCTTTTCCTCTCCTTTTACCAAGCAGCAACATCCCCTCACAGCAAGATCTCAAGTGTCCAAACTCCAAACAGTCCTTATGAGCTTTTCTCCATGCCTTTCAAGGCCGTGGTGCTCTACAAGTCTCAACTTCACCTGGTAAGTGTGCACAAACACAGAGAGAAACTTCCCCCGATTGTCTGATAACACAGATCTGCTCTCTACAGATGTCTGATTCAAAGTTTACGCTGTCAAGATTTTATCATTAATCATATCGACCCTGTCACACACATTACTTTTACAGTATTTCCCATCTGAGTCACAGGTTATCAAAGATATCAAATATAGGGTTGCGCTGACTTGTTGTTTCCCAATCACTGATCCAAGTAATTATTTTACAACGTTTGGTTACAATTTATTTGGTCCCACTTTATATTCTTTAACTTAACTACTATGTACTAACATTTAAATTAATGATTTGATACAATGCACTTATTGTGTTCAATACATGTGTTTTTACATTGTACTTGTATTTAAAAAAAAAAAAACTGCATGTAATTACAGCTGTAATTGATCTAATAACATCTATAATTACACTGTTGAGCCTTCATTTAAACTTTAACCCACCCTTAAACCTACCCATGCCCTCACCCGTATCCCACCTCAATAGCAGCATGTGTTTTGGTTTACACTTTAGACATTCTAATAACTATAAGTAACTTTGCAACTGCATTTCAACTTACTCTCATTAGAGTATTAGTAGACTGTTAGGTGAGGGTTATAGAATAAGTTGACGTTGCAAAGTTACTTATAGTCAGTAGAATGTCTGTTGCGGAACCATCAAAATTAAGTGTTAACAGATATTAGGCAGATTGTCTACTAATACTCTAATGACTGGTTGGTGACATGTAGTTGAATAGTTACTTATACTTAGTAAAATGTCTCAAGCTGACCACCGAAATAAAGTGTTACCGTGTTTTGCAATGCAAAATGTACACAATAAGTACATTTGTACTTATTTTTTTATGTAAGTATAGTAGTTAAGGACACCTAATATAAAGTGTGACCCTTTATTTGAAGGTGTCCTTGTTACAGTGTAATTACACAAACAGTTATTGAGTAATATTAACAACGTACTTGCTGTAGGTTTAGGGTTTAGTTTAGCTGATTGTAATTATGCAACATGTAACATGGACACTGTGAAATAATGTTACACAAAGGTTTTTTTTTTCATATTTTTTTACTGAAAGTCACCGTCAAATTTAGTATTACCGTAGTATTTATCATAAATGATTTATCTGTGTACATATTCTTTCTTTTTTTATTCACCTGCCCTTGTAATGTTTATTCAAAATAGCTTCCCTTCCCTCTTGCAGCAACATCTCTTCTCTGATGACGTGTTTACTGCAGGACAACCTGTCACTCACATGAGACCGCAAAAAAAGTTATTATAAGATAAGTTTGCCTAATTTTTTAGCCCACAGATGTCACATAGAAAGGTTAAGGATATATCTTACTGTGAAATAATTTATGCTGACTGTCAAGATCTTGTCAAATAACCGAGCACTGCTAATTTGACAAAAATAGTCATTGTGTTTTTTTCTTTATAGTTATTATAGTGCATGGAGTGACATAAGACCCAGACTCACATTCACATTATATCCGTTTAGTGTACTAGTGCATTCAATAATTCAATATTCAATAATACATAGAGTTCACTGTGCGCTGGCAGAACCAAGGTATCGGGGGTCACAGGGGTTGACTTTCAGTTAAACCACAGAAGATGAGTTAACTAAATATTATGGTTAAAATGAATATGATTGAAGCTATAGAGTCATGCCAGCGTGGATGGGCCTAAAATGCTAATGCAGAGTTGCTAATAAAGACAGTCTCAAGAGGCACATTGAGCATTAGCACAGTGCTGAAAACGGATGAATGAACGAGTGATCTGGAATGTTTGGGGATCATATACGAGTCAATGCAAGTCCCCTAAGAAATCACAATCCACTCATTGAAATGAAGGAATCCAAGAGTGCTTAGACAGGCGCCATTTTTTCTAAACAGTGATTAAGTTCTATCGAATATCAGCATGGATCTTAAGTGCTTTTATGATGAAAGGTCTCCCGTCTTGATCCTCCTCATATAAACTTGTGAAATTGGATCTTTCAAGTACTTGGGTGACTATTTAGCCTTTGCAAGGTAACCATTAGACAACTCTAACATACGCTGAAACCTCTTTACCTAGTGAAAATCTCCTCTAAACTTTTTTTTTTTTGCCCCTCAGGCATCACTCACAAGGTATCACTGACAGCTACAAAGACTGAAATTTGTGGCCGTTGATCCGGTAGCATAACAGTACTTTTTTTTTTTTTTTTAACAAAGCAATGTCTAAACAAATGTCTTTAAATTGAGTGGTTCTGTAACCCGGGCAGGCCTCATTCGTTCCTAGGGCAACAATTACTCCCCATAGACTTTGCTAATCCTGAAATATGGACCTGTGACTAATGTTGGAATTTAGCAAGAAATCAGCTCTTGTTTCACGAGGCTTTATTGGAATAAAGCATGATGCGGTTTCTGTGATGAATGCGCCCAGGCAAAGTGACTGGGCTGGGCCTCTGCCTCCTTGTCTTTCACTATCACTTTAGTGCTTGTGCTGATTGGAAGTGTCACAGAAGCATGTAACAAGCCTCTTCAGCTCATTGCCAAAGAGATAAGTTGTCATGTCAACGGCAATTCTATACAACTTACCTCTGAGATATGCTAGATGTGTTTGCTTTTAAAAAAGGCAGAAAGAGTTTTTTTTTTTTTTCAGTGTCCTTGAACCTAGGCTACTGTAACTATAACTGAAGCGGATGTTGAGTAAAATGTGTATTTTATTTTGTGTTTGAGGAATGAGTTGGCAAACAGGAACAAAGAAAGGAACAAAGAAAGTGGCAAAAAATGCTATCAATAACAACATTCTGTGGGGGAAAAACACATATAAACACATAAAAAATATAATAAATAAAATAATAACAGAATTTTTTTTGAAAAATCACAATTCGGTTCATTGATCTATATATAGATCAGTTACATTAGGATGTAATTGCTCACACAAAATACCAGATTGTGTAGATTTCTTAACTGATACAGAGCTAGTTTGTAATTCTATGGAAAGTCGACTGCCCAACAACATTACACTATATTCTGTGAAAAAAAACAGTCATTTTTCCTAAAATAACTGTGACACATGTTATTTTGTACATGACGTGTACTGTTTTGGTCATCCAAAGTGACTTAAAGCACACTTATTGCATGGGCAGCTTTGCCTTTCCCTCAAGGACACAAAGATGGCAGTTCCCGGATTACCATTACACAGAACTAAATCTGTTTTATACTTTTACATTAGTAAAACATCAAATATTCAAATATTTGATTACCGTCACATTACTGACACCTGCTTCTGGAAGTAAAAAAAACAAAACATATTTTGCAGCCACTGTAGTCCAATTAATCATTTTTGTATAATTTATTTAGCATATTTATTGTTAATTAATTATTTACGGTATTGTTAATTGACTTAATTCGTCTATCTTTGTGTGTTTGTCTCTCTCCCCACAAAGATGGCAATATCCAAAATCCTTGTCATTGTGACATTTTTTGGTCCCCATAAATCATACTAAATTATGTTTTTTTGAAAATTTAAAAATGCAGAAAGTTTTGTGTAATGGGTAGGTTTAGGGGTAGGGTTAGTGTAAGGGAATAGAAAATGCAGTTTGTACAGTATAAACATCATTATGTCTATGGAAAGTCCCCATAAAACATGGAAATTAGATTCAATAGATTTAATTAGAATTAGAAGCAGACTAGGTAATTTGTATAATATGTATTTTGTGGTTAATATGTATAAATAAATGCTTTCTTTTGCTCAATTCATAATCTTAATGTCAGGAACTATAGGCCTATCTGGTAAAGCAAGTACATTTTTATGCTAAATATTTAATGTTTTGTTTTTAGTTGCAACTACCAGTATTAGACTAGTATTAACTACTAGTATTAGACATCTTGACCTTGTATTTACACATCCATGAAAAATAGCTCAATAGCTGAACAATGAACTGAACAGCTAAACAGTGTTTGTTGGTAAATAATGATTTCTGATAAAGAGAATGCACCTCTTAAAATGATCTGTTACATAAACAAGGGCTGCCTGTATTTGTATAGACAAACTTTATAATCTTGTTTCAAAGATAAACTGTAACCGATGACAAAACAACACACAACAGGTAAGATTATTCCAGTGCTGCACTGACTGCTCTCATTTGTGAACGTTTATATATACATATATATATATATATATAGAATTTTCATTTTTGGGTGAACTATCACTTGAAATAAAATAAATAGGCTACAAAGGTACTATATTTAGTATAGGCTATACTATAGTGTAAAACAATATAGTATAGCCTATACTAAATATAGTACCTTTGTAGCCTATTTATTTTATTTCAAGTGATAGTTCACCCAAAAATGAAAATTCTGTCATCATTTACTCACCCTCAAATTGTTCCAAACTTGTATGATTTTTTTTTCTGATAAACACAAAAGAAGATGTTCTGAAGAATATGGGTAAACAAACAATTGATTGGCTCCATTGATTTCCATAGTATGGAAGAAAAAGTCAATGGGGTCCATCAAGTGTTTGGTTTCTAACATTCTTCAAAATATCTTCATTTGTGTTCAGCAGAAGAAATAAATTCATACAGGTTTGGAACAACTTGAGGGTGAGTAAATGATGACAGAATTTTCATTTTTGGGTGACCTATCCCTTTAAATATACTGTATATAAAAAATTCAATTATAAAAAGTTATATATTCAAAATAGTTTTATTGAGAAACAAAATTGTCTCATTTAAATATAATTAGACATTTGCACCTTACATTAATCAATCCTCTTGCAGGCATGTCATTTTATTAAACTCACATAGTATATTCCAACCAAAAACGAATGGCTCAAAATATACCCCAGCACAGCTTGATATCATTTGGCCGTTTATAGACCATTTCAAGGCCAAATATGAACTCTAGGAAGTCTTAATAATTCCCCTGAGGTTTCTCTCCTATTGAGGAAGGAGAGTTTGTTCTATCATTCCCAAAGTGCTTTAGCATATGTATCCCATTTATGGCTGATGTTCTGTTAACATTTTTCATACCATCAGTCCAAGACCAGCCTTTCTCATTGTGCTACACAAATCATGCATTGGTCAGTATTGCTTAAAAAATTGCATGGTCATTATTGATTCAATCAATTAGAGAAATTGCCACAAAGCGCTGAGATTGTGGTTTCATGAAATGTGTTTTTCTGTCAGTGTTTTGCCTTTAAACCTCTTATGTGTCTTATACCAGCTGACTGAGCACTACAGAACACCGCCTGTATTTATCTCTATGTTGTGTTTTCTGCTTTGATCCTGAATTACATTTTGCACCCGTACCAGAACAGCTATCAGGGACATGAGGACAGCTATAACATCCACAAACAAAATTACATCACGCCACCACACGGCCTCCACCACTGACCCACTGCATGCATGTGTGTAAAGATCTTCAAAGCCTGTCAAATATCTGGAGGCATTAATCAGAGCGGCAGTTCAGCAGGTATCTTTACAAGAGCTCACATTCACTGCTCAAAGCATGAGGAAGAGGAGGGTTCATGACTCGGCCATGGACTTGACAGATGGAGTCGGTCTCCGTGCACTTCCTTATGTCTGATTGGTCATTTCTTTCTTGAGAAAGTCCCTGCATTCTTTCAGTGGTGGTGTATCTATCGCAGCGATGAAGCATGGCAAAATACTTTTGGATGCAGGTGTTGTTTGCTGCATTTTGGCACATCAGAGAGGTTACCTGAGAAACTGCGAGATTCTGACCATAAGGGAATTTTTTCAGAGACTGTGATTAAATTCACGCCTCTATTAACAAGATGGAGGCATTTTGATCTTAAACTTTGCTTAGATAGGCATTTTTAGTGGTGTGAGTGGAAACATCAGCATTGCTGTCACCTATGATGCATCTGATTAATGAAAGTGGCCATCTAACATTACATTATCTCTGTTCTGTATCATTTCTCTGCTATATTATCATCTCTTATCTCCTCTGTTATACAATGTGGGTTAATGCTGGTATATTTAGACGTTGTAGTGGTCATCTGGGGAAATTTAGCACAATCTTTCCCAACAATCTAGCAGTTTATATCATTCTCTAGTTGATGTGATTCCAAAAGATACAGACGCAACTGCAACTGACTCACTTAAGATGTTATCTCAATAACACTGAATGCTTTAAATCATCACACCATCATCACAAAGAGCACATGTAACGTGACGGGACACATACGCCTACACATTTACAGCTTAAACAAAGAGTTTATGTGTGACGTGTCTAACAGTCTAAACTGTTCCTCAAGGTGATAAAAACGAAACTGCTTTGCGAAAAAATATACAGTCCAGGTAGACACAATAAATGCCGCTGTGGGCCTTTGAAATCTTGCGCTTTGAGGTGCAGTGTGGGTAAGATGTCACATTTTGAGAACACATGTTCCGTATGGTTGTGTGATTTGGTTTAGAGGACGCGCACATGAGTCTCGACTGCCTGCTGTGTGACGGATGGTCTGGTATTTCTACATGTGAAAGATGTGCATTTTATTGATGGCTTGATGGGTCCTCAATCCCTTCCTCGGTAATGCGTCATGAGAATGCATACTTGCACCTTTCCCCTAAGCCCACCCATATTGTCAGAAATACTGAGTAACAAAAATGTTTCTCTCTCCCTTAAAATATTATTCTGGCAAATTCTGAGACATGAGAATCAGTGTTGGGTAAACTGTTTGCTAAACTATATACAAGCGACTCATATTTTGAAATAGCTAACCACATAAATGCTGTTTAAAGGGATAGTTCACCCAAAAATGAAAAATCTGTCAAGAGATATTGTGAAGAATGTTGGAAACCAAACAAAATTGGAGCCCACTGACTTCCTGTAATGATGGGTCAGAGACGTTCGGATCCATTTGCAGTGTTTATTAGTAGAATAGTCAAACAGGCAGAAATCAGGGAACAGCGTTAAGAATGTCAGAGGCAATCCAGAATCACAAACAGTGTTAGGCAGAAGTCGGGGCAGGCAGCAGAGAATCATAAACGATACCAGGCAGAGGTCAGGGCGGGCAGCAGACAAAACACGTGAGTAAATAAACAGGCAGAGGTCAGGAAACAGGAGTCAGTACAATGCAGAGAAAACGCTCAGAAATGTCAGCCGTGGCAAAACAGACTTCGCAATGACCAAGAGTTCAGAGTCAGTATAAATAAAGAGGAGAAGTGGATGCACCTGTGCAGGTGATTAGACCTAGGTACGGGGCTGATGGGAATTGAAGTTCAATACTCAGGTGAACTTGATCTTTGGTGATTGGAGAGAGCCACAGAGGTGCGATCTATGACAGAGCCCCCTCCCTGCGAGTGGCTCCTGAAGCGAGGATCAACACGACGCCGAGGTCTTCCACGGGGTCTAGGGGCAGGTCTCTCTGGGTGGTTCTGATGAAACTCAGTGGTGAGTGCGGGGTCCAGTATATCTTGTGATCTCACCCAGGATCTCTCTTCCGGACCATACCCCTTCCAGTCGATTAAGTACTGTAACTCCCTGCCTCGGCGCCTTGAGTCGAGTATCTCCTTTACCCGGTAGGCCTCCTCGCCGTCGATGATGATGGGAGGGGAACTCTCATTAGCAACCTCATCCTGGTCCCTCTCTCCTCTCGGAACCCCAGCCGGTTTGAGCAATGACACATGAAAAGTGGGAGAAATGCGATAAGTGGATGGTAAGGCTAGAATCTTAAGAGGACCCACGTACCTAGGATTTAGCTTCTTGCTGGGGAGTCGAAGACGAAGATCTCTTGATGACAGCCACACCCACTGTCCAGGAACGTATTCTGGCCCCCTTCTCCGAAGACGATCGGCCTGTTCTCTGACTCTACGGACTGCTCGTTGAAGGTGTACATGAGCGTTGTTCCAGGTCTCCTCACTCCTCTGTAACCAGTCATTAACAGCAGGGACATCGGTAGGTTCGCCAGACCAGGGAAATAGAGGTGGTTGGTACCCAAGTACGCATTGAAAGGGTGTGAGGCCCGTCGAGGGTTTGAGAAGGGAATTTTGTGCATACTCGGCCCACATGAGGAAACGACTCCAGTCCTGCTGGTTCTGATGACAGTAGGTGCGCAGGAAACGTGTAAGTTCTTGGTTTAGCCTCTCTACCTGACCGTTGGCTTGTGGATGATATCCGGAGGTCAAACTGACATTGATATTGAGCTGTCCACATAACTCCTGCCAGACCCGGGAGGTAAATTGCGGTCCTCTATCTGATACAATATCCTCAGGTAGCCCGTACAGTCGAAAGACCTGCTGTATCAGAGCCTCCGCTGTTTGAAAAGCTGTAGGTAGTTTGGTTAAGGGAATGAATCTACAGGCCTTAGAGAATCGATCCACCACCGTAAGTATCGTCGTGTAGTTCTGGGAGCGAGGCAGATCAGTGACGAAGTCAACAGCAATATGAGACCATGGACGTTGCGGTACTGGAAGGGGCTGAAGTAATCCGGCTGGTTTCTGATGTGATGTTTTGACTATGTTGCAGATGGTGCATTGATGTACAAAGGAAATCACATCGGCCTGGAGCGTAGGCCACCAGAAGCGATTAGTCACAAGATGAGTGGTGGCTGTAATCCCGGGATGTCCAGCACTGGGAGTATCATGCACCCACTGTAATACCCGGGTACGGAGGCATTGTGGCACATAGGTGCGATCCGGAGGCCAATCAGGCGGTGTTTGCTCCTGACTCTGAGCCACTGCAATCTCTGTCATTATGTCCCACTGTACCGGGGCGAGAATGAGTGTCTTGGGAAGTATGGGCTCTGATGTAGATGAAACAGAGGAACTGTCGAACTGTCGGGAAAGAGCGTCGGCCTTGCCATTCTTGGAACCCGGGCGGTACGTAACTTTGAAATCAAATCTGGAGAAGAAGAGAGACCACCTGGCCTGTCTGGGGTTCAATCGTTTGGCGGCCCGAATGTACTCTAAGTTCCGATGGTCAGTCAGAACCATAAAAGGCAAGCGAGCTCCCTCCAACCAATGCCGCCATTCTTCAAAGGCGGCCTTCATAGCCAGAAGTTCCCTATCTCCCACATCGTAATTTCGTTCAGCTGGAGAGTTTGCGGGAATGGTAAGCACAGGGGAACAATTTAACTGGACTTCCATGCCGCTGTGATAATATTGCCCCAATCCCAGTATTGGAAGCTTCCACCTCCACAATGAACTCTCTTTCAGGATCTGGATGGTGCAAAATGGGAGCGGTGGTGAATTTCTCCTTGAGCTGTTTAAATGCTGCGTCACTCTCGGCTGTCCATTTTAACCGGTGTCCTCCACCCTGGAGAAGAGATGTGAGCGGTGCGGCAGTGATGCTGAAGTTTTTAATGAACCGTCGGTAGAAGTTGGCAAAACCCAGGAAGCGCTGCAATTCCTTTACATTAGTGGGTTGTGGCCAGTTAACCACTGCTTGTACCTTGCCGTTGTCCATGGTTACTCCCTCGGTACCGATGACGTAACCCAAGAAGGCGATCTGCGTCTGATGGAACTCACACTTCTGGACCTTGGCGTATAGTTGGTTGTCGATGAGGCGCTGAAGTACTGCTCTCACATCTTGCACATGTGTTTCGAAAGTCTCAGAGTAAATTAGAATGTCGTCAATGTAAACAATTAGTTTCTGGTTAAGCATATCTCGGAAGACCTCATTGACCAGTGCCTGGAATACGGAGGGACTGTTGGCTAGCCCGAACGGCATCACGTGATACTCATAGTGCCCGGTAGTGGTTGAGAAAGCGGTTTTCCACTCGTCTCCCTCCCGGATCCGAATCAGATTATATGCATTGCGTAGATCCAATTTAGTGAAGTACTTTGCGGTGCGGAGCTGTTCAAGGGAAGCAGGAACCAAGGGTAGAGGATAACGAAACTTCACAGTAATCTCGTTGAGACCACGATAATCGATGCAAGGGCGTAAACCTCCATCCTTCTTCTTCACGAAGAAAAACCCAGCTGACGCAGGGGAAGTGGATGGTCGAATGAATCCCCTAGAAAGTTGTTCCTTGATGTACGCCTTCATAGCGTCAGACTCGGGTTGCGAGAGGTTGAAAATTCTTCCTCGTGGGGGCACAGTTCCAGGAATAAGATCTATAGCACAGTCACAGGCTCTGTGAGGAGGAAGTTGAGTAGCTTTACTCTCACTAAAGGCGAGTGCAAGATCATGGTATTCGACAGGAATCTGTTGAAGGTCTGGATTCTCAGTGTGAGTGGAAATCGTGGTAGTCTTGATGAGAGGATGCAGGCATTCCGTTAGACAGGTGTTGGACCACTGGATAATCTGTTTATCAGTCCATGAAATGACGGGGTTATGCTTCTCTAGCCAGGGAAGACCCAGGATGATGGAGTGTCGTGGAGATTCGATGGTGAAAAATTGAATAGTCTCAGTGTGCAGAATGCTAGTGCTTAAGGTTACTTCTTGAGTGATGTGTTGGATCTCTCCGGTACCCAAAGGGCCTCCGTCTAGCGCTGCAACTGCCACCCGGGATGTACATGGAAGAAGAGAAAGATCATGCTCTTTAGTGAATGATAGATCAATAAAGTTTCCTGCAGCCCCTGAATCTATCAAAGCAGTGGTATGAACTATTTTCTTGCCAATGCGCAAACTGACGGCTAATTCAAAGGGTTTAGAGGAACATAGATTAGAACTCACCGCAGCAGAGTCTCGTGATGTGGGTCTGTTGGGACAGGTCGCCCTCATGTGGCCGGATTGCCCGCAGTAAAGGCACAAGCGATTGCGCAATCTTCTCTCTCTCTCTGCGGGAGTAAGCCGAGTGTAACCGATCTGCATAGGCTCAGCTTCTAGACTTGCGGAAGGAGATTCGACGACTCGGTGCATCTGAGGCACTCGCCGTGCTCGCATCAGGTTATCAAGGCGTATGGTTAAATCCATGAGTTGGCTGAGAGACTTATCCTCATCTCGACACGCCAGTTCCCCCTGCAGATCAGAATTGAGCCCCTTTCGGTAGAGTAATTTCAACGGAGCTTCCGCCCACCCAGTTTGTGCAGCGAGGGTGCGGAAGGAAAGTGTGTAATCTGCCGCTGAACTTCCCCCTTGACGTAGAGAAAGTAAAAGTTCGCCAGGCTCCTTACCCCCGGCTGGATGCTCGAAGACCTCTCTGAATTGGCGGAGGAAATCATCATAGGAGGGAAATGACAGGTTTCCCCCCGACCAAAGCGCCGTCGCCCAATCCAGAGCCTTTCCAGTTAAAAGTGAGCAAATGAGAGACACTCGGCTGTCCTCGGTGGGATAGAGGTTAGATTGTTGGTTAATAAACAGTGAGCATTGCAGAAGGAATCCCTTACACCGTTCAGGCGAGCCGTCATATTTATCAGGAAGAGACAGTCGTGGATTACTTGAACTTGTACTCACAGTCTGAGTTGGCTGCTCTGGAGATGCTGCGGGAGGAGCTGCGGCGGCGGCTTGTGTCGTGAGGGCTTGCATAGATCTCACTAGTTCCTCGGTCAGCGATGTCAGCTTGACGAGCTGTTGTTGGTGGGCTGCGAGCATGGAAGCCTGTGAAGATACTTCGGAGGTAAGACGATACATGGCTGCTGGATCCTGTGTTGGCGAAGTCTTCTGTAATGATGGGTCAGAGACGTTCGGATCCATTTGCAGTGTTTTTTAGTAGAATAGTCAAACAGGCAGAAATCAGGGAACAGCGTTAAGAATGTCAGAGGCAATCCAGAATCACAAACAGTGTTAGGCAGAAGTCGGGGCAGGCAGCAGAGAATCATAAACGATACCAGGCAGAGGTCAGAGCGGGCAGCAGACAAAACACGTGAGTAAATAAACAAGCAGAGGTCAGGAAACAGGAGTCAGTACAATGCAGAGAAAACGCTCAGAAATGTCAGCCGTGGCAAAACAAGACTTCGCAATGACCAAGAGTTCAGAGTCAGTATAAATAAAGAGGAGAAGTGGATGCACCTGTGCAGGTGATTAGACCTAGGTACGGGGCTGATGGGAATTGAAGTTCAATACTCAGGTGAACTTGATCTTTGGTGATTGGAGAGAGCCACAGAGGTGCGATCTATGACACTTCCCTTGTGTAGAAAAACTGAGATGTTTCTCAAAACAACTTCTGTGTTCCATAGAAGAACATAAAAATGAGTGAGAATCAAAACATTAAATTGTATTTTTGAATCAGTTCAATGAGAGTCGAATCAGTGAATCATTTTGAATCATTTAATTTACACACAATTCTCCGAACGAACTGATTCACTATAATGATTCAGACTTTCCAACATATACGAGAGAGAACCGTTTAGAAGAGCGTGTTTGATTTGACCCTTCTTTCAGTTTGCGCTGCATGCATAACACAATATGCTCTTAAAACTGTGATATGCTGTAGCATTTTCTTCACCCTATTATTTATTTAGCTTGTTACTAGAAAAGCTACACTTTAAAAAATGCTATATAGGTAAGTAATCTCTCTACTTTTAGTTACACCCCAGCATTTATCCAGGATGGGAAAAGTTTTTTTCCCCCCTTTAGAGCAGGTGCTCTGCATTTCCACTAACCAGGTTAATAAAAGAGTGTTATGTTACTGCAGGAATGAGAAAGACCTGCTGAAATAATAGCATTGACTTTTGAGTTGGTTGCCACCTTTTTATAGAAAGGTGTATGGATCTTGTAATCTTTATGACTCTTTTGTGTCAAATCTTTGTAAAACTGAGCAGTAATAAATAAAGGCCTGTGGAGGTATTCAGGCTGTTTGGTTTCATAGGTGTTAAGGGTTGCAGAAATGAGCAGGGTGTCTCCGGCACAGGAGAGATGATATTTTGATGGAGTTCGCATTTGAGGTTGAAGGACCCCAGTGGTGGCTGCAACCTACAGGTTCACTCTGAAAGAGTCAAGTACCCTGTGGCCTCGATCCAACATGTCTCCAGGCAGAAACGGCGGCCTCCTCAAGTTACATGGACTGTGGAGAATACATCAGCCATTACTAACCACATTCAAAACAGTGCTGTGTTGGGACATACTGTAGGAAACTCCATGATAGGTGAACCCTAAACCCTAATCTTCCTCATCTTCAGGTGTTCAACACCTCTGAAGAGACACAGTGTATCTGTACTCACTCACCTGCTGTGCTTTGATGAGACGAGGTAGCTACATGCACCCAAATAATCTGTAATCAGATTGATGGCTTAATCGGACTGAAAAACCTTCATGCAAACAGGAAACAATTCAAAACATCAACAGGAAACAATTTCAGACGTAAATGCTGGAATCTGATTTTCTCAATCAGATTCAAAAATACCTTGCTGTACAGGAGGAACATGTTTACATTTGTTTTGTGTTATATGAACTTGTGTATGTTTATTTACGTCTCATATCTTACAGCAACTGGTCAGTGGAGTAGACTGATTTACTAAATATTTGCTAAAAAGCTCTTCTAACATATATGTCAACTTTCATCGAGGCAAAAATGGCTATTGTACTTATGGTAGCTCTGGTGACATTATAGGTTTTTGCTGTTTTGAACACTGCAACTGGGCAATGCACATGCACTGAAGTTTTGTTCGGAATACATGCAATGCATGTGTAAACAAATATGTGAATCTGATTGCAAGTTGCAAGTTCAACTGGACTTTCAGAATCTGAAATTGGATTGGATTCATTCCGATTGACGAAAATTAGTGTGTGTAAACAGACGGCAGAAAAAAGGAAACAGATGTTTCTCAAAATATTTGCTTTTATGTTCCACAGAAGAAATAATATTTGGTGAACTATTCATTTAAGTACAATTTAGTTAGCTACCTTAAATTAGGTCTATTATTATTTTTAAATATATATTTTATCACATTTATTTTGTTTTTAATGTATCAGTTGTATAATTTAACCAGAGCCATATTTGTCTTTCAAAAAAAAAATTGGGTTTAGATTCGATAAAACATCTCAGGTGACAGTTTTCAATTTAAACAGATAATTACTTACTTGGAGAGATTTACTTTAAATAAGATTAAATAAAACTAGAATACACAAATCAAATTACGAACCGCAGCATTCAACTAAATATTTCATTAACAAGACAACCTAAAGTGCCGTGGTGAGAATCGAATCTGTGAATCATATTTTTGAATCAGTTTATTTACACAAATTATCCTGGGTTTCTTTTAAGTCAAAATTTTATGCCCTTCCCTCCATTCCCTAACTTCCCTCCATCTCGTTCACTCAGATGTACGTCATTGCTTAAGTTGCACGAGTGCCCACTACTGGCAGAACCCTTGAAATGTCTTTAAATGGAACATCCTAAGCCCTTGATCACTTGGATTCGCAATGGAGCTGATTTATTATTTACAGTTTTTTTTCCCTTTTGAATTTGTTTTATGCACCATTCTATAGGCCTGTATGTATGCTTGGGCTGTTGGAACATTTTACACAAATGAAAATTATAACACTACAATAAACTATAACAGTCCGCTTACAAGTGTTATGCAGTGTTATGATATTGGAATTATGTCAAAATAATTCCAATATCATACACTAGAGCTGTGTGGGTGGAGGTAAATTAAGTTTAGCATGATCTGCTGTGACATCACAATCATGTTGCATTGAGGTCTATCGATCTGCCTGAACATAGAGTAGACTCGCTCCCTCTGTCCCTAAATTGAGGTAAAAATTTATTCAGGTTGACAAAAAGTAGTGAGTGTAATTGTGCCTAGTCTGAGTCTAAGGGGTGCCCGTGGATTGTAGATTGAGAGTGAGGATCATCCTCATGGGGGCGATCTGTCTTTCCGTA
Organism: Abramis brama; assembly: GCF_963993115.1. Classification (NCBI taxonomy): domain Eukaryota; kingdom Metazoa; phylum Chordata; class Actinopteri; order Cypriniformes; family Leuciscidae; genus Abramis; species Abramis brama. The sequence continues at coordinate 28,468,407 of NC_139967.1, read as the reverse complement.
GAGTCCTGTGAACTTCTTTTAAGTATCAGGTGCATTGTCTTGGGAACCCCAGCTGATGCTCTGAAGTAGAATTAGTTTGAAATTTCCCACATTAAAAGCGCCAAGACCAGGTGGCTCGATATTATATGGCCACACTGTGTAGAACCAAATCGGTTTGCATGTCTTTACACTGGAATGCTTGAGGCCATTTCAACACAGGTCATTTCTTACCTCAATCCATAGCAACTTTAAATCTGAACTGTCAACAGATGCACATTTTTCACTCGCCTGTCTGAAGAACTTGGCATGTTTTCTGCTCCTTTATAGCAAGTTTTATCACAACAACTTTATTTAAAAAAGGGGTGCTGTAACAGACTTTAATTGGTGTAGGAATTGATATACAAAAAGAGATGGTTTTGGCATTGTGGGTTATTTACCTTTTAATAAATCACATGCAGTGTTATAAATCGATCAACATTTATGTTTCTTCTTTGCTATTAAAGCGCACATGTGTTTTCACTCCCCAACTGATAATCTTCCAGCATGACAAACTTCATAACTCTGCAACTGTCAGTTCTAGTGTGCTCTCATCGACCCATGTGTTCTGACTTGGTTACAGTAGTTAGATACTTGTGTGACATGTGATGGCTGCACTTGTTGAAGAAGAGGCTTTCTCAGAAGTCCAGGAAACAGAAGAAGCTGTAGTTGATGCTTAGGAAATAAAATGAGGAAGAATGTACATACAAGTCATGCCCAAAATAAGATGTTTGTTTGTACTGTGTAATGCGACCAGAGATTTTGTAAGTAGTTTTGCATGCAAATTATGCTTGAGCTTTTCTCAAAACTAACTTTTCATGTTTGTAGATACATTTAACCAGTGTCAAGGTGATTTTTAGCGGATAAATGAAGTCAGTTTTAAGTTTACAAGCAGAGTAAGCACAGGTGTAGTTCATCACATTAACTATGAACATGGTCTACTAACATTTGACAACCAGAAAGGTTATACATACTTTGAATTTGAATTTATTGAATCTATTTTGTTGTATTGTGCCTGTATTGTATTGTCCATTAACCATAATCCTGTACAGTGAGACTATTGGATAACACTGGGAAAGAGTGCCTATTCCAACCAGAAAGGAATGCTACGGAGAACACATCCTTCCTATAGGGAGGTGACATGTGGAGTTGCATAGGGCATATTAACTACATATGAGTGTACCCCTTGTGCAGGGGTGGCATCAATACCGTTTACAGTGATGGCAGAGTGGACTCTGCTGAGGGAAAGACACGGGTTTGCCAACAGGGAAGCCGTACCATGGAAAATACACATATGGGATCACCTAAAAAGGGGAATCATATGGGCATCTAGTCTAGTACAGGGGCTGACCAACCGGGCATTTACACAAGTACTAGACCTGGTGTCAGATGCATCCGCCGCATCTGACTGCCAAGGATGCAGGAGGAACTCCGCTAGGGTTCACCATCCGGGGAACTCACCTGAGGGGCAGAATAAGTGCTCTTATCCTGTCCTCAGAGGGGAATGGCACAGCAAACGAGACACCGAGACTTTCTTCCCACATATTAACTGTTTGTACAGAATGTACACAACACACGGGAAGACACCAGCTCCACTTGGAGATTGTAGAATCTCGCGAATGTGTTAGATGTTGCCCAGCCCGCAGTTCTGCATATGTTTGTCAGAGAGGTGCCGTACACCAACGCCCAGGAGGAAGCAACACTCCGAGTCAAATGAGCCTATTTGGCGTACTTGAAATTGGTACGCCAAGACGATGCTGTCCACTATCCAATGGGCCAACCTCTGCTTAGAGACAGCCTTTCCCTTCTGCTGGCCTCCATAGCAGACAAAGAGCTGTTCTGAGCTTCTGAAGCTCTGCGTGCCATCCATGTACAAACAGGACACACCAGTGCTCCTCCGGGGGCAGGTTGGGCAAGATCACCACCCGGTCCCTCAAAGCAGTGGTTGGAACTTTGGGCACGTATCCAGGATGACGTGAGAGTCAGCCGGCCCGAATTCCAGGCATGCTTCGCTGACCGAAAATTCCTGCAGGTCCCCCACCCTCTAATCTACACTGACTGCAAGAGCTCAAAGGGTTCTCTCTGTAGGGCCGTCAAGAACAGACAGAGGTCCAGAAGTCGTGTTTCCTTAGAGACTTACCATCTAAACCTCTAAACCTCACTCCCATCCAGGTGACGGCACCAATGTAACCCCTCAGGTCCTACTAGCTCTGTGCAGGCCTCAAACTGGGTCGCCAGCATGGGAGGCAGGTGCGCTGATGAGGACGCCAAAGATCAAAAATCTCAGGGGGCACGTGCCCGGTTTGAATGGGCATGACGCTTCTGCATGTGAGTTTAATGCAGCATGAAATATTTATGACTGAATTTTTATTTTTGAGTTAACTATCCCCTTTAACATTTATGAACATTTGTGCATGACAATTGAGATAGATAGATAGATAGATAGATAGATAGATAGATAGATAGATAGCCCCATATTTGCCTCTGCCTTTCTAAATACCACCCGCTGTGTATTCAGTCACTATAAAACTGAATGAAGGCCAAGGTTCTCTGTGCTCTCCAACCCTGCAGGGAAGACCTGGCAGACTTTGAGGGATTCAGCTGGCATACTATCAGACAGGTAGTTGGGAGGATTTAATGTGGAACAGTTCACTTTCTATGGCAGTGAACCTGTTGCAAACAGAGGGGAGAAAGAGATGTAAGATGAATCCAGGCTGATCACAGTATGGCCTGGGAAAGTCAGCCAAAACATAGGTTTCACGGATCCATAAATGCTTTGCATTTGTCCGTGTGAACAATTGAAACAAAAGTACGACACACATTTGTAATTTTCTGATTTATTATGGAAACGCTGATGACAAAACCAGCAGTGTAGCTGTGTCGATTAAGATGTCTATGAAAAATCCTTCTTCCAAACTTGGGATTTTTGAAACGGCATGAATCACTGTTGTCAATAAGGGGCCAAACGCATGTCTAAAGTGCCAAGTTTTGCTAATTTCTTTCTTTTTGAAGATAACGTGCATGTAAAAACCTGGTGTGAGACAGCATCCCTGGAAAAAAAGAAAGCAGAATGAAAACAAAAACACTCCTGTGGGATGTGTGACAGCTCTCACCTCCGAACCCAGCAGTTGCTTGCTGGTTTCAAATCACCCTAACGACCACATAATGACCTCACTTGAGTCACCTGCTGCTGTGACCAGGCTTGACCTGGCAACTCTTCTGGAAAAAAATCTGTAGCCTTTTAGAAATGCCTCACAGAAACAATGTGGACTAACATGCCATTTCATGTCATTTCTGCTCGTGTTTAGCTTTTCCGGTTTCGTTTTTGTACGTTCTAAGGAATCTTGGAATCCCAATTGGGTTAAAGTGTAGATAAAGACTGTAGTTTTTTAGTAAATTGATAAGGAACTCAAGCATACAATGGAGCACATCTGAGACGAGGAATGTTATGGAAAGGAAACTATCTCGCTGGATACATCCTGCCCTGTGAACAAAGGCCTTTGCCAGATGAGACCCCTGGGACCTTTGCACCACTCTTAAACACTCAGAACATTTATGCTGCTTTAAATTTCCTTTTACATCTTTCCCTTGATATCTCAGCTCAGGGATATTGTTTTCCAGAGCTGCAGGTTTTTATTTCGAATGCTCTGAATCACATATGTTCGCCTTTCCTGGTCAAAGTTTTGACATGGTTTTAGTTATAAGCTCAAATAGTCACATTCGACAGAACACCTTTCTAGTAAGATCACTTTCAATTTGGATCTTTAACATGTTTTTTTAGAACATAATCTAATTGTTGTGTGAAGTAATGTTTATTTGACATTGACAAATGTAGTACTTTAATGCAGTTCATCTGAGTTGTTGTTTCTTTTATATTTGAAACCATAACATTGTTTGAAAAGACACACTCTTCAATAGACATTCAGTGACCGTTTGGAATTAGGGAGCTCAGCCATTGCGCCAATTCCCATGAAATCTCTCGATATTTCTTTCAGTTGTTCTCCATTCGTAATTAGTCGTGGTCAGGCTGATCAAAGCACTCGGGCGGCCAGTTGCATGTGAACCAGCATCTCTCGTGATGACATCCACAAACCAGAATGAAATATGAAATATCAAGTTTCCACGGATGTATGGACTTGTAAGGAAAAAAAGCGAAAGAATTGGGGGATTTTCACACCGATAATGTGAAACATTTGGTGCATGTTGTTGGCCTCTGAAGAGGAAAATCCAGAGCCAAAAGCGGTCTGGCAGTAAAACAGAAGCAAGTCAAATGCTAAAACAACAGCAGTCATTGAGAATCACTGATTTAGATGTCATTACAACATCTTCCTACACTAGATAGCTGGGCTCTCGTGGAAGACAAGAATGATTTGTGCGCTCAGGCATAGCATGGCGTGGCTTACCATGAAGGAAACAAAACAGACCTGTTCTTACATGCGTTCCACTTACACAGCACAATATGTTGCCAGAAAAATAACCACTTTTTGCAGCTGCAATAAATATTTTGGTTAATACAAAATGGCTCTCTGCATATTTTGCTGTCAGACATAATGGATGCCCATTTTGTCAGAGTAAAAAATAAACATGCATTTGAGTAAAGAAAGTTACACTGTTAAATATGAAGTTGCAATTTCAAGAAATAGAGTCCGCAAATATGAAGTGATGTAGAAGGCATGTAAATAGGGAAAATCATTTAGAATTACAGGTACCATGCGTTTCAAGACCAGATCTTTGTAATATTTCTTGGTTATGAGGTAATCATATGTCAATATAGGACCAACTAAGATTAGAGACTACGATTAAGACTCAGAACTAAGGATTACACGCTAAAAAATGGATTAAATGGCTTTCACTGTGTAAATCACTCTCTTAAAATAAATACAACCAGTATTATAGCAGTAGTTTACTATCGGTCATATCATGCTGAAGTACTTGCGCTGCATTGTAAGACATATTTGAGGCCAGAGCTGTGCAGAGCTGAGGTTTGCACAAATTTGTTTATCTGAACCAAATGACTCACTTCATCCTGCTGCTTCATTTAGAGGTAAATGCGGTATAGAATTACCCTACGGCCACTCACTCCATCTTTTGTACAAAGGCTGATTCAAACAGACCGGTAAGAGAGAGTCATCGCTTCCCCGCCCATCAGATGTTCCCCTGCAGCTCCGAATGAAGTAGCAGACTTTGTAACAAACAGCGTTGTCCGAGACAGGTGCAGGTGGCAATCAAAGTCTTAACGACCAAACGCATGGCCTCCTACCAAGCTGTATAAGCAAATAAACAGAGGGCGCTTCAAGTGGACGGATGTGTAACTTCTGCTTGATGGCGGGCAAAGTGTAACAGAAGCTAAACAACGCTTTATCTGTTTAGCAGACGCGCCCCTGCTCAAAAGTGTGGAAGCCATTGCCAGTGCAAAAGGCCACCGGCAGGGATAGAGTGTGTTTTTAATTGCCCTCTATGCTTTCTCCATGTGTGGAGGCCAGATCTAATCTAAACAAGTGAGTGTTAGGCAGATTAAAAGTGTCTGTGGACTGTGTTAAAAAGTCTTAGCTAGCCTGTCCAGTCACTATCTTAACAGGCTGCACACATGGGAGTCGACAGTACAAAGAAGCACATAAATCTCCAAAGTGCCTTTGTCAGTTTTACACCCAAATTAAGGTTATAATGGACCGAGGTGGGGAATGTTTCCCCTTGAGATCATGTCACTGACCTTCTACATCCGAGTCTTTGCTTTAGTTTCTGTCACTGTGTTCCTTAAAACTGACAGGGACTGTGTGAAAACTCACCCAGAATAAACTACTGATTTGTTTCCAATCACATAAAAAAAAAAAAAAATTAAACTATTATATAGCTTTTAATCATTTTATATACGTTTAGTGTTGGTGAGATATTTTTGAAAGAAGTTTCTTATGCTCACCAAGGCTGCATTTACTCGATCAAAAATAGTAAAACTTTGTGAAATGTTATTAGTTTAAAATATCTGTTTTAAAAATGTTAAGTGAATTTTATTCCTTGAGCTGAATTTTCAGCATCATTACTCCAGTCTTCAGTGTCACATGATCCTTCAGAAATCATTCTAATATGATGATTTGCTGCTCAAGAATAATTTCTTATCATTGTCAATGTTGTAAAAAAAAATCGTGCTGCTTAATATTTTTGTAGAATCCATGGTATATTTTTTTCAAGGATTATTTGATGGATAGAAAGTTTAAAAGAACAGCATTTATATGAAATCTTCTGACATATTATGGCTGAATAAAAGTGTACATTTCTTTAAAAAAAATCTCCAAAAAAACATCATTACAAACTCTTCTAAATTAGCATGGCAAAACATTAAACACTACTAAATCTCCCACTCAACATTAATCTTGCACAGAAAAAAAACATTATATAGCACTTAATTTTAGCATTTACTCTCCCTTTTGAGTGGCAAAGCATGCTTGGAAATAGAAATCACATCCCAGTTTCAGTTAAATTTAAGTTTAAGTCTAAATTGAAAGATATTCATATAACTCAAAACAATGAAACAATTAAGATTACTTAAAATGTGTCAGTTTTGTGAACTCAAAAGAAAAAGAAAGTTCTAAATACTCATAAAAGTTCATTTGATTGAACTAATTTGTTGAATTTATGTTTGCCAATTAATTATTTTGAGTGTTTACAGTGACAACTGCTCAATGTCATACTGTATATCTGAGAACCCAATTTTGCTGTAAATCATATGTGAAATCAAGTCTTTGTGAGAAACAGCAAAGAGGAAAGAACATATAAAAGATTTAAACCTTTTATGGCTATTCAACCCTGTTAAAACACTGGATAGCATTTTGTCATAAAACATTTTTGCTATTGCCAAATGGCGACATTTTAAAAGGCCTGTGCCATGATGTAATTTTGGTCTTGATTTTGTAGTTTTGTTCAGTTTGCTTTGATATCATTCACTTCCTTCAGAAACATGGTTTTCCAATTACAAGCTAACTGGCGATAACATAGAGACTGTAACCCTAACAGCACCTAACACATGTGCACATGACATGTTTTAGGCCAATAATATTCTGTTTTATCACTGTGTCTAATAAAATCTTTGTTAGGAGCATGCCAGGATTCCTCAAAAAGGATTAGCAATGTTTACATATAAAATACCTATAATACCTATATTTTTTGGAGGCTGTAAAAATTGATTTAGACCTCTTCAGCTCAATGCTTTTCAACAGTGACAAATTATTTGACTCATCTTTCCTCCTTTTGTAACACAGTGCCTGCTTTCTGTGTCTGGTTTAGATCTTTTGTTTTATGGGCCAACTCATGGACCACCACCAAGGTCTAATTGCTTCAGCATAACCTTTCACTCCTTTGGTCATGATTAGTTTTCCTACTTCTTTATGATTTGATGGTTGTGGACAAATGTGCACAAAGTAATGTCACTTGGTTATCCACCAATGTCCTCATACCAATCAGTTAAACATGTCGTCTTAATGATTTATTTGATATTCTCTTAGGAAATTGAAGTTGAACGTTTGCTTTCAACCCATATGGGCCATTCTTCAAAAATGAGACTGTTTAAATTACATTTTAGCTTAATGAATTACTTATTATATCATTATGCATAAACGCCTCCATTGCGGGAGTTAACAGTTTCATTCTCACTTTTTCTCTCAGCTCTTTCTATCTTTCTTTTTTCTTTCTCTCTCTCTCTCTCTCTCTCTCTCTCTCTCTCTCTCTCTCTCTCTCTCTCTCTTCACCACATAGGACCCATAGTTGAGCCAGATCTGTTGTTTTATTTCCACCTGCCAAGGATTATGTTATATGAGGACTGTCAGCGTCTCTTTGATGCAACTCTTGGATGGAGTGGAAGTCAACAGCAATGACTTCAACATGTGTCTAATCAGATGGTCGGCGTTTTGTGAACTGGAGCTGCTTTGTAGCTTTCAAATATGGATCAACTTTTCTGAATTAAGGACCCTGACTGTAAAAAAAAAATTAAGTGCGGACACAAGCTTTCATTCGCAGTCATGGCGGTTGATAATGAAGCAAGTTAAATGCTCTTTGTGCTGGAGAATACAAGGATTGTAGCCCCTGAGTCTTAAATATGAATATCCTCAATAAGAGTGTATTACATGTATTCAGTGTTGCCAGACGTACGATAATTATTATTGTATTTGTACGATACATTTGACCTCTGTACAATGTACGATCAATAATGGAAAAAATCCCATAATGTACTAAAATTTCTGAATTTTGAGACACTTCAAATGATGGTCGTTGTAATCATAGGGCTTCTATATTCATTGATCTAGCTGTGGATTCTACGTCTACCGTCATGATTGTGAGGAGAACATGAACGTGGTGTTACGCATGTCTTACATCTCATCTCACATTACGTCTTCTCGGCCAATCATCGTGGAGAATGACTCTCTCTCACGAGCATAAGTTAACGTTCCTTTTGTATGTTGTATAGAAAGTTGTATATTATAAACGTCATCTCTTTATGTTTTGCAAGGAAAAAAAAGAAGAAAATAAGAAGTTCCTGCCGTGGCGCTTAGTCAGTTGTTTTCAAGCTGAGGTCGATAATTTAGCAATAAAGTAATTTGCATGTCGTGTCAAAAAGTTGTTGGTCTAGATAAATAGATGTATTCTGTACGTTTGACTCGTGTACGATAATTTTCTTCCAAATACGATAATTTTGAGCTTCGGGTACGATACTTGGACATTTCCAATCTGGCAACACTGCATGTATTTCTCTAAACAAATCATACTTAACAGACAGGACTTTTCTTGTGCTTTGCTGTGTTATCTCAGAGAAAGGTATGCATGAAGATTAATTCTCACTGACGCAGAGCTATCTGTTTATGATCGACTGCTTTCTTGAGCTGCAGGAGCGTTAACAGGGAAAGGATAGATGAGTTATCTGCCCGTCTCCTGCTCTCCCTCACTTTCTGGCTCTCTTTCTCTCTTTTTCCTTTTCTCATTGTCTCACAAGCTGTTTTGTGTATTATATATATATATATATATATATATATATATATATATATAATTGTTTTTATTATAATTTTTTTTTTCTCCAGATGTGAGAAACCTATTTCTTTTTTTTCTTTTACTTGTTACATTTTGGAGTCATTAAATATTTTTCTCTTAGTATTATTTTTGTCCCATTGTTGTTTCACTGGTTTTGTGTTTCTTGGTTTTAAAATATGGAGCTTTATTTTGAAGTGTTTTGCTGTTTCTATTGTTTCCTGTCTGACTTTGTTTCCTTCAGAGATGGTCTTATTATTGGGAGATACGAGGGTCCTCAGCTCTACCATTGGAAAGAGCATAACGACTAACTTGGATCACATGTGCACTGACAACCAATCACATTACAGACTTGACGTCATTTATTTTGTCAATCACTCAGTCAATCACTGTTTGCGGATACCATAGAAATGAATGAGAAGTGCTGTAAACTGAATGCTGCCTGTCACACAATTGTCGTGACTTCTCTTATAAAACAGCATTTTGTGTACTAGATGTAAACTAGAAATAGATCAATCTAAAATGAATGTTTAAGAGCAAACATGTTGAAGGTTAGCCAATGGGCTGTAGATTTATTAAATGATAAACTATTTCCTCAAAAAAGCGGTTTATTCTGCGTAGTGAAGACTCTCCTCCATTGACATCCATTAAAAAAAGGCCTCTTGTCTAACCCGCGTACCGCAGTGTTAGCAGGTGTTACGCCTTTTCCGGCTAAGGTTGCAGGCTTGCCTTCAAGTGGCTTTGGTTTCCTTAGTTACCCTTGTTAATCACCATAGTAATTAATCAGTCTCACCTTTGCCTTGTTAACCTCTTGATAGTGTATTTATATATACCCCAGTGTTTCAGTTTTTGTTGGTCGAATATAATATAAATATTTTGGATTGTAAATTATCTCAAATTATCTGCTTTTTGCAGGTGTAGTTAATTTTGGACTGAGTTTTTGTGATAATATATTAATTATATTTTGCAATATCACAATAATGAGAGCTCATCTGATGTGGCACACTTGCTGTTTATCATCTACACAGAGCTAACATTTTCCATCTCAGACCAGCCCATTCTTCAGTTCATGGAAATTTCCTATATGAAAAACGTATTCTCTGTTAATACTGCCACATGTTCTTATCAGCACTTAAACACCCTCTTTGTTTTCTGCAAACAAGACTCTGTTTCCTAAAACAGATTTGCACCCTCATCCCTTCTGCACTCGAAAACATATTAACATTTTCACCCGGGTGCATGTGGACATTAAATAACCACTGAAAGAGAAAGAGTGAGAGAAAGCTGCATGTGCATCTCCATTCAAGCAGACATGGAGCTGGAACACTGACAGCAGTGTTCATAAGGTTTCAATATCTGAAAGGTGACCACCCCCTCCTCCTCCTCCTCCTCCTCTACAGTGTCATGTAATACAAAACTGTGGGAGACTGTAAAAATATTAGCATGTGAAACATTAAAACTAATTCCACTTTTCCTGGTCACATTAACACACCATATCTGGCTGCCCCCTCTTGACCTTGTGGTCTATTCGATACAATATTTTTTCTTTTTTTTTTACAAGAGAAATGAACAGACATGTTCTCTGAGATGTGTGTAAGTGTAAGACAAATCTGGGACAAGCACTGTAAAACAAAATCCTTATTCTGTTCTTAAAAACATATTGAAATTTGAAACTTATTGAGCTTCTGTTTATACATAAGTACTGTAACTGAAAAATTATATGATTTTAACAGCATTGGGTGAGGAATATTGTTAGAAAAAAATCTTAAAAAATATAGTTTCTAATAATAAAAAGTCTTGATAATATTATAAGAGCCTGTCTTTGGCTATTTGTAAGGCCTGTCCTGTTGGAATGCTCTTTGTCAACCAAATTAAAATCTAGGTACTGGCCAAGTGAATATAACTACTTTACATTTGCGAACAATTTCATGACTGTCCAACAGTCACTAGACAGTCTCTGGGCAGCTATTGCTAAGGTTTGGCCATGAGCCGACTGAATGCGGACTTGTCTTTCACTTGTTCGTCATCATTCAAAAGCCCATTTGTCCCATCAGCCAGCCGTACAGAAGCAGACACCGCCGATCTCTCTGTGAAGGCATTGATTGGCTGACGTGTGGGATGGAACGTCCTATTCCTCTCTGACTCCACATTCATTTCTCAGCCTGCAGAAAGGAAGCTCATTTATCTCCAGTGTCACTCCTTTTTTTAGTCCTTCATTTTCTTTGGCTCTGTTTGTGCACATAGGCTACAGTCTGTGAGTCACTGGAAGCCTTCATTCATTCAAATGTCAAAAAATGCTATTTTAGAAGATGGTCATAGGTAATTAATAATACTTAGAAATTAATCATTTCCGTAGAGGATTTACATGGTATGAGCTCAGCTGAATTTTTATTTATTAATTTATCTACTCAGTGTGGAAAAAAGTCATAATTTACACATGTGTGAGGACTAATAGTCTGAGGTCACTAGTGACATTTTTTAAACACTATTCTGTTTTTTTTTTATTTTATTATTATTATTATTCTTTAATAAAATATTATTTCATGCTAAATTATATAATTAGCATAACACTTTGAATTGAAAACATGAATGTTTGTCTTAGTATTTAATCATGTGTCATTTCTGTTATGCAACATTTATGTGCTCTTTAAATAAAAAAATATGCCCTGGTCACACGCATACACTTGAATCTGATTAATTATAGCTTGAATATTCAAACAATGGCAAGACATTTAGCAGGGTGCCTAACAGGAAATAAAGAGCTAAAGTCATTGCCATTGCTCAGTAAAAGATAAAAAAAAGATTTAAAGAGTGCCAATTAATACTAAATTACTAAAAAAATACTAATTCTAAAAAAAAATCACAAAATTCATCAAATTCATTATTAGTACATTTTTGCTTTTGTTTTCCCACCAAAAATAATGTAACTTCCTGAAGAATGGCATCCTTAAGGATCTGGCTTTTGTTAATTAAAGTGATATTGCAAAAGATTAATCAGATGGTATTGTGATAAAGTGATACATTACTAACAGTAGTTTTTATTATTATATACTGTATATACACAGGTGAAGTGAATCGTTGATCATCTCCTAACAAAGCCACATATATGGTCTGGGTATTTTAGATGGTAAGCAAACAATCAGTTCTTGTAATCAACGTTTTGGATGCAGGAGAAATGTGTAGGAATAAAGATCTGAGCGACTTTGCAAGGACCGAGTTGTTATGGTAAGGCGACTGGGTCAGAGTATCTCTGAAACAGCGAGGCTTGTGAGTTGCTCCCAGTCAGCAGTGGTGAGCATTTACCGGCAGTGGACTGAAGAGGGACAAACCCAACAAAAACGACGAGGGCAACAAAGGATATCCCGTCTGGTCCGAGCCAACAGAAGGTCTGCTGTGGCACAAGTCACACAAAATTGTAATGATGGTTATGGGAGGAATGTGTCACAACACAGTGCATCACGCTTTGCGTAGCTGCAGACCGATCAGAGTTCTTATGATGACCCCTGTCCACCGTTGAAAGTGCCTACAATGGGCATGCGAGGGTCGGAACAGACCTTGGAGCAATGAAAGAATGTCGCCTGGTCTGATGAGTCACGTTTTCTTTTACAAGACATGGACGGCCATGTACGCGTGCACCGTTTACCTGGGGAAGTGATGGCATCAGGATGTACTGTGGGACAACGACAAGCCGGTGGAGGGAGTGTGATGCTCTGGGAAGTGTTCTGCTGGGAAACCCTGGGTCTGGCCATTCATGTGGACGTACATTTACACATTCCACCTGCCTAAAGATTGTTGCAGACCAGGTACACCCCTTCATGACAATTATGTTTCCTGGTGGAAGTGGAAGAACACACCCTCCCACACTGCACATACTGTTCAGGAAGGGTTTGAGGAACATGACGAAGAGTTCAAAAATAGTGCCCTGTCCTCCAAATTGCTTATATGATTAGTAACATACTGTAGAAATAGTGCACACACCAGCCGAATTAGTAGAAATAGCTTGAAGAGCCACAGTAAATCTGCTCTGTATTCAACTTCATGTTGACACATGGTGCTAAGATGTTAGTGTGTTTGAAGTTTTCTTTTTTTTTTTCTTTGCCAAAACTGACATTACAGCTTTTGGAAGATGGGGTGAGAGAATCAGCGGCACATCTGTAGGCCAGCGGAAATACCGAAATCTTGCATGCTTCTTTGATTGTTACATTTAAGATATCATGTGCGCTACCAGCGTTGCTGTTGCAAAGCATTAAGCTCAGTAACTGATCTCTTGTAAAATACGTTTGGAAATACTATAGACATGGAACGCTTGAGCATGAGGATTCCACACGGTTATCCTAGGAGATGATAAACAAAGGGATAAGGTGATATACTTTAAGTGATATATTGAGCACATGTGGGATTGCACAAAAAGAGAGAGAGAGAAGAGAGAAAATAAAAGAAGGAGGCTGGGGGTTGAAGGCTGAGACTTCACCTCTGATTTATTCTAATCCGTAAAGGTTAGTGTATCTAAGAACAGATCAGTTCGGTAGATCACATCACTGCACATCCGTTACACATTTGCTTCCCTCCCAAATCTTTGTACAAAAGACTGAGAGGTGGAAAAAAAAAAAACAGGTGGACACATGAAGGACAGAATTATCCAGCCTGGAAAGAGTCTTCCAGAAACAAAAGGAAAACCTCTAGCAGAGATTAATGTTCTCCTCTATATATTCCGATCTAGAATCCAGCTTCTCTTTTATGGCTTTCTGTGCATTCCTTTGGTATTGTACGCTCACGGAAATAGCTGCATCACCCTTCGGCAGGGCGTTACAGTAACTGCAGGCGGTCCGTTTGGATCCGCTCTTGCCCAAGCAAAACAGATCTGGCCAGTTCATCTTCACACAAACCTCAAGACCTGTGGTTCTTCAAATCTTTTGTGTTAACTTTTATTGAAAGTGTTTATGCAGTGTCAGTTACACCGCCTTGCACTTCTCTTGTCCTCGGGCAGGGTTTTACAGTGAGGTTGAGTGTTTTGTGTTCACAGAACATAAAGGCAATGTTCACAGTAGCAGAATATGGTTGTCAGTCTTGTTTTGGAGTGCTTAAGCCTTGTTTTGTTTGGTTTTGTTTTGTTTCCTTTCTATGACCCAACTGACTTATATCACATTCCCAGGTAAAGCACTGACAGTGTGAGAGGAAGTGGACATTTGCTGTGTCCTGCTGAGTCCTCTGCAGTTAAACCACCAGCCTCCCACCAGGGGAAAGCACACCAAAAGGACAAATAAATCCAGGGGAAACATGGTACAGATGCACTTGACATCCTAAGTGGAAAGATAAATAGACAACTTTCGTCAACAAAAAAGTTTAGAAGTTCAAACATGTTAGATGGTTTCCATTGCATAGATAAGTAAGTGCGTGTGTCTCATGTGCTGTAGTTTGTGTACTCTTCCAGGTGCCCAGAAAAGTATGGACTCAGTAACTGATCCCATGATGGATGAGTGCTGCATGAAATCATACTTTCAGATGGACGCTAGAAACAGGAAGATCATATTTATTCTTTTTGATATGGCACCATTATGAGAATCTGTTTGACATATTTAGGGACGTGTCAGAACATTTCCTTTGCATTCTTTTCCAGAAGTTTTTCCTCCCTACATTTACATCTTTTTTCCAGTAAACTTCAACAAGATCAATTTAATTAAGATGAAAATTGCATAAGAAATTTTGGTAACACTTTAGTTTAGGGTTGCTTATTAGCATGCATAGGATATTGGCCTTTTATTCGTTCTTTTAAAGCACATATTAAGGCCTTATTCTGCATGACCATATTCTACATCCCTTAACCCTGCCCAATATCTAAACTTAAAAATACTTTTCTAACTATTAATAAGCAGTAATTAGGAGTTTACTGGGGCAAAATTCATACTCAATAGTTATTAATAGTGAGAATTGGACCCTATATTACCACATTTTTGGTAACACTTTATTTTAAGGTGATGTATTTACACGTCACTGCACTTACTATATAATAACAGTAAATTATGCATTTTTAAGTAACTAACCCTAACTGTAACTCTATAGTAAGTACATGTAGTTAATTGATATTACTCAGTACTTATTAGAGTAAATACAATGCTGCTACATCCCCTTAAAATAAAGTATAACCAATTTTTTAAATAGATTGTTTTTTATTCTTTTAAGCATAAGTGACATTTATTTAATGTGGAAAGAGTCTTCCCACATTAGTGCTCAAAATAATGAGCACAGTTGTTATTATTATCTTATGCAATTTTGGAGTATATTTACCTTAGATTGTTGATCATTTTATTTTATTATTTTGTTTTATTTGTATTTTTTATACATTTCTTTGAATTCTTTTTTTTTTGGGGGGGGGGGGGGGGGGGGGTCTTTGTTTTCCTCTTAACATTTATTTAAGCAGGGTTAAGCCGCTGTTCCATTCTCTTTTCTGTAATTCTGAACAAACAACATAAGCAAGTTGTAATGCAGAGCTGCAGCCACATACCTGCTTACAAATAGACCTAAACCATATTCCCAGCCCTACATCTTATTTTATGCCTCTTCCTAAGAAAAGCACAATGCTTCCTCTCACATGAAGTGTTCCCATACACAAAAGATATATATTTGAAATATATTTTCAGGATATATTTTGGAATATATGCAAATATTTGAAATTGGCCCAATAAATATATTTCATACTTATATTTCATATATTTTTGTTATATTTCAGAATATATTTCAATGTATTTTTTTCTGTATGGGTCCCCAAAAGTGTCAAAAATATATGTGGCATATATTCCAAATACATTGAAATATATTCTGAAATATAACAAAAATATATGAAATATAAGTATGAAATATATTTATTGGGCCAATTTCAAATATTTGCATATAATCCAAAATATATCCTGAAAATATATTTCAAATATATTTATTTTGTGTATGTGTTGTATTTAGGTGCTTTTGGAGCTGTGGCATGGTTAACATGAGGGTGTGAGATCAAAACTCTGAAAAGGGGAACAGTGCAGTCATGGAGAGCACAAGAGCAAAGCGCAGTGAGATTAAAGAAGAGGACTTGTGGAGACCTGTATGGCCTCTGTACCAAAAAAGGACCCATGTTCCAGGACCTCTCCTGCCAGTCTCCCATGGATTACCTTCCAGGGCCTATATAGATTAAGTGTTCTTAAGAAGCGGTAAGACTATCCAACAAAGTGTTTGGAAGGATTTAAGATGTCAGGCTTTGAGTGAACTAAGGTTTCGAGGGCCAAATGATATCCAGTGAGAGTCATGTCAAGCCTTTTGGTTGCATAAGAAATTGCTTTTATGGAGCTCTATAATGGACCAAGAGACTTTACAGCAAAATATCTGTTTAAACAATATGAATAAGTGAAAATCAGGGCCTCATCCCAACAATAGCTCATCATTCAAGTATTGAGGAAGACAAATACAGCTGAGAGAGATTGAAAGATATATAGATAGACTTAAATGTCTGGTTGCAATTATGTCCTTCCAAAGATGATGCAATTTTGACTGTCAGAGCCCCTACTGAGACCTTCTGAAAGACATGTCCACCAGAATGGAGGCTGGATGTGTAGGTTGGAGCTGAGGACCAGCATGCCATCTCTTCTAGGCACCTCTCGACTGTCATGCTGCTCTAGAACTTGTCAACTGTTTGTGTTCAAGTTCCCTCAGAAGAACGAGGAGGCCAAGCCAGTCGTAAATAACGTCTCTCCATTGGGAAGCAGCTGAGGTAGGAAGAGCGGCTGAGTTTTGATACTTATTACAGATGCAGAAAATTTCATTTTGATAAAGCAGAACTGGGTTTAACGGCCTCTCCGATCACAGGGGGAAAGGATCCTTGTGCTGTCCATCTGATGTATTTATTAGCCGTGTTTGTACACATCCGGTGTAATGGAGTTCAGCGGCTGTGGAGAACAGGGATCAGCTTAGCATCTGAACTACAGGTCTCATCTACATGAAGGAATAACTCTTTCTGCTGTGTTACAACAGAGCCTCTGGATGGGATTTGTAACGGTCAAGCTTGGAAATCGAAGGTTATGCATGTTTAGTCCTCAGGGCCAGCGGGTTGGGGTCTCTCGCATTGAGGTAACAGATGTGAGAGGCACTGAAACTTGACAGAGATCCGTATTGTGGCGATAATACTACAGTCTCTGAAGATGGACTTTCATTGGCTACTGGGTTACAAGCAGCCTCCCAATTGGTTAGATTTAAGAGAACTTAAAGAGTACTGATTCAGAATTGAATTATATAAATATAATAAGGCTAGTTATGCGTAAGAAAGTAAGAATAAGAAAATAAAAGTATCTGTAATTTGTGAGAAATTTACTGTTGTACAGAATATTGTCAAATGGAGCGAATCGATAGAGGCGCAGAAGAAAGACAATACATCATATCTTATATCTATATCTGGTTATGATATGCATTTATGTTCAGTTAAGCTGCTCAAGCTTCTGCTTTTACTAAGTGTCCACTTCCAAAATAATCCCTTAAAAACAAAAAATATATATACACTACCATTTTAAAGTTTAGGGTCAGTATAGGCTAAGATCATTAAAAAAAAAAAAAAATATATATATATATATATATATATATATATATATATATATATTACAGGATATATAATGGAAATGCAAATCAGAAGAGTATCTGATCTGATCAGTATTGTCAGGCAGTACATCCCACCCCGACCTTAAACCTTTAGTTGAAGTCACTAAAGTTGATGAGCTGAAATAGACTTCTTTTACTGAAAGTGATATAAGTAAATCCAATAGCTTTGGCAAGCCTGTTTGAGTCCTGATGAAAGCAGGGAACTTTTAGACGAGCCGTTGTGAACAAGTCACTGCGTCGGTCTTGCGTCACCAATAGCTCAACTGGGTCAGGTTTGTTACAAGCCAGCGCAGTCAAGCATGACACACCAGAACAGTATTCTTTTTTCCTTTTTCAACATGCGGTGCCTTTTTGAAGTCACACAGGCTATTATATGCACTTTGCTTTTCCCATCAGTTCGTCAATTTAAAACCAAATCGATGCTTTGTCTTCCTCTGCGGCCCTATATAGATTCTGAGTTTCCTCCAAAATAATAGCCCATATTTTCTGCAGAGATATAAAAATGGTTGAATTGGACCATTAAACAGTTAGCTTGGTCTGTAAGAGCACCATGGAAGGTACGAGCCTGGAAGCGAATACTTTGCAGTAATTGTAAAAAAATGTCGATTGTCAAGCCTGAAAGGAGCCTATCAGCATGGCACTGGGTGGGAGGGGTTAACAGATTTTATTATTTCCTTTGAAAAATTGATTCCAATTTATAAGAGTGCTCTCGCAAAGGTGTCATATACAATTCCCCCTTTCTCTCTTCCTACTAAATCTTTCAGGCAGAAGCTTTTAAAACTTCAAATGCACCAATATCTTCTTACACATGTCATGGTATAGCCCTATATACACTTTCCCCGGTCACTCAATGCCTGAGACACCAACGTGTTCGGTGGAAATGAGGATTTTCCACCGAGGAAGAAACAGTAAAAGACTGCACTAGTGGTCTGGCTTTTCCATCACCTCTAAAAATGGTCCCATCACCTCAAGCATGGCGGACAGGGGGTCCACTGCATGGAGGCTGTCTCTTAAATGCAATCATCTCTGTTGTCATTCATTACTACCACAGCCGTCCATCCTCTAGTTCTGCTGAGACCCTGCCAAGCTACTGCATTTAGTATGAAGATGGCAGTGTTGGACTGGATTCAAGAACAGCTACAATTATAAATGGCAGATAATGCTGAAAAAAACCTCTCTTTGGCAAAGCTCTTGATGTGCTCTCTAAGCAATATGTAAAAATCTACTCACTCATTTTTTTAAATTACCATAAATCAAAAGCAGTCTCTTCAAATGAGCTGATTCAGATTCCCCCCTACAATGACGTCATTGTAGGGAGAAGCCCCGCCCACAGCCGATGACGATCTGCCCTATTAGCATTGACACAGCCCTGAGTGAGAAGCACAGTCCACCATTTCTGTATCCTCAGTGTAGCAGCTGAAGTTGTACCATGTCTGCACCAAAGAGGCAATACAAGTGTTGTGTTTTGGGATGTACCAATGCACTTAAGACTCATGGGGACATTGTGTGTCTTAGAGCTCATTATAGAAAATCGGCGAGTCTTAAAATACGCTCACCTGCAAAACAGCTCTTGGAGCAGGGCTATCATTTGATCAAAGGCCTTCTGCTGAAATCTATGAGAAAAACCCTCATGTTTTCTTAGAGGGAAAAAAAATGTCTACGTTTGCGCCATTCACATAAATTCATCAATTAACCATTCAGAAACGTCCCGTTGCATTCTACATGTGGTCACTTCTTCTTGAGTCTTTCCATCATTGTCCGACTCGGGGCCGAAGATATAAGGCTGAACACCGCTACTGACAGTTTCTGACATGTTCAGTGCGTGAGATTGTCCTGTTCTGTTATTGCCGGTATGCCGGAGCATGAAGTCTTGAAGCTCCGCTCTCTTCTTGAAAGGAGGCTGTGAGCACCAGCTTATTTGCACGTGTTTTTGCTCAACCCCTAAAAATGGCAATTTTAACATGCTGTAAAAAAATTATCTGTGGGGTATTTTGAGCTAAAACTTTATATAGGCTACACACTCTGGGGACATCAGAGACTTATAATACATCTTGTAAAAAGGGGCATAATAGGTTTTCTTTACAGGATCATTGTCAAACTATTTTCTTCAACAATAGTCTGACAGTGATCCTTCTGAATACTTGTTTTTAAATGTTCAGTTTATTATTTTATTTTATTCAAAAAAGTTTTATTTAGCAAGTTGTAAAAACTGTTTTTTATACTATATTCTTTCACACAGATCTAGCTTGACAAAAATATGATTATGGATGTGCATGATGTCTGTTATTTTATTTTATATTTTATTTTATTCTTCAAGTAAAGCCAGCAGAGGTGGAAAGTGGATGGGGGAAAACTAGAGAAAAATTATAAAACACATATCTCTAAATATCTCCTTTTGTGTTTCACATTTTACAAAGGTTTAGTGTGACATAAATGATTTGTTTTGTTTTTGTTTTGCCTTTAAGACAATACATCTTCCAGGGTTTTACAGAAAAAGTTGGTATTTATTTATGAAGAGCATTACTGAAACGAGAAACATGCATGTAGTGAAGTACCATTTTCCACACAATGAGTAACCGCGTGAAGCTGGCACTTGGCCAATGCTGTCTTTTATTCACCTCCATGCTCTCATCAAACAGTGATCCACCCCATTTCCTTCAAGAATCAACTGCACTTAAACCCGTGAATTATTTTGCTGGATGTTTCTATTATAAGCAGTTGGCTACTAGATATGACAGATTGTTTTACTGCCATTGGCAAAGAGAACTCATTTGAATCCAATTAGTTTGTGTGGATTTGAAGCTTGAACACACCCTTTATTTTCCTAATCACTTCCATGACTCAAGTGACGGCAAATTGCAACAGAGCAAACAGTAGAGCTGTATTGTATATGGGTTGATACATACAATTTCCTAAGATTAAGTAATTGTAAAGTACAGTAATTATAATGACAAACATGAATGTGCTGTTTAAGCATATAACCTGTGGGTGTGGGACTAATAATGATGGTTTTGAACGTTGCCTCATAGGGTCATATTTGGTGCAGCGGATATAAATCTTTCACTCTGTTACTGTAATGTGTGCAGGAAGTCTTGCATTTGGCTGCCGCTAGCAGCTGAGCCGCACATGTCGGCCCCCTGCCTTTCAAAGGGCCTCTAAATGGATTTCGTCGGAGAAAAATACTTTACAATATACTTAAATACATAATTATCATATTATCGTCTTTGAACTAAAGACTAAGGGCAAATTTGTACAGTCTGTAATGGTAATGTCTTAACATACAGTATGATCTTTCAGTTGTTCAGTAAGGAGCACTGCGCGCAGATCATTTTTACAGGGGTGATATAATTTTTTTCCCTCTAAGAAAACATGAGGGTTTTTCTCATAGATTTCAGCAGAAGGCCTTTGATCAAATGATAGCCCTGCTCCAAGAGCTGTTTTGCAGGTGAGCGTATTTTAAGACTCGTCAATTTTCTATAATGAGCTCTAAGACATAAATCATTTGCTACCACACATTCAAACCAACCTTAAAGTGACAGCACCAAGAAATGTAGACGTCCCTATATGATTGATCATATTTTGTATCAGGCTCTGGTAAGCCTTTGTCCCTTAATTTCCTTGTCTGGAAATATATATATATATATATACACACACACATATACATTAACAAAAACATGTTTATTGTTTTTTTTTTGTTTTTTTCACACAGATCAGCTTGACAAAAATATGATTATGATGTGGATGTGCATGACGTGTTGTATTTCTGAGGTTATAATACTTCCACGGTGAGGACAGCGAGAGGACAGCTTTTATCTCAGTCCTACACATCAAAGTAAAGGTATGTAGCTTTGTTTCAAGAGCCAGGTTTCAGGAGATATATCTGATGACTTCAATGTCCAAACTGACACGAGGGGCATCACCCCTCACTCTCTCAGGTTCCCACTCAAGTCTTTCATGTGTCTGTGTAAAAGACAACACATCTTGTGAAATTTAAAGGTGGAGTCAAGTGTGTGTTTTTATTGTTGTGTGCTCCAGAAATGAATACCTGCAACTTTTGGAGATCTCGTCCATTGGCACTGAAATGTTTAAATGTATTATTAAAGGTATTAAGAAGCCCAGTAACCTCAGTAACGTCCGGTCTTGTCCATTGGCAGATGATGGAGTGGGATGCAAAGGTTGGCAGAGGATCACCCTGGAGGAAATGCCACCTGGATAGAGGGGGAAACATGAGATGTTCACAGCTCTTCCTCAATGTCAGATATGGTATGGATCGGTTTAGTAACAGGCTCATCTGTGTAGTCTTTCCACTGTAGGGCAGGTCTGAGTCCTAAATCTAAATCTGTGTATCTGTGATGTGACAGGACATCACACCTAAGTTCTCTGTCATGCAGAGGCCTTCAGTAAGAGAATTAGACACAGCACACAAATCAGGATATTTACTGTTGCTATGTATACTTAAAAGAAACAGGTGGACCCAAAGGAATTTCATTTGATGGTCTTAGAACATATTTTGAGACGATGCGGGATGTTATATAACAGTATTTGCTCTACTTATCTTGTACTAGCCTTAGAGGAGTTGCAAGAGTATAATAGTATGAAATCTATTTTAATCATGCACTATATCCCAAGTCTTTGAAAGCCACATATCTCATACAATTGCTTTGTTTGACTCCTTTTATCATGATTTATTATTAATATTATCATTATTATCCTTTGATTTAATTTATTTTAACTGTACCTTTATATACCTGTTTAGTTTTATGTTGTTATGCAGTTGATGCTCAAAACATTATTATGATACATTATACTGGGTTTGTGTAAGTTTAATACATCAAATATATTCAATACTATTTAAAAGTTTGGGGTCAGTAAGATTTAATTAAATTTTAATAAGTTAATACTTTTATTCAGCAAGTAAATTGACAGTGAAAATGACAGTGAAGACTTAGGGGAGTGCAGGGCACAACCTAATGCGGGGTTAAATGTAACACAGACCGTTTACATAGTTAGTCAGGGTCAAGCAGGTTGTGTTTCTGCTCTTTTTCTCTCGCTGCCAGAAGACAGTCTTCCGCGGATTTGTGGAAAGTTTTGATAAGATTTCGAGTGTTTTGACACCATGCAAGTAAATTTTTTCATCATACGTTTTTTTCGGTTTCTGAGATGGGTGTGTACGTCACCAAATCTAACTTTATATTACCTTAATCTTGTTGGCTAAAACATAGCACCATTTTGAAACATATCAGCAACTCCTAGCAACTGTTAGCTAGGCTTAAAATATTTTTTACACAGCGGGGTTAGTTGTAGCACAGTGTTACAACTAAGCCGCCAAGTGTACAACGATAATGAAATAAAAAACAGGGAGCCACAAAGCTTTTCAGGTTTGAGAATTTATTTATATATTTATTTTGCCACATTTAACTTTGTTGGACTTTCACAAACAATGTTGGAATTTAAATATCAAAGTATGATTTTTTTTCACATTTGTTTACTATGCATTGATCACTTGTTTATTTATTAAGAATATAGCCTGTTTTTCATGCAATAAACTCTTTTAAATGTGATTTTGTGCTTGCTTTTATTATTATTACTGTTATTATTAATAATAATAATTTTGCATGCAGATGCCACACACAAATATAATTCAATAGCAATTACAATATTTGATGAATTTATTATTTATTGCAAAACTGTGCAGCCCTTTCCTATATCTCTATCCATGATATCGATCCATAATAGAAGGATGATTGGATAAGGGATGGATGTATGGATATCTATCTAAACAGATGTACAAATAATATCAAACTATACAGATAAAATAGTACTGAATTATGTGTGTTACACACAAGTGTTACAACTAACCCCTCTTTCTGTTACAATTAACCCCGCATATTGGGTAAGTTGTAACATTTGCACTTCTGTCACTTTCAGTGCAACTGTATGGAAATGGTAGGTCCTCGAAAAAACTTTAAGTGTTCATTTGTAGCAGAGATGTGTATGTTGCTTGTGTAAAAAAAAAAAAAAGATGAATCTAACTTAATAATTTTTTTAATTGATACATTTTGATTAATAATAGTTGCCAAAAATGTGTTAGGTTGTGCCCCGCTCTCCCCTATATGTTATTAAAAAAATACATATTGTACATATCGAATAAATGCAGTTCCTTTGAACTTTCTAAATGAATCAAATAATCTTGAAAAAAGTATCACCCTTTCCACAAAATATTAAGCAGCACAACTGTAATAATAACTGGTAATAATAATAATGTTTCTTGAGCATCAAATCAGCATATCAGAATGATTTCTGAAGGATCATGTGACACTGAAGACTGGAGTAATGATGCTGAAAATTCAGCTTTACCATCACAGGAATATATTAAAATAGTTATTTTAAATTGTTATAATATTTGACAATATTGCTGTTTGTCTTTTAATAATTATAGAGATTCTTTCAAAAACATTAAAAATCTTATACCCACCCCAAACTTTTGAACGGTAGTGTAGTTCAAGCTGATTATTTTAGTTTTTAGAACATAATTTAATAAGGCAATAAATTGAATCGTTTCAAAATGACTTTAACTCTCCTGAACAGTCCAGATATTCCCTGTTTCCCTTTCATATATAATAGAGGCCCAAACCACATTAGCGATAATGAGTTATTCAAATCCAGTCAAATCAGCTATTGTTAGTGGTCAGCCCATGCTGACTGTGGCCAAAAACTGAAAAAGTGGTCTAGTGGTCAGTCTGCGCCTGTTGTGTTAAATCAAATAGCCTGCCGATGTTTGGATCATCTCAAGAACCCCTGCTGGCTGGTATTTGGACATCATGTCCTGATGTCCCTTATGTTCAGAGCGAATAAAATTGTGGACCAGTTTTATTGCACAACATTGTGCAGGAAACAATCTGTGTTTACATGGCAACACAGAGATTAGCACACATATTGTTGGCTAAATAGAGTCTAAGTGTCAGAGTTGCAACGACTCAGTCTTTACCCTCCAGCAAGGTTAAGTTTGTGGTGTGTGTGTTCAAACAAGTTTCTTTGTCAAGCTTTGCATGAGGAACCTACTTTTAATGAGTTTCGAAATGTAATCATGATTCCTTTGAATAGTGCGTCACACAAAAGGAGTCATTCACCGAGTTTCTTGTAAAAAGTTCTTCGGTCAGTCCTCCACGGATGTCCTGCCACTATGGCAAGAACTAGCTACACATCTTGCCAGGCTAGCATGCTACAC
Organism: Abramis brama; assembly: GCF_963993115.1. Taxonomy (NCBI): domain Eukaryota; kingdom Metazoa; phylum Chordata; class Actinopteri; order Cypriniformes; family Leuciscidae; genus Abramis; species Abramis brama. The sequence continues at coordinate 28,443,530 of NC_139967.1, read as the reverse complement.
ACACTGACGCTGCTGTGTAAATGTGCTATAGCGGGGCCAGCAATGCCTATCAAGTTTAACAGCCTCCTATTGTTTGAAGAGAAAGTGAGAGTGATGTTAGAAGATTGCAGAAAAGAGAGTATATATGAACCTTGCAATCCAAAATAAAAGATAAATAAAATGAAATGAAATAATGAAATGAAATGAAATAATGATTGTTTGTTAAAGATAATGTTTGTTTCACATAGATGAGCCTTAAAAATATGATTATGATGTGGATATGCATGATTTGTCGTATTTCTTAGGTTATTCTATTGTAAAAATAATAATAATTGAATTAGTAAAATAGAATGAATATATAATCAGATTAGATTATAGATCAGATTTACAAAATGTATGATGTGTATGAGGTGTTTTATTTAAGATGATATGACCTAAGAAGAAAAAAAAAAAGAAAAAAAAATGAAATAAAGTTTTCTATTGTTTGTTTCACACAGAGCTTAACAATATGATTATGATGTGGATGTGCATGATTTGTTGCATTTCTCAGGTTATTACATTGTAAAACTAAATTAAATTAGAACATTATATGTTTTCTATTGTTTTTCACACAGATCAGCTTTACAAAATATATGATGTGTATGGTGCTTTATTTAAGATGGTATGACCTAAAAAAAATATATATATATATATATATATATACACGTATATGTATGTATAATGTAATATAATGTATATAATAATGAAATAAAATAAAGAAAAAAAAAAATCATGTCTGCAGGCTTAATTAGCTGTCTTTCTGTATAACCATTTGTATGTTTCACCCCACCATTTCACCGCCTGTTGCTTCTGAACAATAACCACCCCAAAATAAACCCAAACACAATCCCTTGTGTACATTCCTCCCTCAGAGCCTCTTCACGCTCTCATCAGGGGCTCCCGTGTTTGCTTCTCACCCACTCTTAACCTGACATGTAATCTCTTCCCCTTCGCCTGATCTTTCAGCAAGACTTTGTTCGGCCTGCTTGCACGAGGGAAGTGAGCCCTCTCTCCCAGCAGGCATTACCCCAAGAATGCACAGAGAGGAGGAATCAGAGAGCCACGGCCAGGCCAGATGTCAAGTAGCCTCAGGGGCCGGACTCTTAACCCCAAGCTGAGGGTTTGTGGACAGCGATGGGAAGCCAACAGCGCGCTCTCTGGGAAAACAGAGCTGTGTTTTGTCATTGGACTCCAATAATGGGTGACAACTTCTTTAGCAAAAACTACTGTGGCCCCCTGGGAGCTGAGCCCCCTACTAGCTTGTTAATGACTTTATAATGTTTCTTCATGGTTGACAGTGTGTTTGAGATTGATAAATGACGTCCAAAATGTTCCATTTAAAAATTATATTAACATATTGAAATATTATTACAATATAAAAGAACTGGTTTCTGTTTTAATATATTTTATGTAATATAGTATGTTTTATATTATTTGTAATTTATTCCTGTGATATCAAAGCTGAATTTTCAGCATCATTACTCCAGTCTTCAGTGTCACATGATCCTTCAGAAATCATTCTAATATGCTGATTTGCTGCTCAAGAAACATTATTATGTTATAACATTACTATGTAACATTATATTGTTGTTATGTTGAGAACAGTTGCTTAATATTTTTGAAAGAGACATTCTTTGTCGAATAGAAAGTTCAAAAGAACAGCATTTATTTGCGGTAGACATTTTGTAACATTGTAAAAGTCCTTGCTGTCACTTTTGATCAATTTAATGCATCCTTGCTGAATAAAAGTATGAATTTCTTTCAAAACAATGTTACTGACCCCAAACTTCTGAACAGTGCTGTATCTTTCTCAATGTCTATGGTGGTTACAGCCAACCAATTAGATGCAACGAATCAGCAAAACAATCATTTACTGGCCAAAAAAGCACATTAGAACAGGTCAAAGTTTATTTTCGATTAGCAATGTCGTCCTCTCTGGATTTAGCACGGCATCATCCCATGGCTCTCTTGCTAGGGCGCTGTAAATGAGCCAAAGCAAAGATCTTCGAAAATGACTTTTGCAGTAAAATCTGACGTCCCTCTCCAAGGATTTCCATACAATTTCCATGTTCTTTTCAGAATCGCAAATTAAGACCATGCATTGCTGGACACAGAAGATAGTTTGCTGCTCTTATACACACAGAACACTCAAGTTAAACTCACACAAAAGGCCCCTCAACAATAACAGTCAGACAAGCGATAGACAAACATGTGATGGGCAAACGTGCCAAGGACGAATCAAGACGAAATGTTGTTACAGGCAGCGTTTTACAAACATTTGGATTTACAAGCATTTGCATTGACCTTGAGGCGATTTGTTTATCTACTTGAATGTCTTGGAAATGTTGCGAACAAACTACAACGAAAAAAACGAGAGCTTAAACGCAGGAGCACAGCGAGGAGGTCAGGACTGTACTATTGTTTGGATCCACTTTGAATAAATACCACATGCACAACAAGGCTTCGAACTGATATGAACTGATCTGAAAAGTGACATTCATTTGTACTTCGTTTCTCAATTCACACGCTCCCCTGACTTGTCACTTTGGCTGATTACTTTATGAACCCGCCATGAAAGGGAGGAGGTGACATTTCCAGCATTGCTTGTTTAGGGAAAGCCTCTTGATATACTCAGCTGTTATTTATTGGAGAATACAGTCACTGTTGTAAAAGAGAGACTGTTTGTGCATGTGTTGAAACACTGACAGAGAGGGGTAAGTGAAAGGAAGGAGAAAAGAAAAACATCCCACAGGTGTTAATGATATAAACCTGCCTGACAAGGTTCCGCCATGGAAACACAGTGGATGATGGTAGTTTGTGTGTGTGTGAGTGTGTGAGCAGACAAAACTTCTACTACCCGCACTGACTTCATCAGCTGTCAGCTTAGCAAACACGGTAATTAAGAGCCGCAAATTTGACAAAAAGCTTCAGCGCTACACATTTCTTATTATATTACATGTTGCCTTGCAGGAATTCCGCACACAAAAAGCTGCTGGTAGTGAGATGAGGGTAACAAATTAGGATCCTGCCCCTTTCGTTCATGCATTGGTGAAAGCCAATGCAAAATTTACAGCACGCCATTTATTTCGCATGTCAAAGTAACCCCGTGGCCTTGTGACTTCCCCGCGTAAAGGTTTGCATGCTCTTTGGCTTGATGTGTGCTAGCGTCTTGCAGCGAGGCCTCAGCCAGAGTAACTGAGGCGACAAAGTCAACAGATTGAGAGATGGGTTTGTTCTGCACCTGGGGAGGAACGAGTGAAAAAGAAGGTGCGAGTGGCCAGGCCAGTTTGAGTTGTCCTCACTTACTCCGGCCAGACAAATGTTTTGGGTGTAAACTGTGCTGCAATGCAAATGAACAGAAGTGCATTATCATTGCTTTACTGACGCTGCACGAAACATTTTTTAATCCGTTTTTTTCTCTTTTTGTCTTGTTTTCCATTAAAAATATCTAGACATTCTTAAAACAAGATTAACTTGAGAAGCAAAATGTTGTATATCTTGAATTGAAGAGTACATTACAAATCGTTTTTTGGTTTAGTTTTGAGCATAAATCTAGTATGCTTAAAGGATAAAAGTAAAAGTTTATAAGACTGCTATTTTTAAATATCTTTAAAACGTAAATACAATTTTTTTCAGTGAGTGATGTTTTTCTTTTTTAGACGATAATTTGTCTTGTCTGTTATCAAAATCTGATTTTATTATCTCATTCTCACTGATCTGATCTCTTTAGTACTGGAAGACAAAACTGCTTGTTTCACATAAACTGCAGTGCATTATCATACTTGCTCCCAAACTCTGCTTAAGGAAATATAAATGTGGAACAACAGGGTCCTGATCTGCTTTCCTCGTGTGTGTGTTAGCAACAGTTTTTAAACAGACAGGTTAACAGACTGACATAAGGGTATAGTAAAAGGAACTGAACAAACATGCTGGCAATGCTAGTGATGGCACTTTGCTAATGTGCTAAATCTGACACTATGGGAACAGGGCTCATCAGCAGATCCACTGTCCTACTGTTACAATCGACCCTCACTGGCTTCAGTTTGTTTGAACTCAAAAGCTTATGTTGCATAGTTACTGACCCATTTTCCACATTGCAAGGGTATTTACAGTAAATAAGCGAAGAGATAACAAGAGGTAAAATGAGCACAGAACAAGCTTCTAGTGATTCCGACAATGTGATCGTTTCTTGAAATTTGTTTCTTGATTTCCTTACCAGGATCTGTTCTTCCTAAGAAAGTAGAATTTGACTAACAGAACAGCTGTAGTCAATATATAATTTCATGCTATTCTCTGTGGTTTAGGAGCTATCGTGCAGAGGGCTTTCCTGAGAGACTATTCCCTGCTCCATTTGAAGCCTGAAATGATTCCATCTGAACTGTGCAATGAGCATTTAAACTATGTCTCAGTCTTATATTGTTAACATTTATTAGGTCCATTTACAATAATTTCATATGTAGTTTGGAAATTTCTATTTACTAAAATAAAGCAGGGTTTATTTCACATGATAGAATGGAAGCAGATTCAAGCCTTAATGTAGTAAAGTATAATTTTAGCTTTAGCTGTCACTTCATTTTTCTTATTCTCTATCATCTTCAGAATTTGCTGCATTTACATACGGCCCAGCATAATCTGACGTCAGCTAAAGCTAAATGTTAAAAAAAAAAGAGTGAATTGTAAAAGGTATTTCACAATTTATGGACTTCTCGTGTTTCCTTCAACGACATCTGTGATGCATGTAGACAATTAATGTCTTGAGCAGGTGCTCCGTATTTGCACATAAAGTGGAATCCTTTTAGATAAACACACAGTTACTCTATAAACTTGATGGCCGATGTAAATTGTTGCCTCTACACAAAAAGCTCATTGTCATCTGTCTAGAATCAAACTGAGTTAGAATCACATGTATAGTTGCAGTATTTGCACATATTTACACTGACTCTGCTTTTGCTCTAAGCCACAATCCATGAACTAATTAATAACAAATGAACGTCTCGAGCAGTTTTTTTTTACTTCGTATTCATATTTTAAATTAACTGATGTTGTTTTTGTCTTGTTTTTTGTTTTTTTCTTGTTTTATTGCCTTGCTTAAATAGATTCATATAAACAATAACTTTTCTGTCAAAATAATATCACTATGACAAAGTATGGTTGGAACATGATACATCTTAAAATACTTAAAAATTTCATTTTATTGACACTTTTAAAGTAGAAAAATTAACATTTACATTTAAATAATCTACACATTATGACGTATTATAATGTACAACATGCATGTCTGAAATATGTACAGTTTTATACAGATGTGTGAAAAAAAAAAAACAGCATTGCTGCTTAGATTAATGCTAGTGTCATTTTTCTGACATTTCTTTTTCTAAATGTCCAAATGTGTCTGTGTGAATAAATATACAATCAGTAGAAAGCAAACAAAATTATCATCATTATTTTAGCAGGAAGCCTTACTGGGATGTCCGATTTAAAGAAAGCGCAGGTCTTTTTAAAATGGCCTCCACCGAGAACGACAGAGACTCTCCTGCGGTGACCTTGGTGCTCCACGGCTTTGCTGCAAAGTCCTTTACCGCTCTTTCTGAGCTTTTGAGTCCCACTGTGTCTTTGGCTGTACCCTCCCTGAACTTTTTCGCTGCTTCCTCCAGCAGTTCCTTACAGTACGGCCCATTCATCTCCGGATTCTTGTCGTTGAGTGTCTGCTGTATGAGGGAATGGAAGGAGTTGAGCTTCATGGACAGTGTGTGCTTGGCAGCGTCTTTGCTCATGTTGTTGATCACATGCTCATGGCTCCCTGCATTCGGGAAAGCTTGTCCATACGCCCTCTTAGGAGGCGAGAAGGCCGAACGGGCACTTCCGTTCTGGCCGAGTCCTGTCTGAGCCTCTCTGGGCCCCGGCTGGAGGTCACAGGGCTCTGGAGCCACTCGAGATCCCTCGAGCCTGGACGCCGCTGCCTCGTGCTCTGGCGGGTGGCTCTCGGAGGAGCACATCATCTTTGGATCCCAAACAGCTCCAGGTTTCAAGTTCTGGACTGCGGTGGCGTTCAAGAGACACTGCTGGTATAACAGGGCATCACCAATACTGCTGCTGCCCCGCGGCCACATGACGAAGCGAGGTGAGAGCGGGTATTGGCGATAGGTGGTCGCCACGCTAACGTTGGAGGAGATGAGCTCCACGTTAGCCGTCGTCCCCCCTGTGGCTGCGTACTGCAGGGAGAGATCCAGACAGCCAGGCAGAAAGCCACAGAGATCTTTGGGAGAAGGTTCAACCGTGGATGGGGCCGAGGAGGATGAGAAGGCCGTCTTGTAGGAGTTGTACTCGGCAGCATGGACCATATTGCCGGGAAGGAAGAGTGAGGCAGAGCCGGGCTGGCTGGACTCGAGAAGCTCCCGTTCTTTGTACTCTCGTTCCAGCATGATCGTCTCCAGCTCCTTGTCGGCAAAGGCTCGTCTCTTCCTCATGCGGTCGCTCAGAGGAGGGGGCAAAGCGGGACCGGCTCCTAGATATGGGTCGTTTTGCACCGGACGATATCCTGTGAATGAAAAAGATACATTTGGTTCAATTTATATAGAACAACTGACCAGATTTCTGCTACATTTTTATTTCTGTTGATTTACAGTGAAGAATTTCTTTATTTGTTTTTAAACAAAAAACGTGACTTTGTTCAATCGAATTTTTTGTAGAAATTTACATTTTTGTCATCTATAATATCATGCACATTTTTTATTTTCTATTGTTTTATATTATATATATAATAATAATATTGTAAGTTAAACATGCTGTATTTAAAAGGAGCTTACGCCATGAAAATATCCAGAGAGGAACCAAGTGAATTAATTTGAAATGGACAGAAGTCCAAGAAAGGCTGAGAGAAAGAAGAGGAGAAAAGAGGGGTAAAATTAGTTTTAAAAAGAAGGGGAACAGGATGAAAAGTCAGATAGATCGATCTTGAGCTTTAAATAAGCAGCGAAGAAGAGTTCACAATTTGTGCATGCAGTTTGTTTTGGTTTTTTACCCACCTTCTAAAATACTTTTTGCCAGCACGGTCGATGGACGGATGTGTCTCTGATAGATATTTCGTCTTTCCACTGGTATTTGCTTCCCAGATATTCCCTTTTTGTCCTTAAATTATATCATACATAGTTATATGAGATTTTGCTCTAAAAAATAACTTTTTTTTTTTTTCTGTAGCAATGCAGAAAAGTCTGCCTGTTGTTCACTGTTTTGTTTCCCTTTTTGTTTCCTCAATTTGAAATTGATGACTATAAATGGTCTAAATGGAGGAGTGATGCATTAGTTAGCGCGCACTCACCTCTGTCGCTTGCTGTCTCCGCAGGGCCACTTGAGCAGCCATTACGCGCTGTCTCTCCACCACCAGAAGGCAGTTTGCGCACTGGCAGTCTCTCCATCGGCAGAATCTCTTGTGCCCCTTAAGACAAGACACTACGCCGTGATTCCTGCAGCGGGCGCATTTCGGAGTGCGGCTCAGTTTGCGCTGGTCTCCAGAGCCGAGATTTAAGCGGCTGGGCTTGTCATCTTCTTTGGTCGCCGCGTCGTCCTCGCCAGTGCCGGTGAACACAGCCTGATCGTCGCTCTCCGTTTCCAGGCCCTCCACGTCGATCTCAAACTCCGAAAGATCCGTCATTTTCAGGACGCGTGTAAATAGATGTGCTGTCTAGAAGAAATGAGGACTAAATAGTAAATTATTTGAAGTAAGTATTATAAATATTTCTCAGTCATTTAGCGTGCCAATTAATTATTGTAGTTTCTACTTGAGTTTCAAAGAGTCAAATTAGATTATCCTCATATTATCCAAAGTGGTTGAAATAAAATCACGGTAGCTTGAATTTACCTTTTTTTATTTATTAAAGCAACAATTAAAAGTAGGCTAAGTATTATTATTTTTTACAGTATATTATTTTTTTATTTATTTACGTAGCATTCCGACTTCCTTTCTCATAGACACTTACCTTGCCAAAGCAGACCAATAAAAGATGAGTGTATATCCAACAGTCTTTATAGCACCAGGACTTGAGTTTTCTCCTCTCCCAGAGATGTTGAAGCGATCAAATGCGCTTTTCCAAAGTAAATTAGGCCACCTTCAAATATTTTTCACTGAGCAACATTTAGACTACCTGATCTGTCACTGAAATGTGCGGTGAGATTCTCTCAGCCTTTCAACTCTAAGATCCGCGCAGCAAATCTGGCACAGCCAATAGGGAAGCTCCGCTCGCAGAGAGCCAATCAGGAGACGGCGTGTGACAGCACATCGCAATTGGCTCGATGTGAAACGGACCTTGCCCATTGGCTGGAATCGAATCGCTCTCTGAACGAAGTTCTTAATGGAGTGAAGTTACAAATAAAACATTTCTAGGAAACTATCAATTAATCACGGAGGACAATGGGGGGTTCAGCTGTTTAACACGTCTAGTTTTAACCCCCATGTCTCGGCTTATTAATTAATTATTTATTGCCAAGACTTACAGCTATATTAGGCTACATTAAATTATTTCCCGCTAAGAAACGACAGAACATTAATAAAATAATATTTGATAAAAGAAAATAAATTAAAGACGTAACACTTTGGCTGGCAGATGCTTAAAGAAAAGAATAAACACTTTACATATTTCGTGAAGGTTACATTTATTTAAATTGCCTTAGGTTGGACAAATGAATTATGTTGTTTATGTAATTATAGGCTATAGCAAACGCGCATTTGCAAGTTACGTTGTAATATTTCGTTAATGTGCTTGCAGTGGCTAAAGTAACCACTAATTGACAATATTCAAATTACAGTTGGTGTATGCAAAAACTGGCGATGGATTTTCATTTTTATTCAAATGCACCTAACAGCGTTGCTATAGCCTACAGGTGTTTTTTGTTTTTGTTTGTTTGCTTTCACCTATATAAATAGGTTCCCTTAAAATATTAATTATTCTTTTTAGCATGATTAATTGCATCTTTTAAATACATTTTTAATGATTATCTTAAAACTTTGAATGGACGTTTATTTAAAATCGCTCAATTGTGTAAGACATTTGTCTTTATTTATAGGCCCAATTATAAAGGTTGCAATTCCGAGAGACCAATTTATAATTTTAATGATTAGAAGCGGTTGTCTGACAAATTAGTTTGTCTGTTAACAAGACACTAGATCTCTTTTTACACAAATTTAGATCTTTCTGTGTTGCTGTTGACAATGCACAACCCTTCGGGGATGCATTTAAACACTGTTTTCAACTTTTCAAGATTGATCGTGATATGACAGTTGACACAACAAGCGATACTTAAAAAAAAAAAAAAAAACATTGACTAAGCATGCGGGACTGATACACAAAACACAGTTCTCTTTGTCCCGATCGACCTACCATGTGTGATGTTTCTCAAAACAAAGTAAAATCAACTGACACTAAAGAATGTCACAGCTACTGTTCATGGTGGCTTTATACAGGCAGCAGCATATGCGGGACGAGCACGGGAGAGTAAAGCTTGTGACAGGGTTTAAATGAACAGCTAATTTGGGATTGGGCTTTGCACACAATTTTTGGCTGCGTCATTTGGAGCCTATAAAGAAATGTCTGGTTATATTTTAATATCTGGCCTTATCATGATATTGCATGTAACAATGGAATTAAAAATGTAGCATAAAATAACTTGTACAATAATTATATAATGGGTCATGTTCATTTCATCACAAATGAAAACGAGGATATGAGGAATAGATCAGTGTTTCCCAACCATGTTCCTGGATGCACACCAATATTCAAACTCTTCCTAATAAAACACACCTGATTCAACTCATCATCTTGTTAGTAGAGACCCCAGGGCCAGAAATAGTCATTAAAGGAGACATCCAAAATATGCACGGTTGGTGTGCCTCCAGGACCAGAGCTAAAAAAAAAAAAAAAAAAAAAAAAAAAAAAAAACCTGACGGGAAATCGTTCGTCTTTATTTTTTATATAGGCCTATCCACACTGTAAAAAAAAAAAAAAAAAAAAAATTATGAAAACGTATGTTTTACATTGCTTTAATTCATTAAAATGGGTTAAGCAATTTTCAACTTTTTTTTAAATAAGTTTTACAAGATTCAACTAATTTAAGTTGAAATGACTTAAATATCCAAATTGATAAAAAAAAAAAACTAAAAAATTATAGGCTATATTAGCCATTAAGGTGACAATTAAGGGTTTAGAAAATGTTCATGCCAAAATGAGACCCTATAAGAAAATCATCTCATTGGATTTGGCAACATATTTTTATTTATAAGCAGGATGGTATTTGTATAGGGTGATTTTGGCTGGGCTTAATTGTCTGTCTGGTCGTGCCCCGTCATCTCTGTGACTCACATGTGGTGAAGATGTTTGCCGTGCAGGTGCAGCAATTGCCACTCGCCCTTCTTCCCTCTTAATTTATTAGCAAGGTTACGGCCAGCAAACCCAACTGCTACCCAGGGTGCAATTTCCCCAATGTGGAATGCTTTGATCCTTTCTGTTGCCTTCTAAACGCATATGACAATGCCAAATGGAGAAAAATCGTAGCGTGTTTGTTTATAGTGATCTTTATGCGTGAATAGTTACGCGAGTGGTTGTTTTATTCCGCAGTAAAGACTGTTTCAGTTCTTTGTCATATTTCCCATAGGCTATTATATGCTTGTTTGCAAGCTTGTGTTGCGAAATGAGGGCTTTATGTTAGTATAGCCTGCATTGTTAAGGATTCATGTAGCCTACCAACAATAGCTACTTTCTATTACAGTAAATGCAGGTCCATGCCTTCAGGCACCTTTGAGGATATTTATTTACAATCAATGTGCGACAATTAAGCGAATCACGTCCGAGCTTCTGGTTTGGTTCAGGGTGTGTCGCATGTAACCTGATCTGAGTGAGGAGACAAGATATTTGAGAGTTCACTGAATCCCTGTTATGTTAATTAGCATTTGAGAACGCTTGGCTTGATGGATTGGTAACACGTGCAAATAACTCATAATTTGTGTGTCCGGTTGACTTAGCTACGCGAGAGCACAGCCATGTTTACTTAGAGGCACAGATTCAAATTTCAAAATTAAAAGCTGTCGCTCGGTTAAGTCAACAGATGTTAAATAGAACTGCAACACCTGCACACTCGAGGCTCGAGCGACCGCTGGTGTAAACACCATGTGACCTAAACAGGGCGCCTTAAACAAGCACAAGTCAAGGTAAATCGCCACTGCAGGTTATTCAGTTCTAAATCTAGGCTATATGAATGTAGGTTATTAGTTGCATAGCCTATTATAGTGTACGTCTTCAATAGCCCTACCTCACGCTGAATAACGTGACATATTTGTATAGGCTAATTAACCTGTGTCAGATTGTAGGCCTAGATAGCGAATTATAACACAAATTTAATGACACCATGACTTCTTTTGTACACAATCACAAGGTGACAGTATTGAGTCATTATCGATGTTTGCATGGGGAATTCCTGCACTTTTACAGGAGGCGGTAAATGCATTAAAAGTATTTCGATTATAATAGGCCTAGTAGCCTAATAATAGGCTCAATTATGAATGATATAATTTGACAGATGATGGAATAATTATTGCTTTTTTACATGGAGAATGACATTCACAGTGAATGACATTAAATTAATTTGATCTTATGTTTTCCATAAAATCGAATTCTAATTGAACTATCTTAAAATAAATAAATAAATAAATATGTATTGGCATCAATGGTCCATGAAGAACCTTTTTTAAAACAACCTTTATAGTGGAAAAAGTTTCTTTAGATTAATACATTTTTCTTCACACTAAGAAAACAATTGGTTATTTTAAGATCTGCTCACTGAAAGGATCTTCAATGGCACAAAAAAATGTTCTTCTGTGGCATCGCTGCGAAAAACACTTTTTGGAATTTTATTTAATATGTTTAATATCTTAAACATATTAGCCTTTAATGTTTGGTAGGTGTGTAGGTTACGTATTTACGAATAATAATATCCTAAACAGGAATCGGGCATATTTTTGAATTTTTCTTTTCTTAGATGAGCAGGCTAGTCACGATATTGCTATTGTTAAAAAGGTCCACTAGATGGCGCAGTTAGCTCATTTTTCTGCTCTTTTCGGCTTTGATAAATGCGCATAACTTGAAATACCCTGTTGTGTTCATTTTATAATCACTCTCATCACATTGACATTAATAACGTAAACCATTAAATAATAAACGGCAAATGTTATTTAATTATGAATGACTGGTTTAAAACTAAATACAGAGAACGATGACGACTGGATAATTTGTTATTATTAGTGGTATTTAATTATTGTATAGGCTGGGGGCTGAATTGGTAGTGGATTAATTGCAAAACGAGAAGGTAATATATTCGTTTTATAAGTTATTTTTTATTCTAATGATTTGCTACTTTGTCTTTTTTCTTTGAGATATTTATAATAAAAAAAATCATGCCTTTTAATTTTTATTTGTTTCTTTTTGTTTCTTTGAAGATATATTCTGCATTCTAAAAACAAATCCATGCCTAATTTATTTATTACCTAATACTATTTGTTTTGCAGATAGCTAATACATGTATATGTTTGCTTCAGGTAAACACAATGACAATAACAGTTCATAGAAGGTTTATTTGCCGTACTTTTACATGCAGGACTGCTGGAATATTCTTTTTTTTTTTTCTTACAATAAATTGTTATCAATGGTACATTTCATGCAAAGTGGAAATAGAGATCACTGTGCTCAAATATATTAAGTTATTCAGACTTTTTGGTCAAATAATAGTACCTTAATGATTTCAACAACGGCACAACAACCTCAGATCTGGTAGAAATACAATACCTCAAGTAATGCAATGTATATCGTTTCATTGCGCTCCTAGACGAGCAGTGTCTCTTTTGTATCATGTCAAGAAGCCATTTGAAACGCATCTCAGTGCTTGTTTCTACTGAAAGCGCTGGAGTGAGCAGAAGTTAGGAGGAAGTGTTCAGGATCCTGGAGTCTGAGGAGTCAGATCTTTCATCATACTCCTCATCCGCAGCGTACATGCTCTGTTTGGCAATGACAGGGCAGCTCTCCTCCTGGATGCTGATTCGATGCTCCTCGGAGGGTCTGCTGCTGGTGAGGAGCGGTGAGCTGCGGATCACTCCGGCCGACGGGCCTGAGAATGGCGGGATGTACTGTGAGCGCAGCTGATACTGTTGCTGTAAAGTCATGGTATTCCACAGAGTCAAGTCGTTGTGCACGAAGGGCCCGGCTTGGCCGCGGCTCAACGAATTCCTCAGCATGAGGGGATATCGAGGCGGCTGGGGGAAGCCGTGCTGTAACGGCATGCTAAGAGGGCCTGGTACAACTCCACCAGAAGGCTCTGAGGAGAAGCGCAGGGAATCGGGAACGCGGAAGGCCGAACCCACCGACCACTTGGAAGACGAGACGGGGTAAGAGCTCAGCGGGTGCTCAAAAAGGTGGCCGTTTGATGGGAGAACCAAGGCTTCGGAGTTCTCAGACCGGATCTTTTCTGGTTTCATTGTGGAACGGCTGGACAGCAGGATCTCGATGGCTCCAACCAAGTCCCCACCGCAGCCTTTCAGGATGAGCTCCAGGACTGCTGGTTTGTGGCCTGGGAAGATCTTCTTTAGGACCTCCAGGGGAGGTCGGTTGGCCCTCAGACTGAAAGGCAGAGATACAGAGCCTGAGAGGCCTTCGATGAGGAGGTTGGGCTCAGGAGAGTATTTGGGGTTGTCAGCTTTGGGCTCTGGCTCGGTGCAGGTTTTAGACAGGCTGAAGCGGGACTCCTCAAGCTGGGGAGTTGGGTCTGAGGTGTCAGGGGTGCAGCACAAGTTAGGTTTCGACTCCTCAGGGGAGCTGGCTGGTTCTGGTTCTCGGTCGCTGGCACTACCTCCGTTCTCTCCACCAGACTGCTCACCAGACAGATCCTCATTTAGGTCTGGAACACACACACACATGCATGGACTTCATGAGCATATGTATATTAAAAGATGATAATACAGTGATGCTGCAGCCTAAAAATCATTGAGCTGCAATATGATTTTAAAAAAAAATCTAAATGATTATGAAACCACCACCAGTCTTAGCTAAATGTAAATTTTAATTCAAATCTTTTACGGGCTGACAATTGGCATTTCATACAGAATGACTGAAGTGGAAGCCAGCCTAAAGTCCAGCTAAAATTCTGACTCGCTATACCTACTCAAACATTGCCCGATTCTGCAGACTCTAGAAGTGCAACATTCAGGTTATTGACCTGTCAGCACTCCTGTGATTTATAATGGGCGACTTTATTACCCGCTGACGCGGTCGCACTAATGTCGATTCATCTTCACCACAGTTTTGAAAACTGATTACTTTAGAAACATTTTACATTCATTTGCATTTCAGTTTGACCTCATCCGAAAAGATCGGCAGGGCCTGTCCTATTACCTGTGAGGTGAACACTGTCGATCTTTCAAACTATCCAAGTTCATCACCTCGCCGAAATAAGACGAATGTTTCGTTCGACTTCATGTCTGGTTGTCTTAAATATTTCTGTTCTAATTATTCCCGACTAGGCAAAATAATTTAGCAGAACCTTCACGTTGATGTAGCCTAGCTATTTTAATTTCACATGGAAAAAAGTAGGCTACGTCCAATAAACGTGTTTGCAATGGTTAACAATGGTCAGGAACAACACCATAATATAATTGATAATGTACAATACTATTTTTAAGAACAAAATTAATAACAATACATATGATTTATTTTTTTTCCGGGTCAGGAAAACAGGCTAGCCTATATAGCCTACCTATATAGATAGGCTACTTCCAGGAAACAAAAATGCCCGCATTATGCTTTATCGTGTTGTCTCGATCAGTAAGGTTGTTGCTTAGTGCAAAGATTATTTTTGTTATATATTTGAGATAATTATGTTTTTATTCTTGTGAACAGTAACGTGGCAATGTTCTTTAAAAAGTAGGTTCAAAACTCCAGTTTTAGATTAAAGATTAGATTTATCCTATTTGTAAGATTTTATAATTGTGTAGCCTATAACAAAAATAATAATAATAGGCAAATTATAATTATTAAAATAAAACGATTAATAACAATTAGGCTATTTAGAAAATAAAAATAACTTCAAACATGCAAAAAAAAAACAAACAAACAACGATATAGCGTACGTTTCGTCTTCGGTGTTGCTAAAACTTAGTTTTCCGGAGTAAAATGTCTAAAACATTGAGTTCCTTATGTGTAAGCTATTACCTTGCGGTGGTTTAGGGGTCACTGTCTCTGTGCTCCAGCGCAGGTCGATGTCGCTGGACCGTGGGTTATTTGGGTTCTGCTCTCCGCTCCCCACAGTGATGCCGGGCAGCGCTCTCAGTGACTCCGGGATCAAACTCTCCAAACTCTCGTTCGCCTGCTGCCGCCTGAGTGCCACCTGAGCCGCCATGACCCGCTGGCGCTCGATTATTAGAATACATTTCTCGCAAGTGCAGTCCTTAAAACGGCAGTAACGCTTGTGCCCTTTCAGCCAGGACAGCACCCCGTGGTTCCTGCAGCGGGCACATTTGGGGGTCCTCTGGAGGGGCGCTCTCGGCTGGGACACCGGGCCCCCCATGTAGAGGTAGGGCGATCCGTAGCCATTCATTTCTCAAGTCGTTTCCAGAAGTGCCAGAGGCGCAAGTGCATCAGATAAGCAGTAGAGGAAGAGTGCTGTCAAGTATAGTCAAGAGATCAAGCCCCTCTGCTGCTCGCTACACTCGTGATGAGAGGTGTTGACTCTTTAAGACGAGGATCCACCTTTCGCCCCGCAATAAAGAAGTGCATCAGGCGATCTGACACGCACTAACGAGTAACTTCTATTTCTCACATCGCTGTCACGAGCAATTTACATTCCCCTGACACTGGATGGAGGGAGGAAGTCTCGCTTTTTTCTAATTACAATTAGACTATCTTGCCCATATGCAACCTTTTAATACAAACAGCCTACTATTTTTGTGTGTTTTTAAGCAGTGTGGGAATTATCTGTTAAAACTTGGAGCCCTCATAAGGAAGTCGAAATAAAAGGTTGAAGGTGTCTCAAAAGTTTTTAACCAACTTGCCTTGGATATGTGTAGGATGATGCATCAACAAAGCACACTTGTTGTAAATTATTATTTTATCGTAGGCTACGTTTAGCCTACATAACATAGGCTAGCTATATCACAAACAATGTTTTGCTTAAAAAGTAGGCTAATTGGCGTTTGGCGAATTAGCCTCTGCATGTCAGAACCAAATCGGCTGCATTAGACAAACTTTAACACATTTAGCGAAATATCGAAAATTATTGACAGTAAGTAGGCTACTATAGGCTAATCCTAAAACGTCAACTCCCATAAAAGTCATTGAATAATACGCATTATTTTAAATCAACCCACTAATTGAATTGACAATATATTTGTTCCCGCTGTATAGTAAAACTGCGTAAAAATAAAGAGAATTTAAATAATAATTATTATAATCCACCATCATTTTCACTGGTTGTTTGAAATCGGAACCACAGCGATTTTTCAACATACGAGGCTCTTATAGGAGTGCAGTAATTCCAAAAATTAAGTGGGAATGTAGAAAAGAATTCATATAACTGCTGTGCGCTTTTCATGAAAATCCTGCAACCGCTTTGGTAGTTTAACCACACGCTGTGAATTCGAATTAAACACAGGCGACAATAATATGGTGGTTTGCATTTGAATGAGCTCTTAACTTATTCCCATGAAAAAATGTTGAATAGTCCGACATGCATGCGAATTAATTGGGCAATATAATTTGGACTTGTACCAAACGAGTCCTGGAAGGATCAGGTGAAAAAATGAATTGAATCAATTGAACTGGGCGATGTCATCTACATTAAACAGGCCTATTTTGTTTTGTGCACACAGTAAACATACACAGACTTTAAATGCTATTTGGCGCGCGATGTAGGCTATAGGGTGTAAATTGCAGCACACCTTCTTTTTTTTTTAAATGATGCCCATCGCTTTTTAAAGTCCAGTGAAACTCAACACCGGGCACCCTCGAGTCCCGTTTCTGTTCCTAAATGGGTTTATTCAAGCACGTAATGGGATCCCGGCAGCACAACTTTGAGAACTGGGGGCCACGGTAAACTTCACCACATGAACTCCGTTTCCAGGGCTATTAAGCTTTTAATTGGAAAATAGCAGATGAAATTTCAAGGTGACGATAATGCAGCGTGCAGTCTGTGCATGGCGAGGGGAATTCACACCAAGGGGAGTGGGAGGACAACAGAAATGTTAATAAAATTATTTATGTTTTCTGTCACCGATTGACATCAATGTAAATGGATATGAAAAATAAAAAGAGAATAAGGTGAACATGCTATATAGCCTACCATCCATACAAATCCATTCAATGTAAAATGAAAAGTACAATTCATTAGTTAACAACTATAATGCTTAATTTTTTTAGTTTGATAAATTTGTTTGCTTTTAGGATTTAATAAGCATGTTAGATGAAATAAGTAGAAAAAACCTAACTACCAGCAAAGAAACAAATATTGGGCTCTTTTGAATGCAATTAAAGAAAATGAATGAAACCAAAGCCTTTATAAAAATCAGATTGTTTAATTATTGTGAAATTATATAAATGTGTATATGATTTTTTTTTTTTTTTTTTAAAATCTAATAGTCTTTCTGTCTAATCAGAACTGCATGACAGTTTTACTGATTATAAGAGATACAATAAATGGATAAACATTCTTTTGGGTGTTCATACATTTTGCATTCACAGTATGGCTAAAATACCACTAATTCAAAGTGGAATTCAGTTTTAAAAAGTGTTGTTTAATTTCCAAAGGTGAAAGATTAGTATGGACGTTTTCTGTGGGTTAAGTGAACCATACTAGCAGCACTAGACTGTGGTTTATCTATGTGGAGCCCAAAAGTTGTTTTATACTGAGCTGAAGGACAGAATAAAGCCAGTAAATGTCCCAGGTCTAAGATCCAAGAAACCATAAACTGATTATATGACACCAACTAAATCTCCAGTCAAACCCTCAGTGTTACAGGTACTTTCACTCCCTAACAATTTACATTTGAACATTATTAATTTAGCAAACACGGTAATCCCCAGCATCTTACAAATGAGAATAAGTAATAATATTAATATGATCAATAATATCTATAATAGATCCACCTCAGAGAGAAAACAAGTAGTACTATAGGTTACACACACACACACACACACACACACACACACACACACAAAGCTACTTATTATTTCTGCTTGTAAGCAGGTCTAATGTTTCAGAAGGAATACTGTCATTCATTATTTGTTTAATCTATTTGTAATGTATTGTATTGCAGATAACTGCAGTTTTGAATGAATGCCTTTAACACCTACAGTATACAAAGAAAATGGTACAAAAGAAAAAAAAAAACATTTTATACAATTTCACGCTCTTATATTTAATTACATTTCATTTAGGTCTCTTTTTGTACTTTCTGTCAGGTTTGATTGAGGTTGATGGTGCTAATTATATATAGACTCAACGTTGAGTCTGTGAATGTCCATCGAGACCCCAATTGGCTTCTCTTTCATTGCGACTCACTGACAGGCAGCCAATAGTTTCAATGTTGTGAGTAATGATGGGACATCTGTCCAGTGAAATGTCTGGTTATTCCCTCTGTATGGACAGCCTCCAAGGGCACTCAAATCACTGAGACTCTGACAGGACCCACACCTCCCCGGCACACCCTCTCCATCTCAACGTGAACAAAGGCAGACAACAAAATAGTTGTCTGTCTCTATAACCCACTCTAATGGGACTTCTAATGGGACAATTCAGTGCAATAGAAACTAAGTTAGTACAACAAACAAGTAATTGTAAAACTCACTGACAGTTTCAAATCTAATCATTCAGACTCATTACGGATTTCTTGCACATTTACTGTATTATTTATTTATTTTTTCTTGCTGTGCCGGGGAAAAAGGGTTTCATGTTCAAGCCATTACTTTCACTGATCAGGTGCTTGATCACGTTGTTGGCATAATTGAGCATGCACTACATTTAAAGTTATGGTGTGTGGCTTTCATTTTTAAATTATTTAAAACAAAAATATGTAAAAAAAAAAAAAAAAAAAAATAGAAGGTGTTTGTCACATTGACATGTTGGCAAATAAAACAGTTCTTGCATAGCCCTTGCAGAATATATAAGATGTTAATCATAAAAAAAAAAATTAAAAAAAACTTTTTGAATTGGATGATTGGTGTAAATTGTACTTATTTCGTCTTTTGGGAAATGTAAATATCTTGTGTACCTTCTGAACGGCAGTAGTAAATGAAAAAAAATTATATAAACAAAATATGAAAATTTTACACATTTTTTTACACCCCTGGCTCTTAAAGTCAGCATGAAACGGAAGTTACAATAGTATTTTCTTCCTTATTGTGACGTATATCCGAGTAAACCGGTTTCCAAAAAAAAAAAAAAGTAGGGTGGGACTTGATTTTGTCCATTGGGAATTGGTTGGATGGTTGTGGTATGATGTCATGTGAGTGACAGGTTGTCCCGCCCTCGCGCCAGTAAACACATCATCAGAGAAGAGATGTTGCTGCAAGAGTAAGGGGAAGTTATTTTGATTAAAGATTACGGAGGTATATCTAGGAGGTCAATTTCAATTTCATGGTGACTTTAATGCAACATGTTGAGATCTCAAAGTCACACAGTCACTGTTGGAAAGGGGCTTAAATATACAGAAGATGCCAGAAAACCAAAGAATGTGCCAGCAGGATTTTCCTATAAACAGCGGGCATAATACGATTCAATATGTAAACATTTGAACTACTTCATTTGTGTAACTTCAGTTATTATTTAGTCTTGTGGACTATACAGTATACACTCACTGGTCACTTTATTAGGTACACCTAGAACTGGGTCAGACCCCCTTTTGTCACATTGACATGATAGCATCACGCAGTCGATCTCATGGACACACGACTTGGGCATTTGTATTTCTCAGGGGGGCCGGCAGTGGGGGGTTATATATTTCCATTAAATAGTTTCAAGACATGTTATGTGTTGCAACAACCTAATTACCAAATTATTTGTTATTAAAGCATCTACGTTCACAAAGCACTGTTAATTTTAACAGAAAAGCAAATGTGTGATTTGGCATGGCATTGGCAGCCAGTACAAATAATAAATAACAATTGCTTTACCTAATGCAGTAAAATCCTGTGTTTGGACCAGGCCAAGTTCCAGAATCAAATCACAGAGGGTGCTTCTGAAATTAGTGAGGGTATTTTTGCCTCATCCTTTGCTATGGTTATCACTGTCAGTCATCGCAATTTCGAGAGTGAATCCCGCATTTATATGCGGATGTGCCTATGCCTTGAATGGCCGCTTGTCAAGCATGGAAAACTAAAGTTTTATTCAAATTATATAATATTAATTATTATATCAGCACAGGGATGTCCATTATCCCTCTGGCGCAGGGCCTGGTTCTACCACATCCCAAAGGTGCTCTCCTTTTCCACCAAAAAAGAACTGGTTCGGAACTGGTGCTGGTTCAAAGTTGGTTCATCTTGCGAACCTTCTCAGAACCTGTTTGTTTTTCCACTGACTAGAGAGCCCAGCGAATGACGTCGTTACGTCACTGTGTACATTGCCATACATCTTAGCTTTCCCAGAAACGCTTCTGCTAACAAACAGTTTGTCTCCTCCACTGACCACTGTTTCGCTTTAGAATCCATCTTTCTTCAATCATTCTTTCTACTAGCTAGCGCTGTGTTTTTAGCAATGGCGGTCACAACCTTTCCCGTCGAGTTGTTGGTCACAATAACCCCGCCCCCAGCCCCCGACGTAAGCATGACGTGGTAAAAGAACGGTTCTAGTCCAGCAAAGAGTTGGTGCCGCTTTGGAACCAATTTTCCTGGCCGAGAACCGGTTCTTTGGCTGTCGAAACAAAAAGAACTGGTTCGCGAGTAGGCACCGGCACCAGCACTACCTTGGTGGAAAAGGGGTATATTGGATCTGGTGACTGTGGAGACCATTTGAGAACAGTAAACTCCCTGTCATGTTTAAGAAACCAGTTTGAGTTTTGTGACATGGTGCGTTATCCTGCTGGGATTAGCCATCAGAAGATGGGTACACTGTGGTCATCAAGGGATGGACATGGTGGTCAGCAGCAATACTCAGGCTTATACGATGTTCAGTTGGTACTAAGGGGCCGAAAGTGTGGCAAAAAAAAAAGAAAAAAAAGATGGGTTCTCTCTAATGGCTTCCAGGTTTCAACGAATACATTAGACTTGAATTGTAATGATTTGACTGCTATGCCTTATAATGATATAATGCTTATGCTTTATAATGAATGAAGGAAAAAAAACAAATGTATTCTTTCTATCCTTCCAGATTTCAACAATGAAATTACAATTACATTTTTAGTCGTATTACTGCTATGTAAGCCCAATAAAGCTGTTTTTTAATATACATTCAAATCTAATCTTAAATGTGGTTTTATTCACACTGTAGTGACCAGTAATCTGCAGCTAATAGAGCAATTCACACTCTTTTTTCCGCTCAGTAAAGCACATTCCACAAAGAAATGCAGTCCAACCGTACGTTTACTAGCTATATAACACCAAATTATTCACAAGACGAACAAGCTAATCCACAAGAAACTGTGTGTAACGTAAACTGTAACGGACCGTCAGTAACACTCTGAATGCTGACCACTGACGTCACTGCCATTATATGATAGGATGAGATGCCTAACGTGATCCAAGTTAGAGCCACAGACCCTCGCATCTCCCAGTAAGAAGACCATCTCTGCTGCATTTAGTGTGACTTGTGACTGGCTGATTAGATATTTGCGGTAACGAGCAGTTGAACAGGAATAAAGTGGCCAGTGAGTGTATATATGTAAACAACTGTTATTTGAAATGACCATACTAAAAATTTTTTTATAATCTTATTTAGTTAATTATGAACATTTTGCATATTCTGCAAGGGGTATGTAAACTTATGAGCAAAACTGTGTGCAACCAAAATATGTTTGTATTATTTCTATTCATCTAAACAGGTTTTTGTATGTCAAGTGCAAAGCAAGAATGTTAATATTTGATTTTGTAATCTGTAATTGCAATAACTATATGGAATATTTTAACAACAATCAGCATGTTCTCCATAAATTTGACTCTCAATGTTTTCTTTCTATTCACTTTCCAGTAATCTTCTTTTATATCTTTACGGGACCCTCGAAATAAAATGCATTCAATTCAAATAAATGTATTATTACAGATTAAACTGGGCCTTGTTTCAGACCGTAGTCATCAAACACTTTTATGATGACCTCTTCCTCTCTTAAATCCAAAAGCCCTGACTTAAGAAAACGCAGGTCTAGCGCCTCCAGTATGCACTGAGACTTTGGGACAGGGGCGGCTTTATCTATCATGCACCCGCCGAGATTTATGGCACAATAGCAGCTCAAGGAAAACAAATCCACAGACACTTTTCAGGCTGTCGCTGGAACACAAACCCGGAGCAGCAACAGAAGGACACGGCGGCACGCCGGAGCCCAGCGCTGACAGCCTATGATAAAGCGGCCTTCCTTAACTAAACTCGTAAAGCACGGGACAATAAAACTCAATCTTCTGTAAAATCCAATTAAGTCATTATCTGACTGATTGTATCTTTAATTGAAAACAGAAGTGACAGTAAATTTCTGTGATATATCAGGATCAATCGATACTGCTGTACAATCTGCTCTCCAGAAGTGATTTATAATGCCAAAGCCATATAGGTAACTCCACATTCTTCTCACTAAAACCACTGGGGGATGAAATTAAGAGTAAGTGCATTTAATAAAAAAAACAAGATGGTCGGGTTATTGATTACAGCAGATGGGGCAGAATCGAATGAATGTTTTGAGGGTGCAGAGCAAAGAAAATACAAGTAATTTTCATTTCGGGTTTTATATCTCATCAATAATGATTTTATTTCCACTGAACATGAGAGTGTATAAACACACAACGATTGCAAATTAGCTTTTGCATTGTTTTATAATCATAACAATAATACAAATATTTGTAACATCATGGTGTCAGAGGACAAGAGCACATCCACACCAACACCAAAATACAGTGGGTGAAATTACACGTCTGGAAATCAAATTAACACATGAATCAAACTGTGAACTGTTAGTTTAACAAAATCTTACAAAATCACAAAATGGAAATGCATAAAAATAATTACGTTTTACATTCATTTTTAGAAAGAAAATATTTTTTTTGTCTCTGCTAGATACCCATTACTATTAAGTTGTATGCAAGTAAATAAGTGCAAAAGATATACTGATTGTCGAAGCATATTAAAGGGCCATCAATTATAATAAAAAAATTTAAAAATCAGATTACACATGGCTCATTTCAATCAGCTCAAGATACTGAAAAATTACATCATTTGTAGTCAAATCTACATCTGTAACAAACAGAGCCTTAAAAGGAAAGACAAAGTTGTGTGTCCCTCTTCTCCTCTATTTGTGACTTGACTGAGGACACTATCTGTGCCAACACCATTAAAATCAAGGGCACAGCTTCATATTATACAAAGAAAGCCCAGAAGAGCACTGCACATTAGCTGGATCATGCGCAGGAAGTTAAATGATGCCCTTTAGCGACGGCCATAAATAAACAAGCCGTTCGCTGTGAGATTGAGGCATAATTGAATAGTATCTCTTCTAAGCCAACTGTCCCGCACAACACTATGGAGATGCTTGAGAAGCCCTCATATAGTTTGCAGCATGAAGGTCATGGACAGGAAGTTAGATTATCCATTAGGCCAATGACAGCAATACTGAGTTTGAACCCATACGTGACAATAAATCGCTCGGCTCTGCCATTTCTTTCAATGGCGTTCTGCTAGAAAGCGAAAGTGACTCATTTTAGTCTTAAAAATCTGCAGCATAAAAGTGAACAAACTGAAGCTATCAAACTGTGAAACATGGTAAACGGCATTTCTGATCATCACTGAGAAACTGATTTCTATGTCTATAAAAATCTGAAAGAATTACCCTAACAAAGTTTAACAACACCACATTGATCAACCTGATCAGTGTTAACATTAAAATGTTGAACAATAAGGTAGGATTTGATTACAGAATCATTAAACTTTTAGAAAAAAAAAATTCAAGTTGTTGTAAAAGGGAGATGGGTGTTTTACTTGATTGCCCCATCTATGACGGAGTCAACGGAGAAGGTTCCGGACTCTGAGCTGCTCTCACACTCCAGCTTGTTCTCGGTGTTGATCATTGAGCTGTCTTGAACTCCACTGGAGTAAGCTGAAATAGGATGCATCATGACATCAGATAAACAGTTTTTTGTTTATTATTGAAAACATTTTGTGCCAGAGCATAATCTGGTTATGGGATCTGTGATAAACGACACCCGAAGCATTCATGTAACATGAGCTTTTTGGATCCTGACACAGTACAATAGTGCCAAAAAAAGTATCTGGACACTTAAGCCACACTTAAAGATGTTTGAATGTCTTTGCATTAGAAACAAAATATAAAGCCAAGTAGCATTTATCAGAAATGTGAACAACCATAAACATAAGATATATTGTTCAAGAACAAGACAAAAACCTCTGATAGGTTACCATCAGTGTAACCGTGAACTTGTAAGTGTGAGTGTTAAGTAACTTGTAAGTAACTGTAAACTTGAGGGTAAATGATTGAAACGTTTGGGATCAGTACCATTTTTAAATGTTTTTAAAAGTATCACCAAGGTTGCATTTACTTGATCAAAAATACAGTAAAACAATAATATTGTGAAATATTATTACAATTTAAAAAAAATGTTTTCCATTTGAATATATAGTAAAATATAATTTATTCCTGTGACGACAAAGCTGGATTTTCTGTAGCCATTATCATCAATGTTGAAAGCAGTTGTGCTGCTTAAACTGACAATTTTTTTCAGGAATCTTTGATGAATAGAAAATTCAGAATTCTTTTGTAATAATGTAAATCTTTACTGTCACTTTTGATCAAATAAATTCATGGATAAAAGTATTCATTTAAAAAAAAAAAAAATTACCCACCCCAAACATTTGACTGGAAGTGTGCATAGAATAACAATCACTTTGAAAGCAGATGCAAAGAAATGACACATATTTCTAAGAGTAATTTAAGTATTTTGGGGGGCGATTGCATTTAAAATCTCTTACTGTAACTAAAAAAATAAATAATAATTGCGAACAAGCTGAATCTTGCACAGAACACGGTGTTAGAATGGAAACAATGCTGATCTTGAGTTCATCAGCTTCTCCGGTCAAACCAAACAGCATCAATTAACTGTATGAGCAGTGCTGTCAGCTCTCAACATTACAACAAAGTAAAGACAGTGGTGCCTTTTATAAATCTCACACTGCAGCAAGTTCTGGCTACTTTGGCAAACTCACTCAAGCTGAAGATACGTGTATTGAACCAGTCAGACTGCTGAGTTTGCACACGGCTATTGAGTGCAGGACGAGTCTGTACTGTGCTGACCTTCTCCAGTGTCTGTGCAAGACCGATAACTAAAATAACAGCATTCATATAAATCTGAATTAAGACTAAAAACTACCTTTAGAATCACATGCTCTGTTCAACATTAAATAAACCCTGGCAGTTATTATGTTTCAGTTTTAACCCAAAGACCAAATCATCTGCTTAAATAAATGACTATGTAAATGTAAAACCGAAACACTAGCAGCACAAACGTTATAGTTCCCTATAAAAATGGATGGTACTTTGTGCATTGAGCCAGGTCAGCTCTCATCTCAATGTGCATATGAAGCAAATACATTACAGTCTCTACAGATTCTATCAAAATTACGAGTGTCGGGAGGGGCAACGCACACAAATCCTGTTCAGCTGCTTTCCTGACCTTCATAACCCGAGAAAAGCAGCATAAAGGCTCTTACTGTGGCTCTCATCCCGTTCCTGCCCTCCCTCTTTTTCATCTGCGCTGCTCTGGCGTGGAGGTAATTAAGGGGCGCTGGCGAAAAGGAGTAATTTTTCTCCTCATTAACTTCCTGATTGGTTTCAGGCTACAAAACTTTGCGCTCCGCCTGCAGTTTGTCACCAATTCCAAACTGGCCAATCGTTAATACTAATGTTTGTGTAGCTAAACTGCACCGGCGCTCTCTGTACAACAATAATACACGAGCGAGGGTGAAAGAGGAGGGGCTGGAATTAGCCGTGGCTGTGTTAATTCTGAGGGAGTTCATCAGGGGGAAATCTATGGTGTAATTAAAGGGAAGATCTCGCGGGTGAGTGGACAGGTCGTTTGTGGGGACGGTAAATCAGCAGTGGGGCTGTTCGGCGAGCGGACATGTTCTGTGTCACAGCTTCGTTGCCTTTGATTATCATTGTATTAGCGCTTAATATAGACTAATGTTAGATCAGCAGTAAACGCTCTGTAATACAGACAATCAGGCCTTTAAATACGTAGATAAAACCTAAGTAAATGGAGTTTGTGTACTTTTAATATACAGTGCATCTTCACTACGGTTTTATGACTTTGAAGAATTATCTCTCAGAATAAGTTTCATTTTAAACACAAAATTTGACCTAGCCTATCCTGGTTTGCTGGTTTTGGAGGGATTTATAGCTGGTCATACTGGAAGACCATTTAAGCCAGCGAAAACCAGCTTAAACTGAAGTGGGTTCTTTAAGAAGGGAACACATTGGATAAGAATGACATTTATGAAACTTTCACAAAGTTGCCAAACAAGAAGTTTCCTACACTCTGGCAGTGACAAGTATTGCAAAAAAAAAAAAACAAACACATGCGTCTGTCAAGTATAAAACAGTATTGAAACAAGAGAGGATTTAATTTCTGTACGCTGTTCAAAAAGAGCTTATTCTCCCATCTGAACTTTTGCCCTATTCACCCTTGTTCGGCTGACTATCTTAGATTTCCAAACTATTAAACAGTCTTTGTGTGGTTTAACAAAAGGAAGCTTTTTTTTTTTTTTTAGAAAAAGAGCATGAAAAGGGGAGGGGAAATAGTGAAAGAAGCTCAATCATTTCTGGCAGTTTGGAAAAGGTGAACAAAAGCCCAGATGTGAGAGAAGATGGTAATTCAGGGTTGATCTATTGTGGATAAGCTTTTTCCTCTGCAACTCATATACTGCCAGCACTGGGCCATGAGGGTCCATAATGCCTTCACTTAGACAAACACACAGAGTTGCATAAAGATAACGCACACAGGCGGGTGCACACGCACACACACATGCTCGAACGTGTATACAGATGCTCTCATACACACATGCTTACAGCCATTAAAATTAAGAATAAATGTCACTGTATCAGTCTAAAACTCAGTGCACATTTGCTCAACATAGGTTATAGGCTGATATTAGAGGTCGGTAGGTAGTTGAGATTTTAATGCTATGTCAGCAGCCGAGGCTTTTTATTAAAGTAATAAATAATAATAAATAGTACAACAGATTAAAATTACACAAAGTGTTATAAATGTACATATGAAAACAATTAGAAAATGTTAATTAGAAAACTTATTAAACAAGTCCTTAAGAGAGCATACTATGTGAAATTGCTATCTTCCATTAACAGCAGAGTTGCCCAACAAGACATGTTTAAGAGACAGGGAGGCTGATATTAATTCAATTTATTAATATTAGTGGATATTGGATTTTAATTGTACATGCTCGTTTATCCCTTTTTCATTTTACAATTAGTTAATATTTGAAAAATCTTATGCCAATCTCAAAATGAATGTTCATTTTTCATTTTATACATAATAGTAAATATTAAACAATTGATTTTAGATTTTTATTTCGACAAAATAGTACAGAATCGCAATAGAGTGGTGCAGGGATGACGTCAGAATCCGGAAGATCAATTCGGTTCCTTCAAGATTTTCCTATGGGGTTTTATAATGGGTTTTTTCAATTTAAGAGTAAAATAAAGCCTGTGGTAAACAACTGTGGCAAACTTGACAATACTTTAACGATTTGTTCTACAACGTACACTGCACACTCTCATACCCCAAACTGTCTTATCTAGCTACTTATTAGAAACAAACATTTTCAAAAATAAACAGAACTGTTTTAAAATTCATGTTTTCAGTGTCTGTAATTTACATTGTACACATTTTAAAAAAAAAAATGTTTTATCGTCAAGTTATGTTCCAAGCACAGGCTTTATTTTACTCATAAATTGAAAAACCCCATTATAAAACCCCATAGGAAAATGACAAAGGAACTACCGGTGAATTAGACTTCCAGGTTTTGATGTCATCCCTGCATCAGAATGGCAAATTATTGGTTATTAGCTATAAAATTATAGTTTTCAGTTGTAGTATTGGTGGGTTCACTCAGAGCAGAATCAGTATTTTTTTCAGTTCTGTTTCAGTTCTGTGTTCCTTTCAGTTCTGAAAACGGTTTGATTAGAAAAAATACAAGTTAATGTTATTATTATTTATTTATTTTTTTGCCTATAGTTTATACCAGAACTTGAATAGAACATTATACTAAATAGCTTTATACTAGAGTTTGTGACCAAACCTCGTAACTCCTACGGATCCTCAAACTGTCGGCAAAACCTCATTCAGGAGCTCCACCCTGGGTAAAATTAAGACCGGTTCGGATCTAAGCTCCCAATTTACCCCAAAGTTGAACCATATTGTCGTTCACTTGGATGTAGTTCATTCGTTCACCCCACCAAATTTGAACATCCACTTTCACACTAACCAAAAGGACCAAACTCTGACATCAAACAAACTCTGTTCAGAACCAAAAGCTGTGAAAACACCCTCAGAGACAAACACACGTCCATACGACATGACTTGGCTGAAGATGTGCTGGGGGAAGATGGAGTTCCCTCAAGGAATGACATGCACGTCTCTCTCAATCATTAGAGCTGTGGCAGGACTTAATGGCGCAGAAAACACAGGCCTACAGCACGGAGGCGGCACTTTAAACAGCTGCTGACTCCTCAAAGAGTGAACAGCCGTGGCTGCTGCAGAGAGACGGATGCTGTTCTCGGAGTCAAGTGCTCACTCACAATCACATTGGCATTGGAGTTTGAAGCACTCAAGGGAGGTGGATGTTGATGTGTTTAACACTTAATGAAAAACGTGAGCTTGCACAAGTTAAATTCAAAAGCATTTGAATATTTTTAGGTATAATATTTCAGAGCACCTTCAGATTTTTTTTCTGATGAACTTAATACTGCACATTAGATATTGTAACTCTGTAAAAAAAACACAAAAAAAAACACACCACATCTAACAGAATGCAACTATTATGAAGAAAATGTCTGTTATGTAGCCTGTGCAAAACTCACCCATACAATGATAAGGTGTTGTGGGCGGTATGATTCAAGCATGCAGTACAAGTCATGCAGGACAAGTTACGCGCCAATGTGTAAAATCCAAACCTGAAGTATGAAAAACACTATTACACTATTATATTAGGTGTCTTTAACTACTATGTACTTACATAAAGAGTAATTGTTAGGTTCAATGCACTTATTGTGTTCATGTTGTATTGCAAAACACTTGCTGCTATTGAGGTGGGATACAGGTAAGGTTAGGGACAGGTTTGGTGGTATGGGGAGGTGTAAGGGAGGGTTAAAGTGTAAGGAAAGGGACAATAGTGTAATTATAGAAGTAATTACAGAATTTAATTACAGCAGTAATTACATGCAGGTATTTTGTCCAATGTAATGACATGTATACAGTAAGTGCATTGTATTAAGGTAACACTTTATCTTAGAGTTTCATTGTTACATGTAACTATGTGTTAAATGTAGTTAGTAATATATATAAATGATGCATAATTACATGCAACTAACCCTAAACCAAACCAAAACCTAATCCTAACCCTATAATAAGTACATGTCATGTAGTTACTTAATATTACTCGGTACTTAAATGTATAATTACAGTGTAACAAAGACACCTTAAAATAAAGTGTAAGCATGATTAATTTAAATATTAGTACATAGTAGTTACAGACCCTTAATATAAAGTGGGACCAAAATTATTTTTGTAAACATTTCTTTATGTGAACTGTCTACTCAAAAAAGAAAAGAAATAATGTACCTCGGTTTCCACAAAAATATTAAGCTGTTTTCAATATTGATAATAATAAGAAATGTTTGTGCACCAAATCGGCATTAGAATCATTAGGATCATGTGACACAGAAGACTAAAGTAATGGCTGCTAATATTCAGCTCACATGTGAGCACATCGGACACTTCAGTCCCCATTATTGGACTATTAGAGATCAGCATGAGTGGCCTGTAACGTCTGACAGGAGGCATCATGCCAGGGTCAGAGGCTAATTAAACACATAAGCACCTCCAGACCTGTATTGTTCCCCAATCTGTCCCCAGTCTCAAAGTGTCTCTGAGAGAATTGACAGGCCCTCCTCCCTGTTAAATCACTGGCACTGATACAGCTCTCCGCCGGCCCTGCAAATGACCTGTCCGTCTCTCCCGGCCCGCGTGCCGATCCGTCGAAACATTATGGATATACTATAATGACTTGAGACACGGGATCGATGATTTGAGGGATTTTGTGTTATTATCCTTAAAGGAGAGAAAATAATCACAAGTGAGAAATAAGCGGTGCAGGCATCAGTTAGCAAGGCTCTGAGGGAGACTGAAACCCCCTGGGTGAAATGAACAACCTAATAGATTCAGTTGTATTCATGATGTTACGGAAGGGGTTAGAAGTTGAATAAAACCAAATTTAGAAAACATTCTGCTCAAGAATGAATGTCCACCTTCCATTAGTAAGTAAAAATAATTAAGTGCTACTACAAATAACTAAATAATTGAAATCTGTGTAGAAAAGGAACCAGTGACTATGAGGTAAAGACTCAAAATATGCCTAAAATATAGATTTGCTTTCTTAATAGCTACCGATTCCCATAAAATAATAGCGCTCTTCAGCAACTATGAACACATATTTTCTTTAAGCTGTGTAATTTTAAAAAACATTTTATTTGACAATAAAATAAAGTAATCAAATAACTACTACTTAAATATATATATTTTTTAAAAATTCTGTGGTGGCAAAGCTTAATTTTCAGTATCATTACTTCAGTCTTCAATGTCACATGTTTCTTCAGAAATCATTCTAATATGGTGCTCAGGAAACATTTCCAATGTTGAATACAGTTTTGCTGGTTAATAACATTGAGGAAACCGTGATACATTTGTTTCAGGATTCCTTTGATGAATAGAAAGTTCAAAAGAGCAGCGCATTTATTTAGAATATAAATCTGTTGTAACATTATAAATGTCTTTACTGTCACTCTTGAATGCTTGCTGAATAAAGGTATTGAATCCTTTAAAAATATATATCTTTTGAATGGTAGAGTATAAAGTGAGATTAGACTTTCCTTCACACAGACCGTCTCCTGAGGAGGACAGTGTGCTAAAGAGAGCAGAACCTTTGGCTGCAGTCATTATCCATTTTATCTCTTCAGTGCCTCAGGCAAGTGTTAATGGAAATGTTGTACAACACATTACGACAGTGCTTGAGCCTGGAGCAGCCAATTACACTGGTATTTAACCGATCCATAGAGAGAAAAGACAGAGCATTTAGCATCAGCACTGGAGAAGGGAAGACAGCATGACACGGAGGAGTAACTGACTGTGTGGTTAAATAACACTCCAGCCAGAGATTTTGCCTGCAGGCCACTGATTTACCATCTGATTTACCTGACAGAGACACATCCGGCTTTACCAATTCCTTTGAAAGTTTTTGAAATGTATTATGTGGCACATTAGCCATCCTTATCATCTGTACTACTCACATACGATCCAGATTACAAAAGCTATCAAGTGTAAAAGGTGAAAAAGAGAAAACCTTACTCCTACTGATCTGAGATCAGAAGGGGAAATAGAAAAGAACCGCCAAGCAGTAAGCAGGTAAATATAGAGAGTACAACAGTATAAGCCGTCATGCAACTGGCATCACACAACATTCAACCATATTCGACCCTAAATTTAGTGTATGCAACTTCTTGTGAACTCATGACCTATATGTAACCCTAGCCAGGCTAGCGAAACTGTGTAACAAACAAATAAAGGGACACATGTAACAGCACTTAACCTCGAGGGCACAGGCTGTGCCAGAGTTCTATGCATGTTCCAAAGAGGAATAATGCGAACAGGATGGATTAAATGTTAAAAAAAGCTCCACAGCCTCTCTGTCAGATGAGAAGTTACACCTCTTCCTGCTCAAGCGCTACCTTTCAATTATGCTTGAAGCTGGGAGGGAATCATTATTCCCCTTTGTTATTCTGCATTGAAAGAGAATGAATGGGCTCTTTGGTTGCTCCTATGAGATTTTGTGTTTTCCTGGAACTTTTTTACAGGGGGTCTGACGCCTCTGAAAGCGATATAACATTCTGACCGAGAAGAATTGCATCCATTGAATTTGTGGTTTGTAAACGGCATCAGACCGATCGATATATGTCTAAAGCACAGCACATATGATTCGATGTGACTGGAATGTGTAATTAATTACCTGTAAATAAAGCCCTTCACCATATTTGTATTCAAATAAAAGCATTGCTGATGGACAGCAACAACAAAAAATGACCTTATTAGGAAAAAGTACTGTGGCAGAAACATGGTGTACAGTGATGTACGAGATTACAATACCATTGTACTATTTGAAAAATATGTAATGGACCTGAATGAATACCATACTATATTTACAGGATACTAGATGGTATAGTATTTCAAAGAATAGCATAACATTAGCTTGGTCCAAGCTAAATAAAACATTACCATAGAACCATATCCAAAAAAGAAAATAAATTAATAAGGTGTATAGTGTTACTTTTACACTCAAAAAAATGCTGGGTTGTTTCTGTAAACAAATTGTTGGGTTGATTGTGCTGGGTCAAAAAGTTGGGTTGTTTGGGGTACTGTAAACACATTATTGGGTTGCTCATGCTGGGTCAAATGAGTTGTAAGGGGGTCATTCACAAATAAACCGCTGGTTGGGTTATTTTGACCCAGCAACTGGTTACTTTTTTCATTCTTTGCAGAACTTTCTGGATTCTTCACTTCTGACTCGAGGAGCACGCCACTCGGAGCAGGCAGTGTTTTATGGTAAGTTAATATGAATGTTTTCCTATATTTTTAATAAGTTGTGGTGGTAGCAGCAAGCTAATTTCACTGTTCAACATACAGTCTTTGATATGGAAGTGTGAGAGGTAACGTATTTATTCTGTGAAACATTAGCCACAGCTAGCCGCGTCGAATTTTTGACAAAATGCCGCATCGTTAAATCCTTAGCTGAAATTAAACCAGCTATATCAGCAGCCTTTTTGAAATATGCAGTTTAAATTCTAAATTCATCATGTAATTATCGTAGGCCTATTCATTGTGGACGTTACGTATTTAAAAGTGAGAAAAGCGTTTTTGTATGAAATCCATACGCACAGTAAGTTATCCCTCACAGGGCTCGCACGTAAAATCAGCAGGAAATGAGTCTCTAATGTAGGCTAGCTAACGTTAGTGAGTTGTGAGTAAAAAGTCTGCTAGCGTAGTTTTAGAAATAATCGTCAGAAGAAGTGACTGAGGTAAGTTCCAGCACAGTCTGTTGTGTCTTCTGTAATGTCTCGAACCATAATTTCTGCCAAAAAAAAAAAAGTCTTTCAAGAGCTTGATATAGCCTAGTTTTTTAATAAATGTATGACTTGCAATCTTTATAAACTAGACACTATCAACATTGCAGTAATATTTTACTTTTAATAAAGTAATGTTTTATCTTAATGTTGATAATATTTGTCCAAATTACTCTTTTATTACTATTACTATAATTCAGTTTGCAAATACTGAATACACATTTTGTTTGTTTTTCACATTTGGTCATTTGGTAATGTTTGCAATAATTTCAATTGCATATTCAATAATAAATTGATACTTCCACAAAAAAAGCTTAACTTGCATGTCAGTTTTATTGCAACACTCTAAGTGATTGTCTGGGAAGCAGACACACTCTGTCAGTTTAAATCTAGACTAAAACGCATCTCTTTTACCTGGCATTATATATTTATATTATTCAAATCAGTTAAATGATTATTAGGCTGCATAGATAAGGTCAGCCGGAACTGGGGACACTTTCCTATAACACCTGATGTACTCATTATTTTATAAGAAGAATGGCATCTATGCTAATGTTTGTCTTTCTGTTCATTCTAAAGTTTACTGAAGTCAGCCGGATCCGGGCCGTATCCAGATCAGAAGGTGGACCTGCGCCTGGACCCATCCATGATGCATCCCTGAAGTGCCAGCCTCATCAGCCCTGTGAAGGCCTCATCGACACGACTGATCCTCAACAAACTCGTCTCCATACCGGTGTGATGACCAACTTCCAACCAGATGGAACTGGATAAATATTCTGAATGTTCTTATTCAGTCTGACCTCTGACCTGTAATGCTGCCTGAATCATAATTATACACTGTTCGCTCGATGGCCAGAGGAGAACTGAATGACTGAGCCTGGGTTCTCCCAAGGTTTTTTTCTCCATTCTGGTCACTGATGGAGTTTTGGTTCCTGCCACTGTTGCCTTGGCTTTTTGGCTTACTTAGTTGGGGACATTTAATATTCAACAATATTATTGATTTGCCTTAAGGTGGACGATGACGCAATTTTCTTCTAGAAACAAACTTTGTTGTATTATTTTCATGTTACAGTATCACTGTGAAGCTGCTTTGATACAATCTGTATTGTAAAAAGCGCTATATAAATAAAGATGACTTGACTTGACTTGTGTAATCAACAGGTGAGGACCAACATGGTTGAATATTTACAGAATGAGATGACTGGAGAATTGCTGCACATTCTGTGCCTCAGGGATGAGACGAGGGGGACATGTCAGACCTTTGACATTGATTAACATTTGTATTCAATAAAGAAAAGTATTAAAGAAATGTATAAAATTAAAAAAAAATTAAATGAGATTGAAATCACATATACAGTGGCCTCTCTGGTTTATTGTATTACAGAGATAATAAGTATTTTACATTCGTAATATAACAAATATTTGTTACTAATTTTATTAAGGCAATGAGACAAGAAATAACCCAGCACATGAGTAAGATTTAACCCAGCAAGAGGGTTAATTTCACCCACTGGTTGGGTCAAATGAATGACCCAGAAATATGGGTTAAATGGTAAAACCCAGCACAGGGTCAAACCAACCCAGCACGTGTTCTGTCCAATAGTGACCCAGCGGTGTGGTTAAGGTTGGGTTATTATTTAACCCAGCAGTTTTTAGATTGTAGAAAAGGCTTGTGCACTACGAAACAATATCTTTACAATATTGTATTCTGAAAGCCACATATTCTCTTCTAGAGCTGGGCGGTACGTACAATATATCGATAGGCCAATATTTTTTATAAATGATTTAGGATGGGCATTACTGTTTGTATCGACATATAGTAGTTTGATATTAAGAGTGCATCTGAAAAATAGCAGAGGGCACAGGGTGACCTGTTGTGGGCAAAGTGCATAATCCAATTTGTCCTAAACATGAGACATGCTTTATATTAAAGGCTTCAAAATAACTCGGAAGATATAGTTAACACGTATAGTTTAAAGTGGCTTGCTCTGTTAGATGCTCTAGCAGGTACTTGTGCTGTTTAATGCATTTGAGATTTAAGCTATGCTCTAAGGAAAACAAAAAAAGTTACTTTCAAAGTTACTTTCTCCATCTGTAAATGTTAGAAAGTCTTGCAAATAAATATACATTTTGCTGTCAGGAGTGGACGAGCCTTATGCTTAAACGAGTCTCCGCTAAACTTCACAGACTTCAGTGATCGAGCGCCGCTACTTATCTTCATTTTTAATTTAGTGAATTTAACTTTAATGCTTTAAAAAGCATTATTTTTGTTTTGTAGATTGTAATGTTGCTGTTACAATGTTAGAATGTAATGTGGTTTAACCCTTTTTTTTGCACATATGGCGTAGCCTACGACGTGGTTATATTCGCTATATTTGTATTCATAACCTTCAATATGAACATTGTTTGTAGGACAACATTAGGCATGATATAAAATAACCTTCTTTTTTTTTTTAAATAAACACAGATTTGTTTTTAATCCAAAATGGAAAAAAGTAAAAAAATAAAAATAAATACAGAAATATATAGCGTATATCGCCATTCAGCCAAAAAAATACAGAGATATAATTTTTTTGGCCATATTGCCCAGCCATATTCTCTTCAAATATGGTTGCTGGCAAACAGAAAGCCCCCTGTCCACTTTCTCCAAAACTGTAAACTAGGCCCAGACCGCAAACAAAACTAACTTTGAATCTTCCAATAATAAACGGTGACAAAGAAAAAACAAAGCATGAGAAAAAATGGTAAAACCCATAGACTGTCTCGTATAACACTGAAATTCCAACATAACTCACAGCGGGCACATCATCTCACGGGCTGGGACGGCTGCCGCGGGTGGGGGCGGATGCGGGCGGAGGTAAGGCTGCCCTGCCGGGTGATGGAGTGCAGTGTCACCTCCGGCCCAGGCAATTTATGGCGGAGCGCTGCTGACGAGCTCCCAGCAGTAAAGAGCGCACAGGGGCGTATTTCACAGCGAGCTGAGCTTTATGAAGAACACTTCGACGCCCCGGCAGGCCGCCGCTCGTGACGGATGGAGAAAGACGCATGACAAGCTTCATCATTGTTTGTAAATCTTAACTTGTTCCCGCTCACTAACCCCAGAGGCAATTTTCCAAAGACAGCTGTGGGGGCCGCTCGGAAAGGACAGCGTCGCACTCCTGAAGGTTATTTGGCCTCATATTTGGCCAACTGATTACCCCAGCGCTAGGGAAAATAAATACATGCCGCACAAGCACTGGAGCCACAGAAACAGTACAGAGGACTCAAGAGACATAACCATCTGAAAACCAAGTGCCTTTGTATCTTACTGTAAAGCTACTTTGAAAATAATTAAACTTGAACGCTTGTCATTTACGGAGTTGCCTCTTTTTTAATCTCTCTTGACAGTACAAGTAGTAATACCTCAAAGTCCTCTGCAGTTACCAGAAAACAACAATGCTGGGAACAGCTAATCGGGTCTGATTGTAGAAGTTGTGATTGTGAATATGACACAATAAAACACTATGAGATGTTTGGGGATCTGAATGAAGAGGGAGTGCAGACCCCATCAAACTCAGGCCACATTAGCCTGGATGGTCACTCGTGTCATCTAGTTTCTTCCTAACCAAAGGGTTCGGACAGGTTGAGTCTTGAATAAAACATTTTTTTAAGTTGTAACTGTAGTAGTTGATTAGCCTAGTTTAATTCACTCTCACTCACACACACACACACACACACACACACACACACACACACACACGCACACAAAATGCCATCTATGCTGACTAAAGTTTATTACGGCAGAGGTTTTCAAACTTTTGGATGCCAAAGGCCCCCAGATACATATGATGATCCCCTTCTGAGAGACCCACTTCATGAAAAAAGACAGCTAGCTATATATTTGCATGTACAGTATACTCATTTACAGTATACTGTGTGAGAATAATAAATGTGTTATGAAGACATGGAGACAAAAGGCTTTTATGTTTTTATTGTACTGAAACAAATTAATAATGAGATAACTTGCAGTTATTACATTCTGTTGATCACCCTCACGTCTTTAAACACATTTAATTAATATTAAAATGATTTAAAAACCCCTGCATTACGGAATCATATAAATAGTAGGTACGGAACACGTGTAATAGATCACAGACCCTTCAATGCTGGGCTCTGAGTAAGGGTGTTTTGGAGATTGGACCACCCAACTTGGAGTGTTTTGTGTTGTAATGGAACATAACACCCCCTGCAGTGATAGTGGGGGTGACAG
The DNA here is from genome assembly GCF_963993115.1 of Abramis brama. Classification (NCBI taxonomy): domain Eukaryota; kingdom Metazoa; phylum Chordata; class Actinopteri; order Cypriniformes; family Leuciscidae; genus Abramis; species Abramis brama. Next base: position 28,405,623 of record NC_139967.1, on the reverse strand, counting down.
GCACCCACATGTTGAAACCACTGGAAATCAGCATGTAAAAATCATTAACAGCCAGGGCAGGTGGCAAGCTTGGAGGCATACGGGAATGGTGGATCACAGAAACGCCATAATCACACTCACACTGACGGTGAGAGCTAAAATGTCCTTCAACACTAAATTAGTGGAGAATGAGTATGCAGAGTAAGCCATACATTGTTTCTAAAAAAATAAAATAATAAAATAAATAATTTTAAACAATTTAGTTTAAGTTTTGCTACATAGCTTTACAGAGTAAAAGGCACAGGAAATTTTAATATAAAATACAATTTATGATTTCTATGTTCTAAGACTGAAGTGCTTAGCACATGGTCCTTGTCTCTTTAAATCTGAAGTCACCAGAACAAATGATGCTCATAAAAGTTTTACCTTTGAATTTATTTATTTTTATAAATTTTACAGCGCCCTTGACTCAGAGTATGAACCTCCCTCAGATGTACTTGCTCACACTGTTGATAATCTCTGGATAAAAGTTTATGGCCCTAAGAAGTGCGTGTGTGTGTGTGTGTGTGTGTGTGTGTACGTGTGACTGACCTGCTGCTTTGGGCTCAGGGCAGGTGCTGGGTGGGACACATGCAGCCGTGTCGATCCCCTGACTCAGGTAAGAAGAATAGTAGGGGTGTGTGCGGTACTGGGGGGGCACATTATGGCTGGACAGGCGGCCATTTCCATTGGGCATCTGTTTCAGAAGGGATTTGATTTTGGGGCAGGTGGAAAATAAAGAAGAAGAGTTAAGTCAGCACATAAAGAGTCCGATGGTATGAATAGTCAAGAATCAAAAGACAAAAGATCACTTTTTAAAAGTTGCAGGTGCAGACATTCACATTGTATAATTGCTCATCAATGTTTTACATCATAATTTGTAAAACATGTTAAAGTTAGCTCGCATGGAACACAGAGCAATGTTAAACAATAGGATAGCAACAAAGATTTCAGTTTACTTGGCAACAAAATGGCATCATACAAATTGCTTTTTTAATTCTAATCATGCTAAAAATAAAAAAAAACATTACACTACTGTTCTAAAGTTTGGTGTCAATAAGATTTTTTTAAAAAAAAATCTTTTTTTTAAAGATTTAAAAATAAATTAATATTTTTATTCAGCAAGGATACAGTTTCTGAAATTTCTATTCATCAAAGAATCCTGAAAGAAATTTATCATGGCTTCCACAAAAATATTAGGCAGCACAACTGTTTTCAACATTTATAACAGGGTTGGGCGATATAGCCAAAAATATTTTATCACAAATTTTTTCCAAAGTAATCAAATCAAAATATAACAACAAACAACAACAAAAAAATGATTTTTTTGTCAAATAAGATGCTGCACAACAGAAGTGTAAGCCTTTTCAAAACATGGATGAAAACATATCATCTTGGGTGTATGATATTCCTTAGAAATAATAATATTATTATTATTATTACTTTGAAGAGTACTTTTTAGCATACAGTAGTGATATATTTCTGGAATAATTTCTTGGTTAAACCAAACTTTTATTTTGAAGGTTTGTCGTGAAGATCTTTCAGTTTTAGTTTCAGTTCCAGTTTGTATTTGAAGGTAGTTTTTCTCAAATTAAATTGTGAAAAGCTTGTGAAGTGACTCTCAAAGCAGCTCTGGAGATGAAGCTCATGTTCTCATGTCCTCAAATATTGAGACGGCAGACGCTGAAAAACACTGTGAGCATCACGTGTTTGAGTGTGTGTATCAGACGAAACCACGGCGTTCATTCACACAGAGACACACAGAAATCACTTATTAGAAACATGCACTTACTGGCTGTTGTCGCATTTATTTCTGCTGTGTGATAGGCTGTTAGATGAATTCATATCGAGTAAAAATGTCCAGAGCTTATCATCGTTATCAACGTAAATTTGATCGTGATCTGGATATGATAGTGTTTATCGCAAAGCCCTAAAATTAATAATAATAATTGTTTCTTGAATAGCAAATCAGCATATTAGAATGATTTCTGAAGGATCATGTGACACTGAAGACTAGGGTTGGGAATCGGATACTTGATAAAAAAAAATAAAACTTCGATTAGGCTTATCGATTCCTGTGTGCCAATTTTAATGTGGTTTTAAACCATTCAAGCACAAGACGACGAGAAAGAACTCAGTTTGGTACTCACACATTGTTTTCTATGCTGGGCACATCCAGAGCACATGCACAAAAAGTCGCTTCTCATATAGTGCACGAATACCGAATTGAGTTATGTCTTAAGTGAACATGAACAGTTGAGAAAGAAAACGCATATGTAACAGTATACTGGATCCGTGCATTCGGTCTTAAAGTGACAGCAGTCTATTAAACATGTCCGTCCAATCACTGATCTTGACTAACTTTAATTTTGAATAACTTTGCTCAGTTGTGTTAATTTGTGCTATTGCCAATTTACTTATTTGTTCTTATTGTATTACTGACTGTATACTTGTCTTTAATAATGTTTGAAATTATATTAGTCTAGTTGTTCATTAGGCTGCTGATTTTTGTTCATGGTATTCAGACGCAACAGAATGTTTTGCAAAAAGACAGAACAAATGTTTGATATCAAAAAGTTAGACTTTTTTTTTTTTTTGGAATCGAAACTGGGAATCGATAAGAATCTGAATCACTAAAATTCAAACGATACCAAACCCTACTGAAGACTGGAGTAATGGCTGCTGAAAATTCAGCTTTGCCATCACAGGAATGAATCATTTTTTCAAATATTAAAAAATCTTTACTAATAATTTATAATATTTCACAATATTACTGTTTTTGCAGTATTTTTGAATAAATATATGCAACCTAGGTGAGCATAAGAGAGCAAAAAAGAAAAACCACTGACCCCAAACTTTTGAACAGTAGTGTATTTGCATGTTGGACCAGTTAATGTGCATGCACACTGTAAAGCAAATAGACTAGGCAGTGCCTTGACTAATAAGGCAACTAGCTTTCTTAATTTAAAGGCTGATCCTTTATTGTAGACTAGACACCATATTGGGCATTGTAATTTCTCTCATTCTTTTATATTTTAAATATATATGGTCCATCTGTATCTGTTTGAACCAGAAGATATACCAAACAATATAGATGGAAACCAGGTACAGTATATGGTTCACCAACAGTGATGGTCCCGAACCGGGTCTTGAGTTCTACTGCACACTGCATGACAATCTCAAAGCACTGAAAACATTTAATAAAACAGTCTGTACACTCTGTGCATGTGACAATATGCACCTCTAGTCCGACAGGGAGAAAAAAAATGGCCAGTATAAGTTATGGTTGACCTTCTGCCTAGATTGCTTTATTTCTCCCTCTCTCTTTTTTTTCAAAATAAACTGCAACAAACTGCTCTGGCAAGTTTTTCTTCCCTCTTTTGAGAACTTTAAAATAAGCTGTCTACTTGGCAGCACAGAGGCTTTAGGGTGTTTTCAATTTCACTTTTATGGAATTTGATTTCTGTCAGCCAGTAATATGTCACCATTTACTGTTCACCCCATCAACTCTTGACAGGTTTATAAACTGTTATTTAAACAATGTCAGCCTCTTTTATTGCCTATGACAAATATAATACAAATTGAACTGTATTTTTTTTTTTTTTCGAGTACCCCACCAATACATGAAATAAAACAAGGTGGAAAAAAGCATGTGCCACAACAAGCAAGAGACAAACACTGTGTTTGTGCCAAAATATTTGCAATGCTACTCAGCTATTTCCTTGCTTTTCTATGCCCCTCTTAACCCACCATAACACTTGCATCCAAATAAGTGCAAGTGGAGTAAAATCCATGCATCATTCAACGTCCTTCCCTGTGATTCTGATCTCTATCTCAGGTATGAACATATCTAGACAAAAATCTGGTAACATTGCATTGTGCCTGCTTTAGGACATCTTCAGCATTTTGAAAGTGCATTGTGATTCCCAACTCATGTAATACAAGAAGTGCTCACAAAAATGACGAACAGGCCTGCTAGCGTTGTTCGATCCAGAGCAGCATCATTAATGAGGGCTGGCTGGAGTCCTTTACCTCCCTGAGTGAGCTCTTATCTGGCACCATCAGCTGTCTGGATCCTCTACGCAACCCTCATATTTTCATTCTCCACCTGCAGTGCAGCGGAGCCCCACTCACTGGAGGTGGGAGAGGGCGGGAGATGGACATACTAAGATAAAAGCCAGATGAGGAGGAATAGCTCCTCGCCCTTATTACTTCCTTATCAAATTGACCCTAATAAAGATAAAGAGAAGAAGCTATGATGGAAAGTTTCATGGTAAGTTATGATTTTGTAAATGTAAGAGAGAATACAAGAATGTCCTACAAACAACTCCATACCAACAACTGTGAAGTTTCAGAATTACAAAACACGAACTCAAATCTCACACTTCGGTTTCATACTTTGATTTTCCACAATATTTTTCAAGCTAAAAACTCATTCCATTTGACATGACAACCTAAACTAACCTTCGTGTCAAAAAGTCCAATAATCTGATATTTTTATCTTATCGACCTTGACACACAGTATCACGAGTCCTATCTGTGATTTCATGTTTTATAGTTTTCTTCCCTCAAAATTGTTTGTAATAAATTTACTTTGATTTGACAGACAAATTTTGTTGAAATATGTATTTTTTTAAAATATATATATATATATATATATATTTTTTTTTTTTTATGAAATATTACACCAAACTACTTACTAAAAACAAGTCAAACTACTTAAACTACACAGAATTTGAGCCTTTAAATGGGAATCTTCCGTTACACTCTCTGGACAGTGAAAGTAATTTAGAAATGGAAAACATTTAGAAATTAGAAAAAAAGCAGTGTTCAAGACACTATCTGTATGAACTACAGTAGTTCCCAAAAGTGATTTCCAGCCTAGGAAAATTGACATCTTCACCCTTTATTGAAATATTATTCAATATTTGTAAAAGATTCTGTTGTGTAGTTGTGCTTGGAGTCAATTGTTTTATTTGTGATAATGCAAAGAAACTAATTTTAATAAATTATGAGCCAGGCTTTCATTCAAAGAAATGATAAACGCAAGCAAAATCGTGTTACAATATATCGCAATAGAAAAATGCATCAATATGTATTGTGGATAGTGAGTATATGTATTGTGCATAGTTCACCCAAAATGGAAATTTCTGTGTGAGAAAAAATTCAAGTTTACAGAGTTTTAGTGTCATGTGTCAGTACTACATTAAATACAAATTTCTTTAATTCTCCTATATTTGTGGGTCCTGATAATGCCAAAAGTCTTATGTTACCAGTAAAAAGTGGCCTGCGTTATTTTAAACATATGTAGTCAGTGACAGAGTGTAAGTATGTTCTAAAATAATTCTGTATTTTTAGCTTCAGAATCATGAACATTTTTATTGTGGTGTCACCATTTACCTGTGCATTGGGTTACCAGCATCAAGTCCAAGCCTCATTTCCACCCCAATGTAAAACCAAATTTAGCAATTTGATCAACAGTACATTTTTTGTTAATCTTTTACCATATGACTTAGAGTATCGCAATAATATCGTATTGTGAGTTCAGTTTCGTGATATATATCGAATCGTGACATGAGGGTATCGTTACACCCCTAGCCACTACTGTACAATTTTAATGCATTTTTTAACATACTGTATATAAATAAAAACAACTCTTGCTAAATGTTAAAGGGGTCATATAATGCCATTTTTGTACAAGCTAATATGATTCTTTAGGGTCTAAATTAAAAGTTTGTAATATACTTTAATTAAGAATTCTCATTAGTATTGTTAGAAAACTAATTTTACCTGGTCAAAAACAGCTCTGTTTTCAGCACGCCATTTAAGTGCATGTGTCTTTAAATGATAATGAGCTTTGCTCACCCCGCCCCTCTGTTCTGTGCGTACACAGTTTGTAATAATAACACAATAACCATAACGTGTTGTTCATTATAAATGTGGGATTATGAATTATATTGAGAACGTCGTGCGTGCTAGCGATTTGCAAAGATTAATATAAAGATTAATATAAAGGTTAATAAAAAGTTACACTCACTTCAGTTATTCTGGAGGTGCAGCAGGAACACGAATAGTTGGTACTGATCCTTTTTTCAGGAGTTTCTTAGCAAAACCAGCTTTACTGACCCTCGTTTGTAAAGCAGTCTGGTGTGTGAAATGATTTGCGCAAACATGAAAGCATTGACGCTGATCGTGGGGAATATTCCCTTCGAAAACAAACTCAGCCACTGCGTCTTAAGCGCTGCTGTGTTCTTTATTGCACCCAAGAACAGAACACCACAATCGCTTAGACGCCATTCTGCTCATAGACAGTGCTCCAGCGTATCAACAATGACCACGCCGGTCCGCGCAGACTATGATTGACAGCTCGCTCATGAGCGAGGGCGGGTCTGTGTTGAAACGCTGCTGTCAATCAACAATCGTGGGAGGGGCGTCCGACCGTGTGACGTCACAAAATCGAACGGCTTGATTTGAGATGGGGGAAAACATATATGAAAATTAAAAAAAAAAACACTGGATGGATTTTTATCATTTTATGATGGCTGTGTACAGGCACTGCCAACACACATTTCAGTACAATCAACTTGTAAAAGTGCATGTACCATTATATGACCCCTTTAAAGGGTTAGTTCAGCCAAAAATGAAATTGTCATAATTTACTCACCTTCATTTCGTTCCAAACCCGTAAGACTTTCGGTCATCTCCAGAACACAAATGAACACAAATTTGAATCTTTGGAACACAATTTTTTTTATGAAATCTGAGAGATTTCTGTCCCTCCATTGACGGTCCACACAACTACCACTTTGAAGTAAAGAGATCGTAAAACTAATCCATATGAATTAAGTGGTTTAGTCCAAATGTTCTGAAAAGACTTGATCGCTTTATATGATAACCAGATTTAATTTAGTATTTTATTTCACATATAAACATTGATCAGCAAACATAAACAGAATCTCAACAGAACCTGCTTGACGCGCGAGAACAAACCTCATTGGTTCTTGCGGAAGCTCAAACGTGCTGCGTAACACACGAAAACCTCATTGGTTCTCGCACGCCAAGCGAACATGCTTGAGCTTCCGTTTACCAACTGATGTGCGAGTTGATGAACGTTTATATGCGAATAAAAGCCTAAATTAAATCTGTTCAATTCATCTGGATTTGTTTTACAATCTCTTTATGACATTTTTAAATGAAAAAGTGGTAGTTGCGTAGACTGTCAATGGAGAGACAGATATCACTCAGATTTCAGCGAGAAGTGTTATGGTTTTGGAATGACATGAGGGTGAGTAAACAATGACAGAATTTATTTTGTGGGTGAACTAACCTTTTAAATAAATTAATATTTTACTAAAAGCTAAAAACAAACCAATAGCTAATGAAAACTAAAACAATAAAACAAAGACGAAGACTAAACTAATAGTCTTGCGCTGCATCCGAAACCGAATGCATCCCTACTCTATGTGAAAAAGAGTATGCCAAAAAAGTAGTCCGAATACATAGTATTTGAAAAACAGCAGTCAAAAGTCCCTGGGTGACCTAGGCTACTACTTCTGCCGAGATTCTGAAGTGCGCATTCGTTGGACAATTTATTATCCCACGAGGCCACGGGAGGGGATTTATGAATGGAAGTGAAGCGACGCAACTGATGCTGGTAAGTCATGTGACAGTAACAACATGGCGGATGTAGTACATCCGAATTTCATTCATACTACCCACATTCATACTATATAGAACATCACAAAGTAAACTCAAATGTAGTACTACTTAGACAGTATGCGATTTCGGACGCAGCGACAGTTTACTAAAAAAACATTATATTTCCTTCACGCATCTTCCAAATAGTTAAATCAGGCAATGTGAGATCAGAATTAAAGTCACTCCCCCTCTACAGAGCTGTGCTTAAACAGCAAAGCTGTATCTTCATATGAGAAATGTCATTAACCTTTGCAATTCAAACCCTGGGACACACTAAGGAGATGGAGGCGGTGACCCTTGAGCAATATGTCGCCATCAGGGACCCAACTGCACAAATATGCTGAAATATGGCCCCATCACTGACGTGTGTATATAACACTCCCTGGAGAAATATAGATTGAATTCACTTCACACTTGAGTAGATCAGATTTGATACAACAGGGATACTTTGCAATATAAATCGGAGTCCATATACACAGGCTGATCTCCATATGAAAGCCATTTTATATCATGGTATGAAGACACTTTCTTGTGGCAGTGAGTCTTGGCTGATTAATAAGGGCTTGTAAAACTGTTGCAATACAATGATGATATATCAAAGTTGAATGGTCCATGACTTTGAGGATGCCCTCAATTTCATGCTGTCCAATTGGATATCTTCAAACAGACATCTTCAAACTTGTGCAGTATAGTCTGACACAGACAATGTCCACACTGGAGAGCTGCTGTCAGGACAGATTCATGTGCCTGGCCTCAGAATTGCATGGTTTGCATCTGGCTAATGGTTTCCATTACAGTACATCTGAATATAATTTGGTGTTAAATCTTCAACCATACAGTTAATATGTTCATGTCTTTATCATTACAAATGGAAACGCCTAGCCCCCGCTAGTCTGCACTATTTCCAGGTCACTAATCAAATAAGCTAATTTGTGATCCCGACCATGTAAATCTTTTGTACAAAAGATCAGATTTCATAGAAGAACAAGATTCTTTTTGGAGCAAAAAGAGGACATACCAAATACTAAGAAATTCTGAAATTCATATTGACTTTGCAATCAAGCTCAAAATAGTTACAATTATATTTCATGTGTAATGATTTTTTTAACATTATAAAATCATTAAATAATTTGAAAGCATTTTCTCCAGTGTTGTCTCTGACTTTTTGACCCCACTTTGTAAGTACTATACAGTTTAGTCAGTAATATTTCATGTTTTTGAAAGAAATCTCTTAATCTCACCAAGGCTGCATCTATTTGCTCAAATATATAAAATATAGAATAAAAACTGAAATATTATTACAATTTAAAATAAGTTTTTTTATTTTAATATAATTTTAAAATGTAATTTATTCCTGCAATGGCAACGCTGAATTTTCAGCAGTTCAGTGTCACAAGATCCTTCAGAAATCATTCTAATAAGCTGATTTGCTGCTAAAGTAACATTTCTTATTATTATCAATGTTGAAAACGGTTGTGCCGCTTAATATTTCTGAGGAAACTGGGATACAACTTTTTCAGGATTATTTGATGAATAGAAAGTTCAAAACAGCATTGGGAATAGAAATAATTTGCTTCAGCATCGCTTTTGATCAATTTAATACATTCTTGCTTTCAAATAAAAATGATCTTACTGACCCCAAACTTTTGAACAGTACATGTGATAACAAATCATGAATTTATTTTTACAAACTTTTTATCTTTTGTCAGATCAACTTAGATAATTAATGTGGTTCAGATAACATAATATTTTGAGTGTCTATTTATTAAACCAATCTCCTTCATTGTATTAACAAAAAAAAAATGTATTTCAATGAACGTAAAATTAAGGCAACCAGGTAACTTACTTTTTTACTTTAAACCAACAATAACTTTTTACAGTGTAGTTACACCAGCAATATGTTATATTACATAAAATAAAAATTGTAATGCAACTACTATAAACAGAACTCTTTTAAAAAGATATTTTACTGGTAGAATAGTGAGAGCGTCAGTATCTGAGCAGCATGATTAGAAAACTGGAAATATGTGATTTTGCAGATTAGGATTTTTTAAATACAATATTAAACTAACAAAAACACATTTAGCTGATAAAACAAAAACAGTGACACTAATTGAAAGCAGTTCTTATTTACACTGTTTGATATATATCAGTTGTCTTGTGATAGTCGTACAATGAGGATAAGGGTTAAAAAACCTCCAATGACAGAATTAGTTGCGGTTCCGGCTAGGGGGAGCGGGGAAATGTAAACAGCCTGTAAGAGGTGTAGCGTGGCATGAAAGCTCCACACCTTCCTGCTGTGTTTGGCCAGTGGTTTGGAACGATGGCACAAGGATTATCACTGTGCACCGAGGACAGAAGCTCACTACGGCCTGCCAACTTCAACAAGGCAGCCGGGTCCAATGACAGCAGCCCTTATCAACACGGCTGCAACACACTTAATCACCTTATTACCATGGCCTGGGCTACATGGAACGCAGACTGGGTGAGTGTGGAGGTGTGTGCAACATGCTGGCGTTCACATGGATGTTTGCTAGTGTGCTCGTGTGAGGTACTGTGTGTCTAAAGGGTTGGTTTGAAGATATTATATAGTGTGTGTGTGTGTGTGTGTGGGGGGGGGGGGGGGGGGGTTGGGGGTTGGGGTCAGTAGATGAATTCAAAATAAATTTGAGTCGTTTTTGAAAGTACAAACTTAAAATCTGTCATGAACACTTCCTGTTATTTTTACAGTGACGCAACTCTTCAGTAAAATACTGTGACACTTCATGGTAAAGAAATACCATAGCTAGTGTGTAAAAAAATAATAAAATATAATGAAGCAAACTTTTTAACTAATGTGAAGCCAGAATAACCAAGATAAATGTAATATTTAGCAGGAGAAGGGCAATTGATTAAAATAATGCAACAACTTACTGTTTACAAATTTACAGTAAAGATTCCTGAAATGAATTGCAAATGGGACTAGGTAGCTTAGTACATATTAAATAAGTCCATACTTATTATTAAATAATATTTATATGTATTAAGCTACTGATACTACTACTACTAATAATAATGATAATAAATATATATTAATAGAAGCATATATTAGTGTAGAATTAATAATGTAACATTAATTTATAACCTGAAAGAGCAGTTCAGTTGCACTTGACGTGAGGAGCACATTTATTCACCTGGTATTGCTGGTAGTTGTACAGGTTGCTATAGTAGGACGTGTACGGTGTGGGCTGGTAGAGGTTGTAATAGGAGGCATCCACCATCAGCTCAGAAGGGCCCTCATTGTGCCCTCTGCTGGGCACTGCAGAGCTCAGAGCCAGCATGGAACGGCTCTCTGAAACATCAGACAATAGGTCAAAATTCTCTGACAAATCCATCAGATTCAAATTTTACACAATATACAAAATTGGAAATTATACAGTTTCTATTTTTTTTAAATCAACCAACTGAAACGTATTCCTTTCAAGCTATTCTAACATAAAAAAAACACATGCTTGCAAATGTTTTAAAAAAAAAAAAAAGTTGGCAAAGTTTGTAAGGCATAAAAACATGCATATGATCAACAAATGCTAAATTTAGTAATTATTAGGGGTGTAACAATATATTGTGTAACAATATATCGTGTGGATAGTGACTATATGTATTGTGCATACAGAAGTTCACCCAAAATAAAAATTACTATGTGAGAAAAAATTCAAGTTTACAGAGTTCAGTGTCAGCACTACATTAAACTAATATGATGTTGAATGTAATGTGTAATAATGCAATGGGGGGATGTTTGTGGGTCCTGATAAAAAGTGGCCTACATTATTTTAAATATATCTAGTTACTGACAGAGTGCAAGCATATTCGTCTAAAATAATTCTGTATTTTTAGCTTCAGAATCATGACTATTTTTATTCTGGTGTCACCATTGTCCTGTGCAATGGGTTACCAGAACCAAGTCCAAGTCTATTCATTTCCACCCCAATGTAAAACCAAATTTTGCATTTTAATCAACAGTACATTTTTTGTTAATCTTTTACCATTTGACTTAGCATATCACAATAATAGTATTGTGAGTTCAGTTTCGTGATATATATCGAATCTTGACAATCGTGAAATGTAGAATCTAATAGAACATGCTTCAATGACAAAACTTGTGTGTCATCCTGGAATGGCCTATTCTGCAATGGGTATCACACATTAGTGAAAAACATATGCATATGATCAACAAACACAAAATTTAGTAATGATTTAAATATTCTTTAATGACGGTAATGGCACGGATTCACAGTAATCTAAAATGCCAGTTCATGAGAAGTTATTTTGTCTGCATGTGTGTTGTGTCATGCGTCACTTTATCTCGGACGACAAATTCTGAAAACCGCCAGTAACTCCTGCTTCATCTTTCAGCAACTCAAGAGGCAGCTGGCTAAATCACAGAGCATAGACAACCTTGACCTGTCTGGTATCCAACTCCTTCCTTAGTCCTATCGGAGAACCAGGAACAGGATGTTTCTCTCATTCATCGAACACAACAGACACTGCCATGGTCTGGCACGGCACAATCGCCATCTACGCTGATAGCCTCCCGCCCCCCTTATGAGAATGGATGTGCACCTCACTGACTATACAGTGTTCTGAGGAGGTTGGCAGAATTGAGAATTATGAGATGGTTACAAGATGTTCATGGTCATGGTTCCTTTAGTTTTTCCTCTGCCACTCACACACAGTGGATAGTTCAGGGGGTCAAGATGTACTTATCTCTTCGTTTTCCCATGGTTAAGTGACAAAGGGCTGATTCACAGAAACCTCCTACAAAGAGTTGAGCTTAGGTCTTATTTTAATAAGAGGGTGTAAATTGATGGACAAATTCAGAAGGTCGTAGTAATGAAACTTCTGATGCTACGCTTCTTAGGCATTCATGATAATAGAATTTGATAACATGCCTTTCAAAACACAAATGTTAAATGGTTTTGTTGCATTAAGGGCTTTTACTAAATACAACGCTCCAAGTAGTGGACATACAAGCCAAGTGAATAGAACTTTAAAAATGACCTTAAATGAAGTTCACTTAAAAATTAAAATTCTGTCATCATTTACTCACCCTCAAGTTGTTTCAAACCTGTATGAATTTATTTCTTCTGCTGAACACAAAAGAAGATATTTTGAAGAATGTCGGTAACCAGACAGTTGATGGATCCCACTGATTTCCATAGTAGGAAAAAAATACTATGGAAGTCAATGGGGTCCATCAACTGTCTGGTTACCGACATTCTTCAAAATATCTTCTTTTGTTTTTGTTAACATGATATTGCATGGAAAAATATTTTCTGAGACTAAAAGGATTTTTTTCTTTATATTTTTTCGGAACTAGATTTTTGTCTGGCTTAAAGAATCCTGAAATTAAATATATAGGGAATAATTGACGACGGGCCGTTTAATTATTAGAAAATAATACACACCCGAGGTAATGTCTGTGGCCACGAAGCCTCGGGTGTGTGTTATTTTCTAATAATTAAACGGCCCATTGTCAATTATTCCACTTATACTACGGTTACCAAACTTCAAGACATTGTTCAGATGTTATGCTTTAAGACATTAGTCAGGTTTTTGTCCTTAAAACACTCGTATGCAGGACAAACAATTCAACAGCCCCATTGTATAAATATACAAATTACTCAAAAATGTAGTGCTCATATGAGATTAGGGAAGACTGGGGCTAGTTATCCCATTTTTGCTGTAAAATTGCTCAGGGTCATTTTTTTTAGTCAATTTAATTACCTTTACCTAACTTTGGTACTATTTGACTACAAAAATCTACTGAACATTTATGGCATTATTTACCAGAGAGAGAAAAAAGAAGATAGCGTTTAACATGTTGAAACTGTAATGAAACTGAAAGTACATAAAATGTAATAAAAAAAAAAAAAAAAAAAACATTGTTTAAATGTACAATAAATTAGCAATGACATGAATGCAGTTTCATACAATTACAACAAATACAGTAAGTTGTGGTCAAAAGTTTAAAAAAAAGAAAAGAAAGTTTGAATGAAAATATTTTTTCATTCAATATCAATTGTTAACCATCAATTTTAAGTTTCTATTCACTTAGCTTGCATGTCCACTACTTGGAGCTTTGTTTTCAGTAAAACCATTAAACATTTTTTCTTTTAAAAGGCATTTTATCAAATTATATTATCATGAGAGCCTTATAAAGTATTTTAAAAAAAGCTTCATTACTACGACCTTTTTCATTCTCATCATTTGTCTACCTTCTGCAAAATGTTCATAGTTTTAACAAAATAAAATATTAAAATAAAAATTGCATGTTATTTGTATTTAGTACTCCCCTCAGTAAGCCATTTCACATAAAATTACCCAGTTCAAAAGTTTACATGCGCTGCAACTTCCATCGTTTTGTTCAAATTAATAACATTTTGCAGATTATGCAAGGTGTTTGCAAACTATTGACCGCAACTGTAGCATGACAACTTGCCCCAACCAGACATTTTTGAAAGACGCCCTTACAGTTAAAATCTGCCTTGAATATATATTTGACTCTTGCCACATGTATCCCAGTGTGATTTTATTTTGTTCATGTGTTGCCCAAAAACAGCTATTAGAAAGGCTATAATGGATATGTTGACGCTTGAATTTTTGCTTAGATTCATTTACAAAATAATGTTTAAACCCAGCATACTGTAAATAACCACATCCATTTTTTAACTGGACTTTTGACTCAAAACCATATGAGAAATTGAAATATAGCCTAGGCCATCCTTTGTGACACGTATCGTTTTCGTTAATCAGGTTCTCTCTCACCTAGGTTGGTGGGAGATGCGGTGGCACTGCTGTTGGTGGGTGATGGCGGTCCTGAGCTGATAGTAAACACATTCACATCACCCACGACCTCGTTCTTCACCATAGTGTCTGAACCGGACAGGTTAACCGGACTGCAGATGCCCATCTCTTCCTCTTGGGCCTGCTGCCTCCGCAAGGCCACCTAACACGACAAACATTAAACTCAAGGCCCAGCCGGGACAACAAGTTCACTCTCTAATGCATTTAAAGCATCACGAGACATTTAAAATAGAATTTCGTAACAATTCAATTTCATAATACTTATTAAATGATAGTTATTCCGCAGCCTGTTTTATTCGAAAAAAATAAAAAATAAAATATCGGCGCCAAACTGCAGCTAGCTGAAACAGTCGCAAAATCTGTACTGTTCAACAATGTAACTTAGCTAGCAAACGTTACTATGCTTGTAAACAATTTATCGTGATTATTGTAGCAAACAGTCCAATTATTTGTAAACTCGACTGTAAACTGGAAAACCGACTAAAAACATATGCGGTGCGGTTGATGCAGTAACGATGAATTAAAAAAAACCGACAGGGGGAGGCAAGGCATGAAATATGGAGAAGTTAAAAGTTTATAAACAACACTTACACAAACACAAACAATGCATTTAGATCACACGAGAGCGGAGGATACAACGAAACAGGAAAAAATAAAAACCCAAATCAGACTCTGGTTGAACTTGCATGGTCCTATCGAGGATTGGCTCGTGTGTAACGTTACCTGGGCTGCCATGACCCGCTGTCTTTCAGCGATTAGTCTGCATTTTTGACACTGACAGTCCCTCCAGTTGCAGAAGCGTTTGTGGCCCTTTAGCGGAGACACGAAGCCGTGGTTCCTGCAGCGTGAGCATTTGGGCATACGGGACGGTTTCCTGACAGCCATAGGGCCGTTACTCTGCTCTTCATCACTCATCCTGACAGGTGGTAAAGGACAGTCAGACTCTTCTGCTGCGAATGTGTCACGCCAGCGGATTATAAAACGTTTATAAGGAGGGGGGAGCAAGGGGGGCTGGGGCTGGGGGGGTCTGAGGTTTGATACAAAAGGCGAATGTTTGGCGCGAGCAAACCTGTGCATTCCAGTGCGCGTGGGAGCTTATGTTCAGTTTCTTCCCACTGAGACCAAAGTCACTCCCAAGTGTCTCTTGAAATCATAGATCATAAGACACAAAACAAAATGCGAGGATTGCGTTATAAAGCGTGTTTAAATGTTGTTGTATATGGGTCTCAAAGAAATAGAAAGTTTCATGATTCATCAAATGTGATGAGTTGGAACTGGCCGGGGGGAGGGGGGGATGGGGGGTCAAACAGGGTCCGGGGATATCAGGAAAGTTCAGAGAAAATAAGAATTATTATCAAAAATATTTTCAAACAATAATAATAATAAATAAAAAAAACATATCTAAAGTACTTTGAAGGTAAAGGGTAGCTACAGAGGCAACGTAATAAAAACGGAATATTCTGCAGTTTTTTCCTTCTTCTTTTTTTTTTTTTTTACTGGATCTGTCCGATCAAGAAGTTTGAAAACCCATGAGCTAGATGACATCACTGTCCAGACAGGGTATCAAATTAACTGCAATACTACAATTTCGGTGTAGTGGAAAATAATGACTTTCTTTTTGACTTTATATAAAATATAATAAAATATATACTGTTGCTTGAAAAAAAAAAAAAAAAGTCAGAATACCCTATTCTGGATCATGGTTAGTAGAGAAAAAAAAAAGTTTTTAGCAGCATAATGGTGTAGTTACGGTATCAACCAGCAGGGGCTAACTAGCCATAACCAGTCAGGACATTGAGGATGATGATGATGATGATAATGATGATAATAATAATAACTCTCTTTGCAGTGTGTCCATAACTAAAAGTCACTCCTCACATCATATTTTCATGCCTGCAAATCCCACCCCTGCAAAGAATATGAACAGAGTCAAGCTAATTAAGGGGCACAGTTTTAATTAGGCCCATTTTATTAAAATATAGTAAGAAATTAAATGTTTAATATGAAATTATGTTTAAAAATACGTTTAATGTATGCAATTACATTTCAACTGAATATTTCCTGTTTGAATAATAGTGCATGCCTAATAAGAAAGGAGACAGCAAGTCGTGCCTAAATTCATTAAGTGTAGATTAGCTCTCCTTTCCAGTAGAGGGAGACATTGTACTGTTGACCTGTACGAAACTACTGAAAGAAAAGTTTCACAGGAGGAGAGACAAAAAAAAAAAAAAAAAACAGGAACAAGCCATGCCATTTTAGTACTTTATTATTGAGTTATAGGCTACTATCGGCAGTTTTCTGTTATTATATTTGTGACTACACGAAAAGCCACATATTAGATGCAAGACATAAGTTTATTACATAAAGACCAGCCAAAGCTATTGCATCTACAGATCGCAAACATACATTATATACAATGAAAGTACAATTATTTCCGATAAAAACTTTTAATTGGTAAATATATCTTTAATTTCCTAAATACTGTGATTTTTAAATAGATGAAATGGCAAGTATAAAAGTAAGGACCATTTCCAATCTAGAAACATATGTATAAAACAAGTTGAAAGTCTGTATTTCAACTTGTGATACGCACTGGACATCTCTGCTGAGGTTTTGATAGAGGAGAAAAGATTTAAACTCTAAAGCCTGAAAATACTGGGCAGCATATACATGGTTCAAATATAAAACTCATTATACATGGTTCAAATATAAAACTCATTGTCAGGCAACATTGGCCACATCTTGGAATTATAAATTATTGATTGATCAGCTTTGAACAGGACTATAGATAAGCTTTAGGCCACTTAAAGGAGGAAAAATACCAAGACATTTTCATATATTATAAAATGACACATTTATATGAGAATAAAAAAATTCTGAAGGCAACTCCATAGCCACGTTCCAGTTGACGTCTAGCTCTGATATTATGCTGGTGATTTCAGGCAGAGGAAATACTTCGTTTCGAATACATTCAAGGTGAGTACATATTTGAGGTCTTGAAAGGACTGACTCTTAGCTAGCAAGTCCGTTTGTATTATATAATCTGAAAGCCAAGGAGAAAGACATCACTAAGAAGACATTTGCAAAAGTGCTCAGTATAATTGCCTACTATCCATTAGTTGAGGTTTGAAGTAAGTTTTCAGTCTTTTAGCTTTAGATTTGGTTTCTAGCTGATGAAAATGGTAGGCATGGCAGAACCTGAAAAAAATAGCAGCTCGGGCAGGGTGGGCTAAAAGCTCTCCAATCAAACATGTCCCTTCCTTGTAGGACTGGGTGAAGTCTTCCTCCCAAGACGAGGCGTACCCTGTGAACAGATTACAGACATAAAAAGGTATGATTAAGAGCCAAACATGAGTCAGCTGCAAAATCTATAACCATTATAAAAGACCCTAAACTCTAGCATTACAAAATAAATTGTCATTCTCAGCTGTAACACTGAAACAGGTCAAGATTCTTTATATTAGTTCTGTGCAAAAATATCCCAATTTTTCAAGTTCTTTCAAAAGAAAGACATTTTGAATTATTATCATAATGTACAATACACAGATAAAATGAATGCATTGCATATCAGCTGAATGTGAAACTGTGGTCACTCACTGGTGACTGTGCTTTGGAGAAGTTCATATGGGCATACAGCAACACTGCTATGTCCTTATGACCCGCTTCCAGAGCAATTGACAGGGCATTACTCTCATCCTAGGGACAAAAAACAAAAACATCTAAATGGTCAAACGCTTCATTAGCCTTACTTGCTGTCTCATAACAATACTGCAGTATCCACTAAGAAAAACGAGTTAGACACATTATAGAAATATGATTCATGTTCATTAAACATATTTGGTGGATTATCTAGTTTAAAAGAGGACTCTGCTCACTCACATTATCGCTGAGTGTGGCGTCGCAGCCCGGCTGAGCCAGCAGCAGCTTGACTATCTCAACGTGGCCGTGTTCACTAGCGCACATGAGCGCGGTCGAGCCCTCATCGTCCTGGATGTTGACATCTGCGCCGCAGGCGAGCAGAGCCTTCACCATGTCCATTCTGCCATGACTGACAGCCAGCATCAGCCCCGTCTGACCAGCCTGAATTCACAGGGTCAGTGAGATCAGCTTAGACACGTCTAAAGTGACTGTGTGGAAAGCTATTCATCTAGGTTAATGCGCATTTATAAACATACTATTTAGCTTATTCTTGTTTGTTAATGCTCAAACACTTTCAGCGTAACTGTCGGATCACACTGACCTGGCTGGCTTTTGCATTGACGTCTCCTTTGCTGAACAGCTCTTCAACCACCCTCATGTCCTTCGGGGCCTCCGCGGCAGCTAGTGCTGCTAGCATGATGGGAGTATAGCCAGCCTTGTTCTGCTGATTGACATTGCAGACGTCTGTGATGAAACAGGAGAGAACAGGGGAATCAGAGAGAACGCTGAGCCCACCCTTGAGGTAAAGGCATTTGGAAGGAGGCCATCTTTTGTGTGAATTTAAGAGATGCAGGCTATTCAGACTCAGAATCATGGGCTGTGGAATAAGAGAAGGACCAAAGCGGGGCTTCGCTGACTGGCAATGGGGCAAAGATGGCCAGAGGGTCTGAGAATGGAAGCAGACAATCGAGACAATGGGGGCTGCCCGAAAAGAGTCAGATAGTAGAGGAGCACAAAGAAGTTGGGATAATGGGCTTTTATTTTCAGGAGTCGAGGCACCTCATCATGTGGTATTCAGAGAGGTCTTTGGTGCTTTTTGGAGGGGGAACACTGGGAAATGGCCTGATTCTGGATGTGGCTGGAGAATTTGCCATTAGCTTACATACACTACCATTCAAAAGTTTGGGCTTGGTAAGATTTTCCAATGAAGTGCGCTCATACTCAATATAATGATCCGATACCAACAACCAATACCACGCAGCGTGTGCAGTTCAGTGCTTGTGACAGAGAAACAGACAACAGAGCAAAAGAGAGCAGAATGGATATATCAGAGGAGGATATATATGAAGTAAATGTATCGAAATAATAGAATGTTAAACAAATACAGCTATATACGCCTATATAGCTGCTGTGCGCGAGCTGAGAAGCGAAACACACAGAGTGTATTGAGCGCACAGCGGCACAGACATGAGAGCTTGTCGTGCGCACAACCCTTTTTCATAGACATTGCTGGAAATTTTGTAGTTTGGTTGGAATTGATAATAAAAACAACGTTAACTGACGGTAAAGAGAGAGAGCACACACTTCGGTTGCTTACTTTTGATTGCTGATTGTTCAGCACACATGCGTCATTTGAATTAAATCTAAATCGTATGTGCAAATACAAACATCAACTGTTACATGATTTATGTATAACGAGTGGTTCCCTACATTATTTCAGGAAGGAGGTACAGTAATAACATTACGTTTTCAATAAGTTTTCTGTGTGCAAACATCCGAAGCGCGTGCCCAGAAAAGCTGCCTCTCAGACAGCGCGCAAAATAATTTTTAAGTTTATTAAATCGTGTTCTCTTTTATGTCTTCTTGTGCTTTAATGGACAATTTATGTAACAAATGCCCGTATAGGCAAGTATCCTTGTGAAACATAGTCGGTTATGTCTTAAGTGAATGTAAACAGTTGAAAAGAAACTGTGCATGTAACAGTATGTTGGATACGTGCAGCTCTTAAAGTGACAGCAGCCTAATAAAACTACTGCTGTCTTCGTCTCAATGTTAATCTAAGAACAAAAGACAGAGAAAATCACTCACTGCTCTTGACTGGTTGAGCCCTGCTGGAGCAGCTCGAAATATGAATTGTGCTATTAAATTAAAGACAATAATATGAACAGTGAAAGTAACAGTAGTTCCTACAATACATTTTAACAGGCATAATTTGGCATGAAAATAACTGAAGGAAATGTCTATTTGCTAAGCCAACTAATTTGATTCATATTCTTTTGGTTTCTCTTCCCAATATATATATATAAAAAAATAAAATAAAAAAAAAAGTAAAATGGAATGAAAATACAGGTATCGGTACTCGGTATCAGCAAGTACTAGTATCGAATCGGACTCGTTCTGGAAAAAGTGGTATTGGTGCATCCCTAGTATCAACATTTGTATTTGCTGATCCGATCACAAATGCACAGAGCTAACTACAGGTGTAAACGGGCCCGAAGTGTTTTGTGATCCGATTACGTATGTGATCACATGTGACTTTATTCATGCCGACGCATCCCAAACAACATCAACACACTCCACCTTCACACTCGTCAATCATCCACTGCTCTAAATAGCTGGCTGTACACTAAGTGGCTTTAAAAGAAAATGTAGAAATGTGGAATGTGAGTCACATACTTACCAGCATCCAGCAGCTTTTTCACAATGTGGAAGTTGGAATGGGATACACTGTAATGGAGGGCAGTGTTTCCGTTGCCATCAGCCATATTTACAATGTGTTGTAGCAGGGCAGGGCAGATGCCTCTGAAAGCATTCAGGTAATCCTCCACCATCTCTGCCACGGCCGTCTTCTGACTGGACACACGGAACCACTCGTGCTGCACTGTGTTCACATATGGCCTCTGGAAAGACACAAAATGAGAAATATGATTGAAATCAGAATGTATTACAGGGGATTTACATGGATTGTGCTCTATTGTAGTAACACTTCAACATGGAAGGATTCCCAAAATCAATGTAAAAACGTAAGATTGGTAAACAGAAGCAAAACAGAGAAACATCCAGCATCTTGTTACATAATGATCCTAATTAGTCTAAATTACATCCACTTATTAGACACATCCTTTCTGAAATTCAGGGCTAATACAGCTTTGACTTGAGGCAGGACTTAAGAGTAGGCCTGTCAGTGCACAGCTCAGACCCTCTGCTCGGGGGTCAGCAGAAATAAGTGTTGATCCAACATTCTTTTACACCACGTTAACCACAAAGGAGCCAATTTCCTTCCCGTTCAGGCGCAGTGAAGCAGAGCATGAAGAAACATCTAAAACTCTAATTTGCTTTGAATGAGTTGCTGACTTATCAAAAATAATAATAATTTTAAAAAAAACAGCAAAACTTTTATACTAAACTAATTATACTAATCTAGAATCAAAGATATTATTTTTGTGCACTGAGGGTTTACACAGGGTTATATTATCTTACCACGTCTTTACTGGATAGATTCTTGGGGTCGTTGAGGTGGGATTTCAGCATATTGCATGCAGAAAGCATCTTCTCATTCAACTCATACCTGGGAAGAACAAAAAAAAAGCAGTGTTACTAAATGAATGACACTTCTGACTGCTAACCAGTATTGGGTAAAGGACAAAAATACATTTTTGGATAACAAACGAAAACCACATTTTGAGGTGATCAGGGCATTCTGGATTCTGAACACTTGACAAAGATGTAAATGCTAATGTATTTCCATTACCTGCATACAAGTACATAATCTGTAAAACAGAAGTTGTAACAAAAATAATTATCCACAACTCAAGGACACGTTTTCCGTCATGCTCTATTTTTACCCATTAGTAAAAAAAGACTCTGCTTGGTATTTTCTTAACGTGAAATAATTTGACAAGAACGTGTGTCTGTTTTGTGGCTTATTGGCTCTCACAATGTAGAAAAAGACAACAGAGACTGCAGTCTTGTGATCTGGTTATCTGATTTAATGAACAATATCCTGTGAATGATCCTACTGGACTAAACTAGGAATCTCTTTTTTCTCTCCCCAAGTCCTCACTCACATCTCTCTATTATTCAAATTTCAAAGTAGCGATTTAAAACTTAATTTTTTTCTCCCCTTCACTTCTAATCTCTATTAGCATCTTTTACTGTTGGAATGCTTGTAAATTAGGGAAACATAATAGACCACGTCTGAATGCATTTAGAACTATCTGCCAAAGTATTTTTTTAAATTAGTAAATGGTTGAAAATGTATAAATAGCGTTTTCCATTTAGCATGGGTAAGTGTGATCAGCTCTCTACTGTAACTGATCACATTGGAGACGCATTGAAATGCAAAGTGTAAATGCATTCTAGCTAAAAAATATCCAGAAACTATCCAGATATGAAATAATGTTAATTCCAGGTGGAAAGAGGACTACTTGGAGATTATGAAAAGCATTACTTTAGGACTCTTTCTCATGACTCATGTCAGGCTTGGTATGCAGGATTCTTAACTGATATGATTATACAAAGCTCCCATTCCTGCCTCCAGAGACTACATTCCACTTTTTAAAAAATATTACATTGCAGACATCACATCCAAAATACCTTAAATTCTCTTTCTAATGCAAGAGATGCTTGAATTGCTCTACAGTCATAAATGACGCAACACTAACTATGAATCACTTGTTGCATGTGGATCTAAGAGTTACTGGCAGTACTTGCCTCTGCCTTTTGTCCTGGCCTAAATCTTCAGTGTCTCTATCTTCATCCACTGCTTCATTGTTTCGGAATTCTTCTTTCCGCCTTTCTCTCACATTCGCCATCTTGTCTTTCTCCTCCCCTTCATCCTCTGACCCAGAGGAGCTGCTCTCTTCTGAGCTGGAGTCATCGCTCGATGTCGTCTCGTACCTAGAGATGGAAAACAGCATGGAGTTGAATCTATGCACATGTACATGCTACTCTAGAGTACCTTAGTCTGACTGTTCAACTGCAGCACTGATTTTGTAAAATAACCACTTATCACTTATTCTTCATGGCAACATACCTACTTTCATGTGCAGGTTACTAAGAATATATACATTTATATTGTAATGTTGTGGCAGCTTAAGCTAAACTACAAGTAATATGTCATGCTATTTTGTAAGTAGTCATGTAAAAAGCTTTGCATTTGGGTCTTGATCCCCTTCAATTTTTTTTTTTTTTATGCCTTACAATCAACTGATAAGCATCAACTCAGGCATATTTTTTATCATACACTTCTTCCGTGAGAAATGTATTTTCTCCTCTTACTTGGAACGAGAACCTACCCTCCATTCACACCAACAAACTGCAAGTTCTTTTTTGTGCCATTAGGTCCCTGATGACCGTCTTTCTTCATGATGGACTTCAGGGTGCTGTGACTGCCTAGTAGGAAAGAAAAATACAGGCAATCAACAATTATTATTATTTTATACTGTTAAAGTATAGCTTAATTATTTACATTTTAAATCATATAATTTTCCAGGTACAAAGAGTAGTCAGTATTCAAATTTACATGCATATTGTTAGTGCAACAATTTTAATATAGATCTGCAAGTAATATTTTGCCTCCACCACAAATGCAGACAGAAATCTACACACCCTTTCAAAATTGAAAGAAACACATAAAGCTGACATCATGATTTATGAAATACAGTGTTATTGCTGTAATGGGAAATGAACAAGTAGAATCTACTTTAGCCAGCAACAGCTAATCAGGACCATAAGCTGGAGTTGGCTACATTACTTTTCCAAATCTGACAGACATGTAGAATGTCCAAATTTGTTGTCATTTTCAACAGAAGAAAATATCATCAAGCGCCGCTAGAACATGCATTTAGAAAAAAAACTATGTGAAGCAAAAGAAACATCCCGCAGCCTAAAGCTATGGCAAACATGTTAAGTACAGGCTTTGCTCTGCCAAATACCGAAGAGGATCACCGCCCCTCTCCACGGAGACTGAAAAAAGAACAGTTCTGAGAACTGCCAGAACATGCCCTACAGATGGACACACTCCCTCTGACTGTCTGTATCTCGAACATAGTAGATGATGAAGGCACTCATTATCCACGTTTCCCTTATTTTGACGGGTGAGAGCAGTTGAATCCCTGGAACTACATGCCTTGAAGCTGTTAATCTGTTACATGCTCTCCTAAGACAGTCACACAAGGGTGGCTTCATGAAAAAAACCATCCATCAAGGGGAGTTCAACATGAAGAAGTGGCTTATTTTATAATGGTTACTTGCAGTCTTATAGTACTTGGAAGCAACACACTGATTATCAACTATAACTGAAAAAATATTTACAAATATATCTCTTGTTTAGTGACAGAACTGGGCATACAGTACCATGCAATGCTGTGGACATTTGCTGGTCCATGCGGCTTTTCTGTGTAGCTGTACTCTGTTCATGCGAGTCGTCAGTATATACATTTTCTATCTGTGTGACCTCTGTTCTCACACTACTCGAGTGGGAATGGACTGCATTGACCATCTGCGTTTCTGGATAAAAAGAACAAGAAGAGACAGAAAAAAGGCAGACGTGAGGAACAGCAATATATTTCTGTACATAAATTGCTCGGTC
The DNA here is from genome assembly GCF_963993115.1 of Abramis brama. Taxonomy (NCBI): domain Eukaryota; kingdom Metazoa; phylum Chordata; class Actinopteri; order Cypriniformes; family Leuciscidae; genus Abramis; species Abramis brama. The sequence goes on along the minus strand of NC_139967.1, from coordinate 28,380,833 downwards.
TCAAATTATACGTCCAAGACGACATTATAATATAGCTCCTGCCAAAACAGAATTGCATGAAAAGGACATCTCAAGATCACATAAAAGTGTGTCAGAATGCTGTTCTTACTTATTATTATCTCACAGAGCAATGTGCAATGGTTATGGTATGAATCTGAATTCAAGACTCTAGAATTCTTCAGGTTTAGATATCAGATGGTCTTTTGTTGGCATGCACCAAATGTTGTGATGTAATAAAAACATTTCAGCAAAAGAATGTATGATATGGAGAATACCTGAGTGCATCTCCTGCTTAATCTAGAGCCAAATCTGATCACAGCAGACATGGAAACACTAAATCTTGACAGCAATTCTGACTGACTCATTGGTCATAATACTCTGATGCGCATGTAAAAATTATCTCCTTCATTCTCGCTTACCCCTTCTCTACAGAGTAGAAGGAAATGTTATTTATAACTTCAGAGCATTCCATAAAAATTCATGCTAAAATGCTGGTATTTCTAAATAAAAGATAAGAGAGAGAAATAAAAAGCCCGCTGGACTAAGAACTTTTAGATTCCTACCATTTTTAAGCCTTCATTCCTGGAAATAAAAACAGTACTTGTGCACATACTTAAAGATACTTTGGATATGCTTCATAAGGCTAGCCTTATAGAGAGAAAATCTTTACACGAGGCTTCTGTACATTACATAACACAGTGGACCTATGAATCAGCATCAGCAAAGACAACAACAACTAGGCATTTAGCACAAGCTGCTGCCTTCCAAAAAAGATGAGATCACTGTTGGATTAGATCCAAAGCCCCCCATGCATTTTTCAGGGTCAGAGAAAACTCTGCCCTGTCAGATCGTGTCAGGCATCATTACAGACACAAACGCACCGTGTACCCTCGTGTCTCGTCCCTATTCCTCAACATTCTCAGCAGGGGCCTGAGTGTATATAGCAACTTGATTTATCCTAATTATTCAGTGATATTCTTCTTCCTTCTGTTTGTATGTTCTTTGATTCCAGATTGTTAAAAAGGGACAGTGAAATATTTATCATTATGATCATTAAAATAACATTTTCACAACAGTTCCCCAGTAAGACCAGACCAGATTAATGAGGTCATTGCAATATGCAAAAAAAAATAGCTTTTAAAAATCAGCATAGATCCTTGAACATTGAGCATATAGTGTTCAAGCAAACTGCAACTAACCTTTCACGGTGTGGTCTGATTTCTCCTGCTGCCTTAAAAGGTCCACATTGCAGAGTTCCTCAACACTTCCATACTTCATAACTGAATTGATGGATGATAGTGTAGTAACTAGCTCACTGTTGATGGAGCTAAACTGGGATTGTTGAGGTGGGTCGAATGCATCTGCCAGCTCACTGTAGTTCTGAGCAAGCAACATCTGCTGTTCCTGCAAGAGCTTCTGCACTCTCTCTATGTAGTGATCAAGTCCAACACCTGCCCCAGCCTGTGACTGGATGGGTCCTGCTGATGGCATTGATACCACAGGCATACTCTTATCATGGGTCGGGGCAGGAGATTGAGAGGGGCCACAGGCAATGTTCCTTGTCTTCTGACCGACTAAGAAGTTTTCATGTATGCTCATGTGGCCAACCCCAGCCTCTTTTGTTTTGCAAGATGCTGACATATCAAGCATAACCTCCTCAGATGCTGTAGTACCTACTGAAACTGAGCGTGTTTTTAATGTGGCCGGCACATCTTTTACAAGACCATCCCCAATGGCTATTGTACGAGTCTCCACTGGTACAGTGCTTACTTGTTTGTCTTTTGAGTATGGTTGTGTATTAGTGCAGGAATCAGTAAGAATGACATTGTCTGTATTGGTTAACTTGGCTATTGTCTCGATTTCTGTGTTTGTGTACTGTGAAGCACACATAGGCAAGACCATGACTCCAAAATCAGTTCTGAGAACATCATCTGTTGCTGTGCTCTGGGTTGCCATCTCCTTGATGGGCCTGACCATTACATCCACTGAACAATCTCCACATCCAATAGACCTGAACTCTCTGGCTTGTTCAGCCTCTCTTTTGCAAAGTCCTAAATCTTCGGCCGTTAACTCAGTGTTGATCCCCATTTCACATACACTTAATTCCACTCCCACACTCCTGTTGCACATCACAACCTGTCTGCCGACACACTGATCATGAACCTCAGCACGTTCTTGTACAACCCACCGCTCCATTGGCAACTCTGGACCCACCAAAACATGCCTTGCATCTGGTCTGCAAGTAATGCCTACTGAGTTCATTTTTTGGACATGATTTGTGCTTGCATCATTAAACTCAACATGGTTGCCCACACCTTGGCTTTCTGTGGACACTCTGGCCTCCACTGAAGTGCTGTACATCTCTGGCCTTGCCATCATACCCTTGTCTGTTTTTTTTCTCGATCCAGCCACTTGAAGCTGAAGCTTTAGCTTTCCCATCTCCATTTGGTGGGTGGTCTCCTTAAGTTGGACCTCCAGTCTGTAGATCTTCTCTTTGAGAGCTTCGATGGTCTGGTGTTGCATCTCGATTTCAGCTTCTACCTCACTGCTCATTCCTAGCATGGCTTCAGTCACACCAACTCCTGTGCTCCTCACCTCCTGCTCCGTTCCAACAGCCACATCTCTGCTTTTCCCAGGAGACTTTCGGTAAACAACCACATCGTTCATGTTCTCATCGGCTCCGACACCAATGGACTTGCTCTCACGACTCCACCGCTGGATGTTTTGGTTTGTTTTTTGCTCTGTTTGGTGTAAGCTGTGCTTTATTTCCTCACCATTATCCTGTATGTTCCTCTCCAGAGCCTCCACCTCAGCGGTCAATTGCCTAAACTCTTGTAGCCTTTGGGTGCTCTGCTCAGTGTTCTCCATCTCCTCAATGTGAAGTTCAGAGCCTGTTCTGAGCTGGGTCAGGGGCTCATACTGATCAGCACTGCCAACACTATAGGAGCGCTTCCTAAAACCTCCACATGGACCCTGCCCCGCTACCTTGGAGTTCTTCATCTGGGACACTAGTTGCCTTTTCTCTTCTTGCAAGACTGATATCTTGACTTGAAGAATTGGGATGGTCTTTACCTGCTCTTCCAGTTCTTTTAGTCTCTTTAAAGCCACTACCATCTGTTCTCGAATGTGCTGGAGGTGCAGGGGGCTAACATTGGTCACTGGTGTGGTCATGCCTGAGCTGAGGGGACTGTGGCGGATTGAACTACCCATAGAGGATGTAAAGTAGGGGTTGTACTCGCCATTGCCTAGATGTCCATTATGTTGGAAAGAATGCAAGTTAGGTGAAATCTGGCTTGGCCCATAGGAGCCACTGTAAGAGGACAGGGAACTGGAAGAGCCCATTCCGCCAAAACTGGCCAGTCGCCTGCGAGGCGGCTCGTTGACTGGTGGCTGCATAAGGAGCCGCTCTTGCTCCAGTCGCCTTCGAGTCTCCATCAGTGTTTTCTCCACCTGGGGGTTATGGCGAAGAAGGCGGGGAGAAGGTGGGGGCAGCAGCTGCTTGGTCTCAGGGACGTTCACAAAGGCTTGGGGAGCTTCATGAACTTGGGCAGTATGGCCAGGGGGGGCTACCTGGTTCTGAGGCGTGAAGAAGACGGATGACTGTTTGCTCTCATCGCTGTTGGAAGAGGACAAGGAGTCTGTTGAAGTCCACTCAGTCTGGCCACTGCAACTGCTTCGAGGAGGCGGCACGGACCTGACCACTTTTGGCTTCCTCTGGATGTTTAGCTTCTTGATGGTGTTGCCCCGCTCAATGTCATCAACATACTTAAGGAAGTCCAGGTCTAGCTGATAACCATATGGGGTTTCCAAGCAGTAAGGGTCCTTCTCATCATCATCTTTTTCTGCAAAAAAGAAAAAACAAACACAGAGTGAAATTAGTTGTTATCTAATCATTGTACAATTTATAAAAATGTATGATCGGTCCTTAAAATTACTTACTTTTTGAATTACTACTTTAAGCTTTATAACAAACAACAACAACAACGTTCTCTAAAAGGATTTAAACAAACAACAACTCTAAAAACAGAAATACATTTTGACAGAATGGTTCTTCAGTCTGAGTCCTTGGTACATTAAGTGTATTTATAAAGTTTGAAACCAACTCTTAAGGTTGCAGGCACAAAGGTGTGACAACGGTGTGATCACTACTGTAATGCCCTGTAATCATAACAGTGTGAGTCAGTCATTTCAACAGCACTTTACACTTATACAATACATTGCTAAGATTTTTCCAAGAACAGTCAAACCATTAACTAAAAAACAAAGTGGAACTTCCCATCTATTGGTTTCCAACACTAAATGTAAAGATGTATTCCACACAATTTCATGGCAAAACAAACTCCATGTGTTTGCTGAGCATTTGCAAGGTGGGGGTGGGGTTAAGGGAAAACAAGGAGAGCAAATATTTCTTTCTACCCAAAGATCATTTTGGTCTGATGCAATTGACAATATTTGAAACATTTCACTCACTCACTACATAGCAGACTAGAAATACCTTGACAGAGAGGTAAAAATGTTAATAGTTTCTTTTCAGCTAGAAGCCAAGGAATATCCATCAACAGAGCTTATATCACAGTCCAAATTCCACATCGGACAGAGAATTCCTGTCGTCAGTTAGACAGATTAACTCGCTGAAAGCCAAGACACTTTCAGATGATTTAGAGAGCCAGACACAGTGCATTAAGTACAAACAACAAGCCACTGAACACTTTCTTGGTACGTTTTAAGGACATACGTAAAATGCATGAAAGTTTACTTGACCATGTAACACTCATTCAAACATTGCCTATATAGGTTTTGGGGAGGTTAAGGCAACCTAATCCCTCATTGTTCAAGCGTCACTTACCCCAAGTCAAACAGCAGTCCTCATGCAGCAGCGCCTGTTCCCTTACAAGCCGTCATAGTTTTATAACTAGAACAAGCTGCAGGCTGCCTCCCCTCACTCACTGAGCACTTTCTCAACCTTCACTCCATAAGGGGAAAAATTCCACTATTGGTGTAAACTTAGCCCAGCTCTGCGCCGCCTGTGATAGGCTAGTTGCCTCTACCAATCATGCAGTACTTACACTGTTTCTTCTGTCTTGCCTCTCTGAAAGTGCTCTTTAAACACTTTGTAACCCCTTAAAACAGTGGTCCCTTTTTAAACACTCTTTCCAGGCATGTCTTTGTCATATTAAGGAGCATAAACTCACCAGACACATAATACAAGGTTCAGTTAAGCTTTTGCTGCTCCTTAATGTGAACTATGTTTAGGATTACAGATAAAAACACAGAGATATAGTGTCTTTTTCAATGACAATAAAGGTTTACAAAAGTTAGTAGACCAAAAGAGACATTTTTTAAATACTCCAACCAAAAAAAAAAACTTTATTCTTTATTTAGTCAAGCAACAATCCTTCGACAGCACTGACAAAACCTCTTTTACTGTACTTGCACAGCAACAATCGCTAGCTTGTTAAGCACACCAGCTAGCTGTGCTGACTATAGCAAGAGCACAACAGCAATGTCATGGAGAGAGAGACAGGCTCGTCTGGTACGAGGAACAAACACTTAGGCAGCTGAGCGCTGACCTCACCGGGAGGGGGGTTGAAAACCTGTGACACTAAATGGACAAGTGAGAAACGCATGAAAGCAGTGTGAGAAACGGCTCCAAGAATAATCCACCCACACTCTCTTTTAGCAGTCTAGAATTACACTACCCACCATCAGACAAAAACAGCCTAGAGGATGTTCAGATCAAAATAGTTTATGCTACGGGCAACGTACTGAAGCAAACTTACTCTATGTTGAAAAGCACTTTTAACAGTGGAAGCTAGACTGGTTTAAAGTTCAGCAACCAGCTGGCAGTAAGTAAAAAAATAATATTTTTTTAAAGACCAAAGTGAGACAGTATTTACAGAATAAATCATTTTTTTAATGAAACAAAGACATTCACACTCCACCTGTGTAAAATTAAAAACTAAATGTTAGTCATCTCCTGTATCTAGTGCTGGCTAGGGTTACAAGTTATAGTCCTTGTCATTAGAAAAAATAAAATTGCTGGGTGACGCAAGTTCTTTTGGGGGTGTGTTCACACTTGGCATCCATGGTTCGATTAAAACGAGCCCTGGTGCGTTTGCTCTGTTAGTGCGGTTCATTTGAATAAGTGTGAACGCTGTCATCTGAACCTTGGTGCACACTAAACAAGTGGACCGAGACCGCTGAAAAGATGGATCTTGGTCCGCTTCCAAACGAAATCTGGTACGGTTCGAATGAAATATGAACGCCACACGGACCAAAGACATGTAAACAAACCAAAAACGGGACATGTTGTCAGAATATGCGGCCCTAAAAAGGACAGAATGCTCAAGCATACCTGTTTTTTCTCGTCATAGTCGCGATGTTGCCCATCACAGTTCGTTACAAGCATCAGAACCACGTCTCTTTGCAGCAGGTCTTCCAGACCAGGACTACATGTTTTTTTTTGTTCAGGACCAAACGAACCAAGCAAAACAAACTACAAGTGTGAACACACCCTTAAATGTGATTGGCTAAAACCAAAAAGCAAGGATATGGCAGTGACAGTTTCTGACAGGTGGACAAACAAACGTGGCACACGATCATTTGGCATGTCTGTTGTCACAAAGTTATTTCTGGACAAAATGAGCAGAAACAGCCCCATGTAAATGGGGTTTATAAAAGGTATGGATTTTGTCAAAATAAAAGAAAAAAATTGTTAAGTCCACATTAGGATTGATTTGTCCAATCTGTCTAAACCATTTAAAAAGGTAGAGAGGAAATGGTTTGGGGAATCCCATGGGAGTATTTCTAAAATATGTAATTGTTTTGTGTGTTCACTTGGAATTGCAGATGGATAGTTCTCTAAATTCTCACAAGACATCCACTTTTGACCAAATGTAACATTAGTGTCATGTAAACAACTTAAAATAGATGTCCACAGACAGTCCTGCTATTTTTCCTGCTTGATCTGTGCACTGCTTTTACAAAACAAAACAAAAAGAGAGAGATGGACAGAGAAGAATTAGTACAAGTGTGCCTCACAATCTTTGAGTTTAAAAGGGCATGGCTTATCTACTGTCTGTGCCTGACAAATGCTGTCTGATTAAAAGTCCAAAGAAAATGACATATCAAATAGCTGCTAAATATTTGAGAGATCAGCATTAAGTTGTCACCAGAAACCCTGCCGCCTAGCAACATTTTGACTAGACTCTTATCTAAAATATATAGTTCTGATTTATTTTTTGGCCTCTTTTATGTTCTGCCTATTACACTTAAGGTCTATTCCAGTACAACACTCCTGAGAGTATTCATTACCAATTACAAACCCCTGAGGACAATGTTTTCAGTTCTCATATTACACAATGAAATCTCAGTAGATCTCTCACAGAGTTCACAATCACCTTGGGCACGAGATCAGCTGAATGTTAACAATGAAAATAGATGCCTATTTAAAAGTCTGCCCACATCTATGATGTGGGAGGAAAAACAAACTTCATAAATCAGCTTGTTTTGCTAACCACAAAACCTATATGGAAATTTGAGAGATCAGGATGTCAGGAATGCACGCAAGTTATATTTCACAGTATATGTGCAACAGGAAAATACAGGTGGTAGACATACCGTAAGGATGAAACGTTTCAAAGTGTTTAAATTCATTTTTTGACTTTTATTTTTTTGTCAGGTGGTAAAACCAAACATTTGTGTATAATTGTATGTATAAGTGAAATCTTAAAGTAACCCTTATAGAGTCTGCATTGCCCAACACATTATTTTGTGGTTGTGCATTTTATTCATATTAATTTATAATTATTGAATTCTAGTGGCCAGTTATTTAGTATCTTTAGCATCTGATTTTACTTTTAAAGACAGAAAAATAATCATGCAATATCAGAAAATGCAATCAATACAATAACTATTCATAATCTAGATTTCAGCCATTTGTTCACTTTGACCTATTGTTTGCTGGCTTTTTTATTAAGTATTTACATGGTTGCACCATCTGATGAATATCAGTTTAGCCACCAGACAACATTAATAATGACAGGGATGCTGAATACTGAATACTTTTTTGTGCAATTACATATAAAAATAAAATACAAATACAAGTGTTTTAGTCAACAATTACTGCCTGGTGGACATGTTTTCCACAAAAACCTGTTGTTCAAGACCTTCCGATGGAGTCCCTTTCAAAAACGATTAGTTAACTACATTAACATTAACTACAACAGAGCAGCAGCTTGAAACCTGAACAAATACAAATGCAAACTTCTTGAACATTTCTTTTTAAACCAAAGCACCAAAACACAATTGACATGAATATCAGTAATCAAGTATCTACAACACTTTATCCTTAATACTTATTCATTCAAGCCATTCATTCAAGTCTACCTTTAAATGCCTATAGAGAACTGAATATAATACTGTTTTGTCACTTACTGGGATAGGAGTTTGAATGTAGCAGGCTAGCATTACTGGTCTGAGCATATCAGAGTCTCCTCAAACACACACACACACACACACACACACACACACAGAAGAGAAAACAGAGGCCCTTTTTCTCACTCTGGCCTGGTATTTCCTGACCCGGCCCATGGAAACCACGTCAGCCTTCCAGTTTAATTATCCCAGAAAATCCACGTCATCTTCAAGACCATACTAACAAACACACAGAGCCATTAAACAACCAACAAGCAACAATGCTGGAACAGATACAGAAACTTCTCTAAGAATACTCCTGCCATAAAAGAACCGAGCAACCAAGAGAAACGGTGAACAGCTCCAGTATTAAATCATTTATATTAACTAAACCTGCAGGACATCCCAGACTATTGCTAATCCAACCAATATTAGCAGTAAATGAACCAAGAATATCTGAAGGAAAGGCTGTAAATTACATGCAGGGGATTGTTGCAGACAATAGGCTTCAAATTATTACAAATACAAGGGCTGAATCTTAGTCCTGTTACACTCATTACATAATATACTGCTTAAGTTTTCAGACGTGCTGTGATTCAGTTGATATACAACCTTAAATACCACATGAAATGGCTCGAGGAGTACAATTTTCTTTGCTGCGCAAAAAAGAATGTATATTTTAAATGTAAATATCTGATAATTTCGTCAACTTCCAACACAGATGGCCACAAAGCTAACAGACAATGACTAAAAGCCACAAAACTTCCATTTTGAGCTCATGTTTTCGACATTGTACCTAATGTCGAATTCATGTACTCAAATTATGCGCTGATACAAAATATTTAAGCAGTCACATCCGATCCCAGGCTATAAAAACGCTTCTAAATGTTCAATACATCGATCTACTTTGGAAGTTTCTACACTCTAGATCAGGATGAAAGCTAGACTTTGCAGACACATAATAATACACAAAGAAACTGAAAATATGTTTAAAGGTTAATGAGGTACCAGATCGCTTAAATAAAGAAGACCATTGTAACTCAACAGTATTCAAGTAGCCTACCCGTAATACTAGTGTCCAACAATTTAGCACGTCCATTAGCCCTTCAATCTTGACATGCTAATCAGCTAGAACTCTAGACTTTATAATGGCACAACTTGGCAGCCTTGTTAAACATCAAGTGCTCTGGCCTTAGTTTGCTGTGGAGGAGCCATATGGAAAGAGTCCAAGACAACACAAAATCTCCTTTAGGCTATTACTGACCTGAATTTCATTGTATCAAAGGTGAGGGTTTACTGACACAGACAACCAAAATGCCAAAAGGAGATACAATATCATAAAGAAAGAAGCTATCTATTGACTGTGTTAGTTTAGTTAAGCTGATTTCCCTAATCTACAAGAAGAACATTCCTACTTGACATTTAAAGTACCATTAAAACGACCTTTTATCAACACACGCTGGCTACATGGCAAAAAAGGAGCAAAACCCATTAATTCAATTTATTTCCATTGCATCACTCAATATAAAGGGACTGACAAAACAGTTCTTCTTATTACTCAAGTTGTTGCTCTTTCACTTTATTGTCAGAAGGAATGTGCAGTGGAATGCGTTGATGTTGTGGTTGAGTGTTCGGAGCCCGGCAAAGCTGACACGCAATATTTCACAGAATGCAGTGAAAATCACACTCCTGTCCTGTTTAAGAAACGCCGGACTGTGCAAACATAGCGGGCATGAATCTTCAAACAGAGCTCAAAAATCTGAAAAAATATGTCTCAAAACTCACAAGCATATGTTCATATATCTGTTCAAATGCTCACCTGGGTCTTCACTTGGCAAAGTTAAAGCTGAAGTGTTTAAATTTTTTGTTATCAAAATACTTTTAGTATCTTAGTTTTTTGAGCATTGCAAACAACCAGCCCAACCAAGAACCACTGGATCAACCAGTGAGTCTGGGGTGGGACAGTTAAGTTAAACCTGTTTGACAGCAAGTATTATTTTTGCAATTCTATTTAGTGACAGAAATTACACACTTCAGTTTTAACTGAGAATAATTGTAGGCATAAACACTGATGATTCATTAGTGAACAGAACAGACAAACATGCTAATTAAAAGGGAGGGGTGTTACCTGAGGCATTGCCGTTAACGTGCATGGTTTGGGCCATGGCCGCAGACACTCGTTTGAAATCCCACAGAGAGCCTGAATGCACTCATGCAAATGCCATGCATCAAATCAGCTTGCCATGCAACCTGCAAACTGGACAAAACAACAAAACACAAAATGTCAGACACAACAGCACAGCATGATTCACAACTACAAATACACATTTTATAAATATATAGGGTTTGAAATTAACAACCGCCAACCCGCCAAATGCGGGTAAAAATCAACTGTGGCGGGTAACGCTGTCAAATCACAAGCCAATTTGGTGTGTTACTTATTATGTTTACTCACTTTGCTTGGGAAGTCCGTGTAAGGCAAATATGCGCAGATATAGCGCAAATAACTCGTGAATCATCATGATAAATTAAATACTGTGCACAGAATCTGTGCATATCTGGCTTACTTGAACACACACGTTATATATATATATATATATATATATATATATATATATATATATATATATATATATATATATATATATATATATATATATATATAAATATAAAGATGTGACGTAGTTAATCTGGTTCAGTTATTTTTCTTTTTTGGGCTAGAAGAAGTTTCTGAATGGCCGGTAACTTAATTTAGTAGCCAAATTGGCCGGTGAGTGAAAAAGTTCATTTCAAACCCTGTACATATACTATAAACAACCCAAAAGTCAATGTGATGTTCACAAAACAAATCATGGACTCAGATCTGATATTGGTGAGGCCTAAGTGACGCACCTCAGTGTTGCAATTGTGTGCTTGTCTGCAAGACCTTGTGGGCAGTTCAACCAAAACATGAGCTTTTATTGAGGTCATTTAATATTTAACAACAAATAGAACTCTAACCTTCAAATGGTGGGCATATAGAAAGGTGCACTTTTGAAGGGTGCATATTAGTACTCTAAAGGTACATATTACTTAAAGTGTATTTATTAGTACCTCTTTTGTACATATTGGTACCCTTGAAAGAGTACCACTGACAGCTTTTGTACCATTTTTTTCTGAGAGTAAAATTTTTTATACATCACCTAAAAATGTCATCATTTTGAGAAAGATACAATTTTGTCATCATCAAAGCTATCATATTAGAAACAGACTGACAGCCTAACACAGTCACGTACTTCTTCAGCTTGTAAGAGATTTGAAATGAAACTGCACTGCATTCTAAATTAGCACTGGAACTGGAATGAACTAAAGACGGAGCAACTTGACCAATCAGAAATGTTGGGCAACCAGCTCACCATCTGTAACGGTCTCAAACTGTTCTGGTGCCAGAACAAAAACTTGTTTTTGTGTGATGGAGAAGCTGTTTATCTTTACATGTTGAAGCATCAGTAATAATCAAAAACTAATATTCAGTATTGCTGGATTCAGCATTCAGTATGACCTTAAAGCGTTTAGGCAGCAGATCGGGATTGTTTAAACAAAGCAAAGACGGAGCAGCAAATATCCATGTGTGCAGCAGATACAGTGGTGGGTCTCATAAACCCCTGGTGGAAGAACGGCAGGAAGGGGAACCAGTGGGAGGTCTGCCATGTTCTCTGAAGAACACAGACTTGGGAAGCTAGTAAAAACAATGATTGGACCAGTCCTGAGTATTACGAAACACAGGACGTGTTAAGGAATTTCCTCCATTTCGCACAAAAAAACACAAACACACATATTACAACAATAGCATGTCTCAGTTTTTGCAGAAACATACAGCACAGCCAAAGCTCACAGCCAAACTGAGGAATCCACTTAGAAATGTTGTGCAATGTCTTTTTCAACAGTCACTAGGACAAAGAGTATCAATATTTCTTTTTTTATATGAATAGAAGACAAAAGACAGCTTTTCCTTTTCACCATTAACACAGCAAAAGAGTTAGTCGATAAATCACTTCAGTCTGTAAACAATGAAGCATATTCAACACTGTGTAGACTGAGTGATTATCTCTCTTAAAGCTAAACAACTGTCTCAACAAAGACGCAAAAATGTACCAAGTTAATTGTATGAAAATATGCATGTCAACTCTGAGCCTGTCAAAACATGCTAAAATGCTGCCATTAAAATGAATGAATGGCTAAGATTAAAATATATATTTACAACGCAGAATGCTTGATTATTTAAAAAAATCATACAGATTAGTTTGGATCACTAACTCTACAGACAAATACTTCAAGGGTCAGTTCAGATTCAGTCCAAAAATGTGTATACACACATCAGATATATTACTGTTCATTCTGCGAAGGTGCATGCTGTGACATTAGACTAAAAAGTGCACCTACCTTGTTCAGTCATTCTTAAACTTCTTCTACATCTAGTCACAGGGAATGAAGTTACTACGGCCTTGCAGTCACCTATAAGCCAAAGCATCTATGCAAAGTGGAGTGTATATTACAGCTAAGATTAGCTAACTTTCTCAGATGTCACAGGTCCTATAAGAGGAAAGGATGCATCCGTCCGTGTTGAACAGATCAGTGACCAAACCACTAACAAGAGACCCTCTGTGTAAAGGAAAAGATGTCCCATCAAACACTCTTACAATGTTAAGTCCTCTATTGGCACAATGGCATCAACAAGGTTGCTGTTTTAGCAAACAGGGTCAGCCCGTTACAGATTGACGTGTAACTGCAGGTAGATCCTTCTTACTGATACACAGAAGAAACAGAAAGGTGTGTTTCATCATTTTTTACTCATTCAGTGTCACTCCCTGTTCTAAACACCCTGTTAGCAAAGTCTGTACTTGAATATTAGAATATGAGTGAATCTTTTTCAAAAACGAAGATTAAAGGATAAATGCACAGACAACACCTCTGGACATGTGATACCGCCTGTCTGAATCCGATGCCACTGAAATTATAACAGTCTACTGTTAATGGCAAGGAAAGATGTTCTCTTAAACTTGTTCCAGGTATGTCAGTGGAATCTTGCCATTAACTCTATAAAAGAAAGAAAATACAAGCTCAAAATGACTCCTGAAAAACACATCATTGATAAATTAAGATATCTGTAATCACTTAAAGCCTTGCTAAAAGGTAGATACTGATGAGGGAAAAAAATAACCATAATATAATGGCCACCTTTAAATTCCTTTTAGAAATGTGTCCCTAGGAAGGGGGCTACACTATGGAAGCTTGTTTCCACACAGAATAAAAAAGGTAAATCGCCTGTCAATTCTGACTTTATTTCTCAGAATTGCGAGATATAAAGTTAAAACGTTAACTCGCAATTGTGAGATAAAAAGTTGCAATTATCTTGTAAAAGGTTTTATTCTGTGGGAGAAACAAGCTTCCATACTACATAGTCTTGTTGCAGTCTGTATTTTGTGCTAGAAAGTTTCATGAACAGAGATGATGGGGAAAGTGACACAGGAAATACAGGAATTACACAAGAATGTGGCATGCTAGTGGGAGGTATAGCACATCTCCAGAGGTGAGGGCAGGGTAGCATGACGAGGCAGTCATCTGACACAACACTATAGCCAGAGGCAGCATTTAATCATGGAGTGCAGGTCCGTACGAGGCTCTGAATTCAAACACACATACACACACACACAAACACGCTCCACTGCTGGAGACAGATCTAAAATGGGAGTGGTAAGGTGTATTGCTTTAGAAAAATGCAAGCACACCTACTTTTCCTTGTCACTTCTCATTAATTTAAATGCTCTTTTCACCACACCTTCCACAGAATTGAAAGTGTGGTAAAGGCATGCATGAATTGTGGCCAGTTTACCATTCAAAATTAAAAGTTATTCATTGAACATTTCCATCAATCCTGAAAAAAGTATCATCATTTTTTTTTTTTAAATGTAAAAAATATTAAGCAGCACAACTGTTTTCAATAAGAAATATTTCTTGAGCAACAAATCAGCATATTAGAATGCTTTCTGAAGAATCTGCACAAAACTGCAGGAATGGCTGCTGAAAAAGATATTTTAAATTGCAATGATATTTAAAATATAGTATGTTTTTTACGGTATTTTGATCAAATAAATGCATCTTTGGTGAGAAAAACAGACGACTTTAAAAATAAATCAAATAAATAAATCAAAATTATGTGACAGTAGAGCTGCACGATGAATGAATGATTCAATGACTCGCTCATAAAGAAACTTTATTACTGGATGAATTAGTGTCTGTCCATGACTGAATTATTTAATGACAAATACACTTACTGGCATAACAATGTAATTGATACAATCTTTATTTTGAAGCATCAGATTTCAAAAGGTGATTTACTCCATTTTGATCACTACCGTAGACAGTGTTTATGTTCGAACTAAAACATTTTATCCCAGAATTAATCTGAATTATTCTAAGAGAAATAATGAAACTGTGTGGTTGAAAAGACTGTTTCTGAAGCTGTTTCAAACCTAAACATGACAACTGTTGACATTACAAAATCCTTCTCCTTGTTTATAAATCCCTACATAATTTGGCCCCATCCTACCTATCAGATCTCCTTACCCCATACCTGCAATCCCGCACCCTTCGCTCTAGTGATGCATGTTTCTTAGCAGTTCCTACATCTCGGCTACGCTCCATGGGTGACAGGGCCTTTAGTGTGGCAGGTCCTAAAATGTGGAATGCCCTGCCGCTTGAGATGCGCCAAAGCACAAGTGTATCCATTTTTAAAACTAAGTTAAAAACACATCTTTTTAGTCTAGCTTTCTTGTCAGCCCGCTGATTTTGCTTGCACTGTCTTCACCTCGTGCTCAGTGCACTCATGTATGCCATTTGAGGGTGTTTATATTTTCTCTGCATCTTGGCATTTTATGTACCGTGTATGTAATCTATGTCCCAAGCTGACTGTACTGTCTTTACTGTCAGTGAATTCCATCATGGATGTAGCTGCATTGTTTTTTTTTTTGGTTGTTTTTTTGTATGTTCTTTACTATACCAATTTGTACAGTGTCCTTGGGTACCTTGAAAGGCGCTTTTCTAAATAAAATGTATTATTATTATTATTATAACTGCTCTCTCTGGATCAGCGGCAGCGCAAACGTAGGTCTGAATGTTCTGCTGTGATCATAGGCTACTTGTCAAAGATTTAATAGACACAGCCAAATTGCTGACATTTAGAATTAAGATCGCGTGGGTGTTTGAATCCAGATCACAATCTTTTAACGATTATTCGTGCAGCTCTAAATATGAGAGCTATTGCAGAGGGGAAGAGTATCAGTTTCTCATACAAATCTATTTTATGGCTTCAAAAGTCTTGATACAGCACAACAGTTATATGGGCTACTTGCATGCTTTTTGTCCATTTTGGAGTATGAAAGGATGGGGGTCACCTGATTTTTAAAAAATATCTCCTTTTTATTTTTTCCACAAAACGCAAGTGATATGGGGCGATATGAGATTTTTAATTTCCTTTAACACCATCCAAAAAGCTTTTCAAACTAACCACTCTAAACCCGAGACCACCTATAGAGCCTCATGCAGTTCTCCCAAAACAAAATCAGATAATGGGTTAAAGTAACATGATCTTTACATCCTCAGGGGAAGAGCACATGGTCGTTTCGGATATTACTGTTGTAGTTTGAGGTGGAGCTGCAGGTGTGTCCATTGATCATTTTCAGCAAGGGTCTCCAGGCATTAATAATGTGACAACCTGAAGTCAGAAAATCAAGAGGGCGAGATCACATGCTCAAGTGAAACGATCATTTTATGACCAAACAAGCGAGCAAAAGACAAGTTAAACTTCATAATGCTACTTCCCTTTGAAACTACTTGCCAGAAACACACTCACACGTACAAACTCCCTTTTTGATCTTTCACACCAGTGTTTAAGGGAGTGGGGGAAAAAACAGCCTAATGAACACTCATAAACACCATTTTCCCCTTCCCATCAGCCACAGTCATTATGAAGACAAGAGTTGGGGGGGGGGGTTCCAGCAGCAACTTGACCATGAAAGCAGGCAGCTGAATTTCATTATAGCGTTGAGCTTTGAATAAGCCAGAACTAAAGAACTTCAGAAAAGAGAGGGGCTGAACACACCTGTGCATTCGTGTTAGCTTCTGGCAGGGGGGCCAAAGGTCTGACCCGGGCTCAAATGCCCCCAACCATTACTTACAACAACCATGCTGATCCCCCTACTTTCAAATCCAGCTTCAAAGCTTATAATTATCTTGACAAGCAGGGGTTCTGAAACTGCATATCACTTTTATTCTGTCTGGTTTTTCAGCCTAAGCAATGTGAAACCTAAAGAAATCATCTTTACATGCAAATTAGACAAACACTGAAACCCTGGCAGCAGTGTATTAAAGAGTGCCACATTGGTTTATTAAATAAATAAGTACAATAATCCATCCACATTGTCATTACCCGGTTCATCTGAATCAAAAGTATCCAGGATATTCCAAGAACTCGACATCAACTTGTTGGAAAAGTCCAAGTCAAACCTCAAACTGTGAGTGCAAACTCCTGCAAGCGGCCGATGCTCTAGACAGCCAGTTCTAAACTGAAGATCAGACTGAACGGTCCCAAACCTGATCTAGGTCAGCTAAATATAAAGAAACCTGAAGAGAAAGGGACTCGATCATAACCTCAGACCCGTTCGCATGAGCTGTAGACCCTATTTTTATCATTATCACCCTCTTGTCTGGTCTGTTCGCCTTAAACGGCATCCTGTGATACAGCTGTAGATTCACTAAGTAAAGGCAAAGTGTTTGCTTATCAGTAACATCACTCGAAGCTATAGCCTCTTCTTGTTTTCATACTCCCTGAAACATAAAAACTGTATGTGCAATATATATGGAATATGTGGAATAAGCAAATACATTTTGGAATCAATAAACAACTTTAAAGCTTAAAGGATGACAACAAAAAGTATATGAAATGAACACCATTTAGAACAAATTAGTCTGATTCCATTGTAAGACCATATATGAAAAGTCCATTTGTGCCTTTCCAAACCAGCTTATCTAGTGTTGTCAAAGGTTGAAGAGGTTTTTGACCTTCGTACGTCATGCTGACAGAGAAATTGGGGTTAAT
Source organism: Abramis brama (assembly GCF_963993115.1). NCBI lineage: Eukaryota > Metazoa > Chordata > Actinopteri > Cypriniformes > Leuciscidae > Abramis > Abramis brama. The sequence goes on along the minus strand of NC_139967.1, from coordinate 28,363,282 downwards.
AGATTGTTGTGGAATGCCTTAATAATGAAAGATTATAGATAAACTACTGTTCAAAAGTTTGTGGTCTGTAAGATTGTTTTAATGTTTTGAAAGAAGTGTCTTATGCTCACCAAGGCTGTGTCTATTTTATTAAATATACAGCATAAAATGTAAGTACATTTTTATTTTATGTAATTTATTTCTGTGATGGGAAAGCTGAATTTTTGGTAGCCAATCTTCAGGGTCACATGATCCTTTAGAAATCATTCTAATATGCTGATTTGGTGTTCAGGAAACATTTCTTATGATTATTAATGTTGAAAACATTTGAATGGAAAGTTTAAAAGAACAACATGTATTTGAAGTAAGAGACTTTTGGACATGGGACATGTCTTTTCTGTCACTTTTGACCAATTCGATTAAAAAAAAAATATTTACTTCATACTTTTAAACAGTAGTGTATATATAGCAAAGACTCATTCTTACATTTGAAATTGTTGAGCTAATAGTCATGCATATTCATTTTCATGAATAATCCGAAAACATTACACCACGTCTGTTCTACTTAACGTCTGTTTTTAAGAGTCTAAAGTCAAGAGGTCTGGTAGAGCGAGAAACTGACTTGCAGTAATGAGTTTTCAAAGAGCTGCTTTTAAAGAAGAGCTGAGAGCTTTCCTTTATAATCTAAAACTATTTCCTGATAACAGAAAGGGTTGCATGCGCTATAGCTATAAACAGAAGAATATTTTACAAGGACAGCAAAGTTCTGTCAAAGGTAAAGAGCTGGCCAGATGAAGTAAAATACCACACAAAAATAAAAACTTTACAATATATTTGATCAAAATAATGGTTAGGTAGGGGGGCACACACACACACACACACACACAAACACTCTGAAGACAAAAGGGGAAAAACAAACCCTAAATTCGAACATTGAAAAAGTATTAGCATTTAAAGAGTTTAAAAATTCCAGATCAAGCTAACAGAGATCGTCTGACAGTTTCTTGTTTTGTCTTTCCAATATTATTCTTTCCCAAAAATGAATCCAGTCTGAAGTTAGTGACAGGCTGATTTTCAGAGTGACTGAGATAAAAATATGAACCCATAAATCACAAATAACTGTAAACCCAGCAAAAGTGTATGTTAGCAGATGACTCATTTAACCTAGTTCCAGGAGGATCCAACACAAATAACTTTCTATTCAACTTCTCTTCTCTTTAATAACAGAAATGTACAGCAGTGAAGCACTTCCACTTTTGTCTGCTTGCTGTGGACTGTATAAACTTCTCTACGCAGACTAAATTGGGGTTACACTGCAAGTCCAAATGCAATTTTCTGACAACACTGCCATCTACAGGCTATCATTCTTCAAACATACATTTGCAGTAAATGGGTGCATGAGCACATAAATATCTTAAGTAATCCCCCCAAGCACAAGTACAATATCCATGAAATCACCAAACTCCAATTAAATAAGCAATTTAAAAAAAGGGGGCAAAAGGAAAGAAAATCATACATACCAAAAAAACAACAACAACAGTCCATTTGTCTCACTGCTCAAAAAAATACAATATTGAATCATGTAAAACATGCATGAAAGCACCCGAAGGGAAACCGTTCACTCCACGTAATGCTGCAGAGCAAACTCACTGCTTCATTTAACAAAGACCCAGCCCTTCCACTCCTCAGGGTGTGTGAGGAGAGTGGGTAGTCCCTATCAGCCACACACTCATTACCCTCTTTTGTCTGACAGAGGGATGTCTTTTTCTACTCCTCTTATTCTACCACTTTTGGAACTAAATAAAACAGAGCTTTTTTTACTTCCAAACCTATCTCCTCACCTCTGTCCAAGCGTGCATTTGACCAAGGACAGGCTGGAGCCAGTTATTTGTTCAGCTCTCCAGTGGAGCCAGGCAGACTCTTCTCATGATAAAGAGCCTTGAGAGTGCTGGAGGCCAACAGAGCCTCCCAGAGTTACGGTCACAGAAAGCTGCACTACCACACGCAGTGCGGAATTAAGATTAAACTGTTTGGTTCTTTGTGTTAAATAATTGTGTCTAAGCTCTTTGACCTTCAAAAAAGTTCTAGTCAAACCTTGTGAAAAGGATGAGAGAAAAGATAAACATTTTTAGTTGTGTTCAGTCAAACTCAGAGGACCATTTATGGGAATCAAATATTAATCCTCAGCTTTCATATGAATAATATGGATCAATTAGACTAGTTAAACACAGTATATATATATATATATATATATATATATATATATATATTATTTTATTTTATTTTTTTATTTTTTTCAATACATACATATTTAAATAAAGTTACTGCAAAACAAAATAAATACATTAAATATTTTAGTTTCTAACCTCTCATGTGATTTATTATATTTATATGTAACAATTATCTGTATTTCACACACACATGGATATATTTGTATATTAACTTTAAGTGTATATTACAATATATAAACATTTGATGGTATATAAAATTAAAACATTTATAAAACCAGAAATAAATAAATAAATAATATATTTTATTATATAGGTATACGCATTTAATACAATATATTTTCCATATAGGCTAGTTATTATCCATACAACATTTAAATAGTTTTTTTTTTTAATAGTTAAAGAGAAACAACACTTCAAAAAACAGAACATTATTTTTTTAATATCTTTACAATCTTGTAAACTAATAATTTAAAATGTATATTAAATATAGTTACTGCTACACAAAATAAATAAATAAATTCAATTTATTAATTCACAGGATGCTTTGTTCCTACATGTTAATTCCAAATTAAGATTTACGTTTCGAAGACAAAATAAAATAAAAATAATAATAAATCATTGGAAACCCAAAGAGCGTTCCTTGTTGACAGACACTACAGGAATGTTTTAGACAGCAGTTACAAAGAAGCAGGAAGAATTTCAACGCTAAACACACCTTGCCAGCCTTAATTAGAGCTGCGTTTAAAGGCTAAAGGGTTTTGTTTGGCTTAACCACTTGAGCTGGCTGGGCTATAATGGTGCTAATGAGAAAGGGCCCATTCCAGGGGGCTGGGAAGAGAGGGGCTGGATTCGGCTGGGAAATGCATGGAATGGGCAAACCTTACTGCTTGGCATACATTGGACATTAACCCTCTAAAAAAACAATTACCAGCAGAAGGGACTGGTATAACATACACATTTCATTTAACCGCTTCAGAACCGTTGGCTTTAGCACAAGCATCCCACCAGGTTTTGTCTGAAATGCGTTAAAAATCAATTTTCCCTCTGCTCCCCACGCTACGAGTCCCTATGATCCTGAAGCCTCCACAGCTGTTCCCCTGCCCGAAATCAGCACAACAAAGACCAAGAGCATCCCCTGTGAAAGTTTGGGAAATCATTCATCCGCTATGATTTCAATCGAGTGAGCAACCGTAAAAGAGGCAACAATATGTTTCAGGGAGGTTCTCCGATACGCTTTGTAAAACTCACCCTAATAGATGCCAACAACAGACGCAGGTGAAGGAAAGCAACAATTGGCTTAACCTCCGCTTACAAATCAGCTTCCAGACTGAAAGAGACGCAGTAACAAATTAACATTAATGTGTCAAAGGATCTTGTTAGTGGCCTAATGTATTCCCTCTGAATTCATTTTCTAACCCTCATCCACCGTTTATGCACAGCCATCTGTTGAGCACTGACTGGACCAGCTGTTAACCCCAATATGAGTCTCAGAGTCAGATAGAATCTCCACTAGCCGGTCACTACTCTAGTAGTCTTTTGTCTCAGGTTGTAGATATGGTCCAGAGGGACTTCTGAGGTGACGTCATGGCCAAGGATGGCCATTAAATGGCTTCCTTCAGACATTCATGCTGATATTGAGCGGACCAACATGCCGTGAGCTTATCAGCAGGAACCGAGAGATGCTCTTTAAGGTCGAATGACATGCAGAACAGAGTATTCCCATGGCTAATTGAGAAGCCGTATAATGTTATCTGAAAATGAAAGACCAGAGGAAGGAGCTTGGTGGGAAAAGAAATCAAGTAGAAACCTTAACGATTCTGACACATCAAATGCACTTTATGAAAAGTCTTAAAAAGAGATACCCAATTCATGGCTATTTGCTGTCTGAAATAGGTTAACAGATTTCGGTTGTTTACTGGCAGCAAGTGTGGGAGAGATGTAGATAATGGTGTTGTCACAGTGAAGTGATTTGTCTCACCACACAGTCAAGGAAGAGAAACTGCGAGGATCCCATCTGGGTTAGCCACTGGTAGACGAAGCCAGTTTGAGGAAACCCCCACATTTACACCCTGTAACTGCCATCCAACACACACACACACACACACTTTTCTATCCGTCCCATTCTCCCCATGGGATCTGTCGGACTGTCAGAACACTAAAGCGTGCTCTGTAAAACCTCTCATGACTAGAACGAATGCACTAGACACAATCTGGCAGTAAATATTTGAATAGCTTCCTGTATAACAACTGAGGCAGGAATAGGCTGAACAATAGTAAGAAGGGGTGCAAGAATACTTAGATTGGGCTTGCTTAGTCAATCAACAGTAAGTAAGATGTTTTACTTTTATTCAGCAAGGTCGTATTCATTTGACAGTAAAAGACATTTATTTTTTTACAGAAGATTTCTATAAAAAATAAATAAAAATGCTGTTCTTTTAAACTTTGTATTCAAAGAAACTTGAAAAAAGTTTCACAATTTCCACACAAAAAATTGAGCAGCACGACAATTTTTAAACATTTACGATTAGGGCTGCCCTCAACTAAAGATTTTTAGACGTTTATTTAAACAATTAGTCGACTAATCGCACGTGTATATTAATAAGCCATATAAATTAAAGTGCCTTTAATTGCCTATATATAAAATACATTGCCTAATCAGCACTCAAGAGCACGCATAAGTCTTGCCATAGCGCACCGGCAAAAGGAATGATTATGAATGTGTCCTGAAAAAACAGCAAGGAGACTATCTGAACATTTGAATAGCTTATTGATAATGTTTTCTGTGTTTTCAGCTGCAGAGATTAAGTCGACGATGCCGACTCGTCATCTCTGCAGTAGTTGATGCGCCTATATGCACGTTTCGGATAACATAATCTGAGAATATTTGTTTTCCACTTGAATTGGTTGACAATCGCTTAACATTTCAAGCTTTCTATAGATATAATTATTATATCTGTGAGGCAAGTATACACTGAGTTTTGGTTTATTTTTTTGGCACGCTCAAGTTCACAGAGACTGAGATGGCAGAAAGTGCATCCTGTTTGTTTTATTTTACAAAGACACAACATTTTCTTATTATTGTGAGCTGACACAAAAGTAGACCCCCTGTAAGCACGATATACTAAAGCTGCCGTCCACACTCAACACAATCACTTGGACATGCGCCTAATAATAGCGCACATTTGTTTAGGTTAACGTTAGAGCGAGCGGCCAAGTTACCAAAGTGCCAAATCAGCATATTAGAATGATTTCTGAAGGATCATGTGACACTGAAGCCTGGAGTAATGATTCTGAAAATTCAGCTTTGCCATCACATGAATAAATTACATTTTAAACACATTAAAAACTGTAAAATGTAATAATAATAATAATAATAATAATAAATAATAATTCAATAATATAAATTTATTACTGTATTTTAAATCAAAGCCTTGTGAGCATAAGAGACTTTTTTTTAAAAACAATAAAAATCTTACCAGACAAAAACTTTTAAACAATAGTGTATACAATTGTTTTTTTATATATATATCAACTGAGATTAACAAAGGCGGTGGTTTAGACTACAAAACAAGAATTAATGAAATGGTTAGCTGAGGACAGCAAAATAATCATTTACCAGATTAAGACCTTGTGTGTGTGGTGCTTTCCCTAGTTCTTTTGAAAGAGACATTATAGTCTGTAAATGGACCCTTATGTGTGCTCAAACCGAAAGGTATAATGAGTGTTGTGGTTGACAGCATGTCAGCAGCATCTAACCATTGACAAAATCCAGTGTGTTCACAAAAGGTCTCTGTCTGAGGATTCACACACAAGCAACTAAAGTAAAAATCTCTAAATAAACATCCATCAGTTTTTTTTTTCATAAAGGCATTCATGCATAGGCTACACCCTATCCAAAAACGGCTGGCTGTTCGAGAAACGAAAAGAGAAGACCCACAGTTTTCAGAGCTTATGATCTGCAAATAAAGCATGCAGCAGGAAACCCCTTTAACAGATGACAACAAGCACTGCCTGGAGAAAGAAAAATAGATACTGAGATCAATAGGATGATGTCGACTGATCTTTTGACATTTAAAGAATGAAAAAAAAACACAAACGGGGATAGGAATGTATAAACATACACAGATGAAGCAGCAGCTGGTTCTCTGCTGTAGTCACTATCCATGATATCTGACATGCATACTATGAATATAACTATCCCCTTCAGCTAAAGCTGATTTTGCACATGGACATGATAATGCCTGTTTAATGTTTCTGATGTTCAGACATGTTGAATGGTGCTGGCAGCCGATCAGAAATATACACACAAAGAGCAGCGCATTTCATAAAGAGAACATGAAGACAAAGCAAACCTTCAACTTGTATAACAAATCTGCAAGTGTCCGTAAGAGCTCTCAGCAAAGCTCTAAACGCAAGTTATCATTACACCAAGAATACACAGAGATTAAAGACTTTATTTTATTAGTCCATCTCAACATCGATTTCAGTCTTCTCAACAAGCATTATTTTCCATTATTACATGGCTCATGGCTGGAAAATTGCTTCAGATTCCTTAAAAGGAACACAAATTATTCATCTGAAACAGGAGGACAACTTCAGCTGAGCTCCTTGGGACCATTTGCCCCTCCTGACTGATTTGTTATTTTTGTTTGTTTATGGTGTGAGAGGTTAAAGGGTCATAAGGTTATGACAATACTAGCACACCCTCCTGCAGATAATGCACTGTATTGTGTGGATCACTGGAGCTCTGCTCTCAGCAGGAAGTTGAGAGCTGTGATAAGTGAGTTCTGGAGGAGAACAGACAGTGCCTTTGTGACCCTATGGGTCACTGTACACTCACATCAAAGCAGGAATCCCACATCCAGACCGTCCCTGTAATTACAAGAGCTCTGAGAACTGGAGGAACTCATGAGAAAACTATAATATGAGAAGATGTGCAAATTATAAAAATGTGTGTGTGAATTGGATCTTGGTGAAACTTACAACTATGAGATGCATGATAAATGCCGTCGGTGTATGAATGAGTGAGTGAATGGGTGAATGTGAGGCTATGTAAAGCGCTTTGGTGGCCATAGGTCTGTGAAAGCGCTATATAAATGCAGTCCATTTACCATACATACAGTATTATAAGCCATACATACATTTGAAACAATCACATACACTGTAAAATTGCCTTTGTCTTTCTACTTCAAAAATGTCATGTGTTTCTTGTATTTCTAAGTGAAAATTGTTTTAAAGTAAAACATACACCATTTGTTTTACATTATAATACATTATATTTATCACAATGTTGCATTAATGTCCTTTTGTCAAGTGTTCATTCATATAGTTTCCTACAGATGAACTAATGAAGCAGCAGGTCATCTCAATAAACAAAGTGTTAAAGTGCAGTCAAATTAGCTAAATTTCAGCTAAATTTGACAGGCAAAAAAGGTCCATTGTCAATAGCGTATAGATGTATGGAGCACAACTCAAACATAAGTCACTTTCAAACCAAGCAGCTTTCTGTCAGCAGAGGTGGACAGTAACAAAGTACATTTACTTGAGTACTGTACTCAAGTACACTTTTTGAGTATCTGTACTTTACTTGAGTATTATTTTTTCTGGAAACTTTTTACTTTAACTTCACTACATTTTAAAGACAAATATCATACTTTTTACTCCAATACAATTCTGTCAAGTTCCTTGAGTAGAAAGTAGTAACGTCAGTCAGGGGATGATTTTGGTTGCAGGGGTTGCATTTTGGTTGGAAATGAAAGTCGGATTGATGTCAGAAACCGACTGATGTTGGTACTACAATACAACGTCTGTCCAATGTTGGAGATTAATGTCAATCTGGCGTTGGATTCTGACATCAACCTGATTTTCATTTTCAGTGTTGAGTTTGGTCTTCTAAATGCAAATTTTGTCATTGTTTTGGTGCACACTAGCTTATAGATAACAGTAAGGCTAACATATTCATACTGAAGGCCAAACAACTTTAAATAGGGCAATATTTGAGAGATCAGCCATTTGGGTGTCCGAAACCATTGTGGACGTTATTGAGTGCACTTATTCAATCTCACATTCAATCCCACTACTAGAACTGTGTTCTAGAAATAAATGTGATATTGATATGAGGGAAGGCAGGCATAGATTCAGAGGCATAAGGTACTGTAAGTATTACATACGACAACAATGCAACAATAATAAAACAATGCATTGACATTACTTTTTACTTTTGATACTTAAGTACTTTTAAAAACATGTACTTCTGTACTTTTACTTAAGTAAAAATTGTTCTTTACAACTTTTACTTGTAACGGAGTAATATTTGACCAGTAGTCTCTGTACTTTCACTCAAGTAAGGAAGTTGTGTACTTTGTCCACCTCTGTCTGTCAGTGTGCACGGCGAATTTGCGTGACTAACTTGAACATTAGCAAAATCTGCATTCAGGAACTTTTTTGCTCTTACATGAAACTCCCAATTGCACAGATTCCAATCTGCTTGCTAAGTCATGACGTAGCGATCCTGTTTACAGGTCCAAGCATCTACTGCATTAGCTGAAGCTCTAGCATTTTCAACATCCTGCAGTGCTGTGTCCCTTGTTGTTTGAATCGATCAAGTCCAAAAAAACGATGCAATTGTCATTCTACCGCTTTCTTGACTGCAGTTGAAAAGGTGAACGTACAAAGATACATGTTTGGCACCAAGCAAGAGTACAGCTAATACTACTGTCTATAAACTCTGAGTATTATTTATATTTAACTTGCATGCTTCTATGCTATGCATATCGCTTGAACATTATTGTATTGTACTGAGCCTGAAGTTTAAGATTTTCATTGATATTAAGCACTTCCCTGAATTTGCTGTGCACATTAAAGAGCTTTTATACAGGCATGAAAACTTCAACCCAAACTGAAATTCTAGGGTGTGCAGTTGGCTTTTCTCCAACAGCAAAGTTGCTAGGCCATCGTGGTTCCTGTGGAATGAGGGGAAGACTTTCCAATTCCCCGACCACCTTAGCCATACCCCCAACCGGAAGAAACAAACGGTCGTTACCAGAAGTGAGGATGAAGGAGAAGATTGGAGAAACAGAAGCAAACTATTTACTTCAGTCAAATGTCCTCCAATTCTGACAGAGTCCAATATTTCACCAGGTTGCCTGATTCTGCCTGTTTTTGGAAGTGCTTTTTTCTAGATTCGAGCTGCAATATCACTCTAATTGGACTGTCTAAATTATGCTCCTATAGTCGATCAATTGCTCCTGACGTTAATGAAGCTTAGACTTAATTGTGGCCACATAGACCTGGAAACAAGGTTTAATTGTAGCACAGCCACAGTAACCAACATCTTTACAACCATTGTTAGTGCGCTGTATAAAATTTTGTATGTCGTTCTTGAGAACAACATCCCCTCCGCAGCTTGACTGCACCGAGGTTGCTCTCTGTGACATAGAGAGGCTTGATGCACAGTCAATTGTACAGCCATTACAAAGGACGGACCACACTGAAGGCTTTAATCGGCATAGCTCCCAATGGAGTAATTACCTTTGCCAGTGACCTGTGTGGTGGGAGTGCCTCACACAAGGCAATAACAGGTGACTGTGGACTTCAACACCTACAACCAGGTGATATGGTTATGGCAGACAAGGGCTTCACAATTCACAACATTTTGCCAGTGGGAGTTTTGCTAAACATCCCGTCTTTCCACGTCAATTCAGAGGCTGAAATTGTTTTCCATTTTGGACCACATCCCATACCAGTTCAGAAAAAAACATCAACAAGATATTTTAAGGATGTGCGTGTCTTACACATTTACAAACGCCTATTCTTCATGAAATTCAATTAATTAACTGATGTGTTAATCTGATGTGCAATCTGATTTCACCCTCTAAATTTTGCTCTAAATTGCAGTCAGAAATATTTCTAAAGAGATTTTATCTCCAATTTTGGCTTAAAAACTGTTTAACAGTAATCTGCATTAGCAAACCCACACAATGGGCAGCTTGAGAGGAGTGAGATGCTCTTTCTGGTCTACAAGCTGCCTGGGTCCATTAGACATGGCACCCCAAGTGGACTGATCTTACAGAACACAGCTCGGCTCATGACCTTGACACTAGAGGAATGCCTGGGAATGAGCTCAGAAATTACAAGCATGGCTTAACGAATCAATGAGCAGTGAGCACTGATCAAATTAGGAGAAGCATTGTCTATCGACCGCAAAGCTGACTCCAGGGACCCTCCTCTCGCCGTGGACATGTGGAGGAGTCTGTAAATAGTGCCCTCAATAGGGGTCCTGTCACATAGCCACACAAACATGGAAAGTTTGGTTTTGGAGCAGTACCCTAGTGAAAAATAAATATACTAAAATGTATTTGAAATACATTTATTTTATGCTAAGTATACTACAAATACATTTACATATGCATATACTTAATATAAATACCCTGCAATTGTACGTTCCGTATACTAAATTGATATAGGCCTAGCTAAAGTCTGCTAAATTGGAACAACTAGTTGTTTTACTTAATGCACTTTAATTATCCTGAAGTAGTGCTATGGTCCAATTAAAGATATACTTAAGTATATTTGATTGTGCTAAACTATTGCAAGTATACTTTAGGTACACTTTAAATATCTTGCATTTAAAGACTGATCTTATACAGAGATCATACTATCCTTACTAAGAGTGATATTAAAACACATTTTAGGCTTAATATTAGGAAATGTGCATTGTGCCATAAAGAAATACTCAGAGTTTAATTATAATATTTTTATCAATAATATTTTTATCAGTAAATATGTTAATGGCTTTGTGCTATACTTGGTATGAAATAAATGTATTTTAAATACATTTTGGTATAGGTTTTTTTCACTAGGGTAGTTAGAGGAACTTGCAGATAATCTGGAATTACCGATAATGGGAATAATGGATTTTTAGAAGAAAAAAATAAAGATGCAAGATTCTTAAATTCTGATACTTAAGGCATTTTTAAGGGGCTTACAATGGATTATCAAAGATCAGTTCAATAGGATGAAGCTTTGTGAATCTTACGAAGTAAATATAAAAAGCTCAATATATATTTCATTCAAAGCTACTGAATCCCTGAAAATGACCAGTTCTCTGTTGCTTAGGCTTTGAGAGATCTTTCACTGTACAGCACACTTTTCTGCCAAGGCCTGAGGTTAAGGAATTTTTAATTAAGCCATCACATCACAAGCCCCTGGAAGAGTGTTACACAGTCCAAACACTCTCATATAATACATAACACAGCATATGACTGCAAAAAAGTCAGGTATCTGTGCCTCAGAATACAAAAGTGCTGTTTATCTGATTGTCTTAAATGCGGTAACATGTTTCTAATTTGTCTTTTACATTTTGTTTTTACACTTACTAAACAAAGTAGCAATACATGTATTATGTCTTGATAAATTAATGGAAAGTCATGTACGAGAGTTATTTGTTTGGCAAGTGATTTTTTTCCTTCAAGATTCAGTATTACCAAGATATAGTAAGAGAAAGATGCATGCTTTTTAGGCACTGTAAAAGAGAAACTAAAAAAACTATTGTGATTAAACATCTCTCATTTTTTCATATTTGCATAATTAGACATTTACTTTCCCTATAACAATAAAGGACTCAGCTACATTTAGGTTTGCCCAGCCACTCTCTAGAGAATGAATAATGGATGTTCTAGCAAGGGAAAAGACTTTACACAGTGCAGTAAGCATATTAAAATACATCGGTTAAATAGTAGCAAACCATCCCTTGAGATGATTGTGAGAATAAATTTCCATATTTGCATCCATGTACATGTGCGAATGCACTCTCTCTGTAATGTCACGATAGCACTCTAACTAGGAATCGCAACTTCACTGTGCTGTTACACCCATTAGTGAGAGTGGACAGTTTAAATCGCCTCACCTGTTAATAACATGAAACTATTATAGCCTAATATAAAACTGATTGGTTGTATAAATTATGTTATGTGTAAATAGACTTTACATGAGGATTGTGAGACTTGCTCTCATCCCTTAATACTACTCAAGTCGTATATCACCAATATGTCAAAATGTTAAATATATAAAATAAAAAAATTTGGGTTGTAACTTGTGACTGGTTGGTAACTTGTGACTGCTAACTGCCCCTTAGGTTTAATTTACATGTACTTTGACATATGCAACCCCAAACTCCAAACCCTAAAACTTATTTAAGGATTTTTTCCATTGAGCTTCCCTAATCCAATAAAAAAATATTTTGCATATTTTGTTAAATTCAGTCTTTCTGAATATTATGTCTAGTGCAAAATTCAACATATTGAGCACCATACCCTCAGAAATATTTTTCAGCTAAAAAGGTTGTGTTGACGTGCAGATGGCCTGTTCATTTTAATAAGCAAAGCAGGTGGTGAGATCCTGCTCAGCCATTTAAACAAATGCACAAAACTTTGTGATTTTTCTTTCAGTAAACATTAACTTGTTTGATTTTTTTTCTCAAAAGCATGAAGAGGAGGATGAAAAGACACATTAGAAGGTTGAATCCAGATGGAAATTTGGTTACCTAGGTGAACCTGCCCCTATTAGTGAAAACAGAAACCTGAGAGGACTATTATGAACTGGGCTTTGCTTTAGCTCGGCACAAAGCTAAGAGAGGCCAAGCACTGAATCCCACACAGACGGCCTGGTTATTTCAGATTAATATCAAGCAGAAACATGACAGTACCAAATTCGGTTTGAAATTAGGTGAATATGGGGGGACAAAAAAATGCCAAGAGAGACACTTTCAGGTTAGGTAAGCATGCAGTTATCAATTTAGATAAGTAAAAACATTAGCAGGCTGTTCTTGTGGTTTTTAAATCACACAGAGTATTTCTTTGTACGTGTTATCAACAGAAGCAAAAGTAGTTAGCTACATAAAGCATGTCTGAACATAAAGAGCTCAACATAAGGAACTAGCTTGTGGCAGCATGCATTGCTTATACTGGTTAGGATCACTGCGAAATCAAGCCAATTGCTAAATGTTTATTAATTAACGGTGTTCACAACAATCTATATTATTACAGCTCTCTATATGAAGCATAGACTTTATTCAAGCGAAAGAAAGTCAAACGTTTTGCTGAAAAATGCACAATACACAATCTTCCAGCCTAGGGTTAAAGCATTATTAACAATGATTTGGAACAAATATAGTGTCATTTAATGGAAAACTATGTGAGTGGCATGGCAGGATTTTGAACAGCCTTCGAATCGAGTCTGGGTCTTCAGGCTATGCAGTCACCTCACCTCCCAATCCGAGACGTTCTTTCTTTTTTCACGTCTCAGCCCCAAAGCTGAAGCTATGCAGTACGCAATGTATGCAATTTGAGACTGGGAATGCATCACGAAATTTTAAGAGTAAAAAATAAAAATATTACTATGGGAATTATTACTAATTATTGGGAATGATTAACTAATTTCTGTATCCAATACGGTCGTCACATCACGTGACGTGACGTGACAATACGAACGACTCGGAACCAAAGACTTCAGAGGTGAACTAATAATTTCTGTCTTTATTCTTAAAGTTGTATAAGAATACAAACCACAGACAAACCATCAGCATGTAACCACTGGACACCTAAAGGTACTGTGTAGGAGGACATCGGCCTAGCTGACATTGATGGGGTAACTCAAGCAGTCCGACAGGCTGAGGTAGACGCCTTCATCTGAAACCTGAGATCAGTGGTCAGTCAACCAAGCTCTCTGTAGGTTGTCAGTTTGCCACAACACATACAGTCAAATGTGGGCTGTTAAGTACATGTATATACACACACAGCCTAAATAATGGCTTATTTGTTACTTTGGAGGTCAATAATACCTTGAGAAACTTTTACCATTCCCATTCATATCAATGCTAGCTGCTCAGCTGATACAATTTGAACTCTGCCATCTTTGCTCAAGGGCCTCCAGTGCTAATATACTAAATATATCGATCACCAGCTATTTGTATTTTGTCTGAATATAAAACTAAAGCTGTGAGGGGTAGAATTACAGTGCGTTCAATTGATTATACGGTAGTTTAACAACATACCATTTGTTCAACTGACAAAACATCTTTCCGAATAAAACTTTCAGTAGACGAAAACTCTGTAAAAGTTGTAAGTTGTAAAAATGAAGTGATCTCCAGAACCTTTATACAGTGTGCACCATTATAAAGACTATAAGTTTATCCCTTACAGCCTCGTTTTTTTTCACAGTGTTAAATTCAATATGGCGTCTAACCTGACTAAGGTTTATAGACCACAAAAGACCAGCTACTTCATGACTAGGGTTAAAATGTATAAAGAAAGATCTCAAACAAGGCAGATTTGCATAAATGTTGGGCACTCAATTGAGCAAAGCTGTACGTTCCTCAGACCTGCCTGTTCCTGCCCCAAACCTTCAGCTCAGTATTCATCAGCGCTACCCTTCACTGCATTCCATTGAGCGCTGAACTTTAGAAGTCAGTGTAGGAGAGATCAGAGGAGGGTTCATTCCCTGAATATCTTTTCCTCACTTAAATCAGACCTGCTGGAATCTTGTTAGAAAATGTTTATGGCTAATGATTGACTCAGTTGCTGAATTCAGAACCACATACTAGCATACTGCTCTTCCTACCATTTTTAGGATATCTTTCTATGGCAGGAATAGTAAGAGTATGAGGTTCTGATATTGATCCCGTCTACATGATCTCCATCATGAACAGTCATCAAAACAACCAATTAGAGTAGGTATCATCATGCACAGGAGTTCCCAGGGGGGCATTCTCTCTAGTGTAGACCTGATGGCACAAATTCAAATTTACAATGCCACTATCAGAGACCTGATTGAATTTTTTTCAGATTTTTTTTTTTCTGAAGTTGAAATGCAATTGTAGTTTAGGTTTGTCAAGCATGTACATTATGTTAGTGCTGGAATATACTGCCCAACTTTTAAAATCTGAACATATTTTTAAACACCAGGCATCATACTCTTGTCAACTTTTTAAATGGTCATAGACAAAAACTGGGCATCATACACTAAATGACTACTACTAAATACACTACCAGCCTTTCAAGTTGTTCCAAACACAACAAACTCACACAGAAACATGCACCTTGTTTCTAGGAGATGCATGGCAAATGAGTCTGTACCTGTCATACACTACGGCCTGGTTTCACAGACAGGGCTTAGATTAAGCCAGGATTAGGCCATAGTTTAATTAAGACATTTAAGTAGCTTTTATAAACATGCCTGAGCAAGAAGTGCATCTTGAGACAAAACAATGCCACTGACATATTAGATTTGTCAGAGCAAGTTGCTTTCAGTGAAAACAGCTCAAACATGTATTTTAGTCAGGGACTAGTAAGACTTAAGCCTTGTCTGTGAAACTGGGGGTAAGTGTTTTTCTGTGAAATCTGTAAACTCAGACTGCCCAAAATCTGCTGACTGGCTCTTTCAGCAACTGCCGTTGACTTGTCCAGACTGTAAATCGGGGCAAAAATTTGTGCACAAATCGTGCAGAGAATTCCAGCCTTTAAACATACTGCAATCAGACATACATAAGTGATGCTCAGTATATATTTCAACAGACAGATGAAGACTATAACTGTGCATGTCAACATATTAGGGAAAGCAAGTCAACTGTGGCTCAGTCTGATAGAAAACAGTCATTTGACCTATGTTAACTTCACTGTCAAATGGCACAGTTATGTAAAAACCATATTACAAAGATGAATGTCACTTGCAAATGTGGGTATATCATACGTCACGAAGAACAAAAAGACCTCTGTGAAACAACTGACACATTGAGAATGTAGGAGTTTTTCTTCTGCACCCACTAATCCCAGCTGCATCTTTGCTCAGAGTGCGTTTTCTCTCGTCACCTGACAAGATCGTCGCATCGTTTCATTTTGATAAAAAATGCCTGATGGAAAGTGAAGATAAGCCATGGTGAAGAGCCAAACAGAGAAACCTCTTAGATATACCTAAGATGGAACAACTGAGTGATGTAGTTATCACTTTTAAAAATGGATAGAGAAGTGATGTCTTCGGCCACTTACATGCATGATGAAATAAATAATAAAGACCCCCATTTGTCTCGTTCTAACATTTTAAAAATGGAATTTAATTATACAACCTGGTGGACATATTGTGGACATCTTCTATGCGATGAAAATGTTTTAAATGGGAAACAAACTTTAAACTCTGAGGAAGAAGATGGAAAACAGCCAACATTATATTACATTATATGTTCAACATGTAAACATGAACCAGTAGATGGATGGGTAAAGCATTTCTCGACCTCCTATTCTTAGAAAACAGACTAGAATAAAGTCACTGTGTTAGGCAGACACATGTTAGACATGTTTCTCTATTTTACTGGAATGTTTCTAGCTAAATAAAAAAAAACGTCAAATGACCAGGTGTTCCTCTTAATCCAGTGTTTTGGACCGTGTATCAGAATGTAGAAAGCCATTCAATCGGTCCATTCTGGGTAACAAAGAAAAGATTTTATGATTTTACAAAGCAGTTTAAGTCTGTGACCCAGTGCTAGCCATGTAGAGACATCCAACCTAAACAAGAAATTCACGTCTCACAGGTTTGATACATCACAGAGGCGTTTTTTCTTCATTTTGCGCTTCTAATTAAGAGTCTTTACTAATTACTTTCTCAAAAGCAAAAGAGGAAGCCTGAAAGCAATGCACTGATACTACTGACCAAAGAAATGCTCAAGGCAAAGCTGTGAACACAAAACTACAAAAAGCAAAGCAATACTCCATAAAACTGCCAATAACACATTTTACTTTTGTTGTTGTAAATATTGCAATCATTAAATGAATGAGGAAATAACAAGAGGAAGTTCCCACCGGACTTTGATCGTCCAGATAATTAATTCCTAATTAATATGTAAACACGAAGTCTAGACAGCATCCTCAGCAAAAAGTCATACTGGAGTGTCTTGAATACGGTCAAACAAGCCAATGTGATGGTTCCTGATTGGATACGACCAGTTAACAACAACAAAAGATCTGGACCTCCTGCCTCTCGATTTTAATTGCCTTGTACCCGAGTCTATTCCTCAAATATAACCTTCCTTGAGGCTAGCAGGACTAAAAAAAAAATGGTGCATTTTTATGAGAAAAGGCTTTAACTGAAGGTACATTTACTGCTTATGATGGAAAATGACTGATTTGATTTAAAAATGTACATCCTATTCCACCAAGAGAAAGAACAAACATGAAGTTGATGAGGCATCAAATGCAGGTGATTAAATCACTGCATGGAAATAAAGGTCACTAGCATTCTGAATGCAAACAACTGGAAAGATTTTCCACTAGGAAGTCATTAAAAAAAAAGTGTTTTACTTTGAAGAGATAGAAAACAGCATTTACTCTTAAGGAAGGATTACTAGAATCAATATCAAATTATTAACCTTATTTTACTGTACCTATTTCAATGTGTAACTCAACTTGATAACCGTCCTGAATGATTAATAATTTGAACACTGTAACAAGTTCAAGTAACAAGTTCAATTATGACACAACAAATTATAAACTGGCCAGTGAGTGAATTTCAAGACTCGCCTACACTACAGTTCAAAAGTTTGGGGTCAATATGACTTTTTTTTTTGTCAAAAATAAATTAATAAATGTATTCAGAAAGCATTAAATTAATCAGAAAGAGACATTTATAAAAGAATTTATAAAATTTATATTTCATGAAAAAATATTAAGCAGCACAAACGTTTTCAACATTGCTCATAAAAGGAGCACCAAATCAGCACATAAGAATGATTTTTGAATGATCATGTGAAAATTCAGCTTTGACATTGCAGAAACGAAATACATTTTAAAATATAAAAAAAGTTTATTTAAATTGTAATATTTTTCACAA
This sequence comes from Abramis brama, assembly GCF_963993115.1. Classification (NCBI taxonomy): domain Eukaryota; kingdom Metazoa; phylum Chordata; class Actinopteri; order Cypriniformes; family Leuciscidae; genus Abramis; species Abramis brama. The sequence continues at coordinate 28,345,196 of NC_139967.1, read as the reverse complement.
TATTATTTTTGGTCAAATAAACGCAGCCTTTGTTTAAACCATTAACTTCACATTTTTGAACGACAGTGTATACTGACCAGGAGTAATGAATGAATTAAAAACCAGCCTAAAAAGACATGGTAACCCATCCACAATGTAGTGTGAGATTCTCTATGCTAGAGATGTTTGGTAGGCTTGGAGCGATGGTAAAGGGGGTAGATTAGATTTGCAAACAATTCTAACCAAGCAGCAAAGTGGAAGTAATTTCCTCTGTATAAACAGGCGGCAGTGTGGATTTTACAGCCTGAGAGACAGAGAGAGAGAGAGAGACAGAGAGACAGAGAGACAGAGAGAGAGAGAGAGAGAGAGAGAGAGAGAGAGAGAGAGAGAGAGAGAGAGAGAGAGAGAGATGTAGGTGACAGTTCCTTTCACCATGAACTGAGCTTTGATCCCAATGTGGAAAGCTTCCTCAGCAAGGTGCAAATTGAGGAGGCTTCTGCCATATGTCCACAAGGGCCTGAACGTAGAAAATGTCTTTTAAAACCTGCATGGATTTCCTTTTTTTCTGCAAAAGGAGATATTTTGAAGAACGTCTAAACACCATTTTTGTGTGTATCACAGAAGAAAGTCGGTTATACAGGTTTGGATAGGCATGAGGGCGTAAATGATTTTTGAATCTATCTAGCCTATCCTTTTTAACTGTAGTTGTAACCGTTTTATTTTGTAACAAGTAGCCTAATCAGAAACCAAGCCTGCTGTTGCTAACAAATGCATAATGGTACAATGGTACAGGATAAATATTTAATGAGGGACACAATGTGCATATAGAACATCCTATTGTTTTCAAATTGACAGGAACATGTATGTGTTCACATGGGTAGAAAGTGAAATTCACATTCAAACCTCTTCTCATTTGAAACACCACATCGCCACCCATGAACAGCACTCAGCTTCAAAGAAAAGATCTAGCCATCTTGCTTTAACAATAAGAATCCCTCTGGAAAGCAAGCATAAAGGCAGACAGGGATCTCACATTCTTTAATATGGTCTTTCATTATGTCATTGGTGAAAGGAGGCTTTAGAAGACTTTCATCTTGAAACAGTTCCCTCTTTAAACAACTGGGACTACCTCCAAAAGATGTCTCGGCATCACAAAGCCTTCTTCCATTCACAGTCTCGGGGCAGAACCGAACAGTTTACACCCTGTGGATGTGCCGATTTTCCTCTGGATTGGCCCCTTACAAAATATACTATCACAAGTTGAATGTGGTCTTAGAGGTCACAGACTTCTTGAGGAGTGCAGCTGGAATAAGAGAGGGATCCAATCCAACAAAGAAGAATTTAAAAATTGTCTGCTGTTGAAATGATGGGTGAATGCATCCAGCAAATGATATTTGAAAGGGGAAAGGGCTCCCTTGTTTCAGATACGGCAAACAGAGGTTTCATTTTTGACGGTGATAATATTTGTAGGTCGCTGACAATCCTTTTCACTAGAGCATAATCATGTCTTTGTGAGAGTCTATTGCAGACTGTACATGGCAATGATGCCAACCTGGAAGAATGAGCATGCCAACACTGCACACACAATGAACAAGTTAAAGTTCAGTGTATTTCAGGACTAAAAGTCCTCTCTTGGACCTTCATGAAAAGCTGCACTATTAAAAAAAAAAAGTCATGTTATAAAATGACATTCCCAGAAGCCCCATTTGGTTATTTTAAAGTTTAAATAGTTACGAGTGTTCCTTATTTAGGGCATTTCTGTTACATATCATGTTAAGTAAATCTCATTATTTTAGTGTCACATGTGTAACCCTGCTAGAGTTTTGTCTTTGTTTGTATGACGCGATGCACTGTCCTCATCTTGGTTTGTGTATAGTCACGGTTTATTGTGTCCTTTAAGATGAACTTTAATACATCAAGTAGCCCATTATGGTGGTTTTCAGTATCTTTTAAGGTGCAAAGCAGATTTTGGTAGTACAACTACATTTTCCTGGATAACGACTGACATGACGATAAATTCAGTAGTGAAAGAATGATAAGAATTTCAGTAAATGGCTGATGGCTCAGTCGTTTATAGTGTGGTTATCATGAAAATCAGTTCAAACTTCCTGAAATCTGCACAGGAAAGGCGATCATCATAATTACTTACTTCCTGTCAAGCGACCTGAGGACTGCATCTGAAGAGTTCATGAACACAGGGAAATGTATATTCTAGGGGAGACCGGGGAGTGTACAATCACTTTAACCAAATTGTCAAATGTCTGTGTTCTATTAGTGTAACACAAAACATCTGGCCGTAAGTTGGAACATCAGCACTCACTTGACATGAATTTATACAGTTTAGGGTTGTAGTGTTGTAGATTTTTAAACTACTATATTTAACAAACAAATATAGTAACATTATATCAAACTTTAAGACACAAAAACACAGTTACAAACCTTGAACAATTACCCTGCTCTCCACAAGGTAGCCAACTCGGTTATGAGAACTACAAACCTAAACTTATTTATCACATACACCTAAATAAATAAACATAAAACTTAAACGCATGGTGTAGCGGGAAGAATCAAGAACGCATGCTTCCTGACACAAAGGTTAGCTGCAAAAACTCTATTTAGGCTACATCATTTATATCGAACGTTGTTTAAAAGCAAATCATGGGATCACTGAGTATAGTCTCAACACACAACACCTGAAGAAAATTATTTTCCCCACAAATGATCTGACCCTGTTAACCATTAAAATTATATTGTAATCTCTTATCTTGACATGTAACAAGTCGTGCGACATGCACCTACTACAATCGCCCATAGCATTTATTCCCAACGTTGGTCCTGCAGCTTACATTCAGTGTTTTATACCACTGTCACGATTCGTTTATATTTATAAATATAGCCTACTCATAATTTTAACTTAAGACAAAATTTATCAGCTTAACATATCCCACAGAAAAACACAAGTGTTTGCAGACCTGTTGTAGCTGCTGCTGGATCAGGTTTCGCACGCGCCCTGAAGTGAGCGATAAAGTCTAGTTTATAAGTAGGCTAGCATATGCGGATAGCGGTTTTTTTTTTTTTTTTTTAAGGAACAATGAATTAGCCTACCTTTTTTTCAAAGAAGTTTGTTTATACGTCCCTCTCCCGTCCGTGCGCTCCCCTTGTAAAAGTCCCGGTGAAGTGTCCTCCTGTCCTCTTCGCTCATGCGCACAAGAGCGTGTTTCACCCGTGCGCACAATACATGTTCCCTGACGTGACGAGCGTGACGTGCAAATAACTGAGTACACAAAGGCAGGTGCTCCTCTGCTTACTATCCAGGGAATACACGTTTGTACAATGTAGTGGACATTACATGTTAGTGAATTTCTCTGACACCATTCATGTCACAGTTTTAAGTCTGGATGTCGTGTAAAGAGCACATTTGGGGCTTTTCACAGATACCAAATGCTTGAAAGTTTCACATGACAACAACTTCTCCTTGGTCTTTACAAATGACTGAAATTAAATTAGTGATCAAATTTAGCACTGTAATTAGCACTTAAATCTGACTAGTTTTCAAGTTGATTGTCACAAATCAACATCTCAGGAAAATGTTATGGGTTTCTATCAAAATATGACTTTCTGTTACAAAACAATACAATTGGTTTCATACATGTCCACTGTAGGACATTTGGTATCATGTTTATCAGGCATTTTGGGAGGAACAACAAGTAAATTATAAATTATATATCAATATTCCTATGAAATATTAGATATTATTATGAAAATATTACCAATTATTACTCCTATTATTACACATTTTTCATTACATGTTGCCCCAAGAATATTAATATGCAAATTAGATACAGTGCATATTGTATTGAATAGAACAACCCATTTATGGCCATTTATTGCATAAAGTAAAATAGTAGGCCTAAATCAATTCATTCCATTAAATATGTCATATGCCCAAACATGAAAAATGTCATGCCTATAATGACATGAAAAAATACTAAATTCAAAAAACTTTTTTCCTAGGTCTCAGCAGGATCAGAAAGTCACCCAATTGTGACTATAATAACACCAAATTATTATAATTATTTATAGGCTATTTTAAGTTCAAATGTAAATTTTAATTCTATAGATAGAGATTTTCATGGGGCATTTTCACTTTTTCTCAAGTCAGGCCAACAATAGGCTATAAATGAACTTTGCAAAGTGGTGACTTTTATTTTGGTTTATGTCGAGTCTTTAATAGGATCCAACACTTAACCTGAATGTTTTTACTTCTGTTCTAATTACCTTTCTAATAGACTGTATTGAACTCATTCATAAACTAAATGTTCTGAGAGTTTATTATTATTATTATTATTATTAATAATATTATTATTAATCTAATGTGGAGCTGAAGAAGGAACCAAGCAGAAAACTTGAATATGGAAATACAGTTGTGGTCAAAGGTTGAGATGCACCTTGCAGAAGCTGCAAAATGTTAATATTTGAACTAAATTACAGGGATCATTGTTTGTTATTTTTTATTTAGTACTGTCAAGCTATTTTAAGAAAATAGTAGCTGAATTTATAAAAGTGACCCCATTCAAAAATTGACATACGCATTATTCTTAATACTTGTGTCATTACCTGGATGATCCATGATCATTATTTTCGTTTGTTTGTTTTATGGTGTGGCTGATCATTGAGGGTTGAGGTGGGATATATGGCTTCAGAGAGTGCCAATGCCATTACAGCAGTGTTAACCAGTTTCTTAGAGCTAATTCTGTAACTTATTGCTCTTTATTAACCCAATACTGTATATTCAGTCTGATTTAATGTCTATGTTTGTTATTATTCAAAGTTTATGAGAACATTTGCTGAAATGGGCTCATCATGCTTCTCAGTGGGGAAAGTGACACTTATTCAGGGCTGACCTCTAGTGGTTACTTACAGGTAGTTCGGTATGGAGTCAGAATAGCCTACACAAAATGTAAAAAATCATAATTCAAATATAAGCACACCCTACCCCTAAACCTTACCCTACACTGTAAAAAAAAAATCGTTAAATTTACGGTAAAAAAAACTGGCAGCTGTGGTTGCTAGAAATTTACCGTAAAAAATATGGTAGCAACATTTTATGTTTTACAGACTTTACATGGTGAACCATCACAAGCTGATAAAGTTAATACTATATAGAAGCTGCACAGTGTCATTCACACAAACACTAAACACACATGCAATTTTTACTGCAAACTTTCTGTTAACCAATTAACAATTTTACACCGTAGCATTTTTTCCGTTAAAATCACAATAATGTTTTAGTGTACCCACAAATTATCCATGAAATCAAAGGAAAATGATAGATGAATAACACTGATATAGAAGCACTTAACCCTGCTTGTAAGCCTACTTGACATAAACTGTCAACTTTTTTTTTAACTTTTTTTTTTTACTGTAAACTTGTCCCTCAAATCTGATTGGTTGATCAGAATGTTGATCCAGGAACAACAAAGACGTATATCCAGGGAAATGTTGCATTTGGTGAAATCAGGTTCTGTGAAATGGCTAGCCTTAAATTTCTTACAAAACTCTGCCATCATTGTATCTTTCTCATTTTAAGTAAAATGCTGAATATTCACAGCATAAATGTTTTTGCAAAGATAATTTCCTATAGCCATTTAGCACAGACTGTAAATAGTATATAGCCCAATGCTTAACCTACTTTTCATACTGTCTGTATGTATAAAAAAAAATTGTAAAAAAATAATTCTGAAGTACGTTTCAGTAAATGTTAAATCTCTTGCGCTCCTAGTTGAACTGAACAACAATTGATTAAAATAGGTAAAATTAAAATTAAAAAGCTCACAAATCCAGCCAATAATGAAACAGCCTGACTAGTATGAGACAAACTACAACATGACAGACTGAAGACTGACTTCTTATAGTTGACAACTCTCTGAAAAATCCTCAGCAACTCTTTTTAGACCATTCAAACTCAAAAGGAATTTTTGTTTACAACATTTACAGGTGGGATTAAATAAGTTAACAGAAGAAGAGTAGTAATGGTTGGACAGTTGGACTCAAACCCATGATCATGATGACACAGCAGATATCAGGCATGAGGGAGCCTTTCATTCACACTCATGTTTCCACAATGCAACATTGTTTTGAAAGTTCCACGCAGTCAGTCAGTCACACCTCTAAACCTCTGGCTGTGCACTTCTCATTGGTTTAGTTTAGCTCTCCACACACTCCTCTCCAGCACCATTTCCGCCTTCATATTTGTGTTTCCGCGACAGAATGAGTTGCAGGAATTATACATATTAGGCTATTAATACAACAGCTAGATCCTTTTCATTTTTTACATCAGCAAGAAGATCTTTAACTCTGCAGTCATGTCAGACCGTAGTTCATTCGACACTAATGTTGTGACTTTGACGAGATTTCTGCTCGAAGAGGGCAGGAAAGCCAAAGGCACAGGCGAGCTGACAACTCTTCTGAACGCGATGTGCACGGCTGTAAAAGCCATCTCGAGCGCTGTCAGGAAAGCTGGGATCGCGCACCTGTGAGTATTTCTTATGCACACCACCGACGGAATCGATTGGGACTCCAAAGTGTTTGGGTTGCAAAAACATGAGTTGCAAAAATGAATGCGTTTGTTTTAGTTTAAAGACAGTTTAATCATCTTGTTTCATCATCAGTTTCATCACTTTTTTTGGCAATAGCCTATTTAATGCCAGATGCTCATTATTGGAATGCAATACATTAACAAAAAGTAATTATACATCATAGCATTTGTTGTTCTTTTGTTTTGTTTTGTTTGTTTTTTTATTCTCAATGCACTTTTTTTTATATAAAAAATATATAATTTCTTATTTATTAATTTCATTTTTGAGTGAAATATGACCTGAACATTTTCTTAAGTTTTATGCATGTTTATGAAAAATGTTTTTTTTTTTTTTTTTTTTTTGCATAGTTGCTCATTCAGACAGCAATATCATGCTGGTTTATTCCTTTTTTATTTTGATTTATTTTATTTTGATTAGCTTAAGTTTTGAAACTGAAGCATATAGACATGCTGGTTTTAGGAAATGCCAGCAAACCTGAAGTTTGTACTTCTATGGCTTTAAAACAATGAAATTGAGCCCTTTATATCACAGATTAGTTATTATTCAGTATCCATTACATAGATTATGTATGCAGTATCACATGAGAAAACAGTACTGTTGTACTGGAAGTAGTGTGATGTTGCTTTTATACAACACTTCTATAAAGCATTGAGAAACAATACCTAAAAACTCATTTCAGTCCCTCTGATATGATTCAACTCATGACTTTGAAATATTTCCTGCAGGTATGGCATTGCTGGAAGTACCAATGTGACAGGTGATCAGGTGAAGAAGCTGGACATCCTTTCCAATGACCTCGTCATAAACATGATCAAATCCTCATTCACATCATGTGTACTGGTCACTGAGGAACATGACACTGCAATCATTGTGGAGCCAGATAGACGGGTAAGGTACTACTGTAAGTGTTTAATCATAAACCATTTAATCAAGATATATATTTGTTTAAAGTGTGGAGAACATGGAGACCTAGTCACATGACTGATTTCAGCTGCTAGGTAGAGATGCAAGCTTATAGATCATAACCTGTATTATTGACCAGAAACCCATCCTGAATCTAATCTGACATTCAAGAATATGAAACTGAGATACATGTGCAAAGACGTATTATCAACTGAGTTCCCATAGTCATAGAAAACCTGGAAATTCAGGGAATTTAAAAAAGACATTTTCCAGTCCTGGATATTACACAGTTAATAAAACCTTAAAATCATGGAAATGTAATTTTGAATGTAAATATTTCTGCTCTAGAGAACATAGTGAGTTCAATTTCTACAAAATGATTTGTTAAAAACTAAATTAGTCAAAAGCTGTGTTAAAATTAAACACAAGCCAGTCGCGTGTGTGTGTGTGGTTTTAAAGATGAGTGAGGATATGATATGATAGAGCTAAGTACATCATTAAATGGCTGTAATGTAAGTCAAGATGCACCACTACTTCAGTAATATTTATTTAACCAAAGCTTCTTGCATATGTTCAAGGGTAAATACGTGGTTTGCTTTGACCCTCTTGATGGTTCATCCAACATTGACTGCCTTGCTTCGATTGGGACCATCTTTGCCATCTACAGAAAGGTATGACTGAATATATTTAATAGATTTGCCCATGACAGTCCACGTGGATTCCACCCTAGTATCTGAACACACATTATTTCTCTGTTCACAGTGCACAGACAGCGAGCCGTCTGAGAAAGATGCCCTGCAGTCTGGTCGAAACATAGTGGCTGCTGGATATGCACTGTACGGCAGTGCCACCATGATTGTCCTCTCCACTGGTCAGGGAGTAAACTGCTTCATGTTAGATCCAGTGAGTCCGTTTTACTTACACAATTTTTTACACATCACTTTTGGGATCATTTACCAGTGAATCAGTTGGTATCACAGTTTATTTAGTCTACACAAAGCAAGCTTAGAATGTGTAGCTATGTGTAGTTAATCATTTGTAGCTGGAAATGATATGATTCATATCATTAGCTAGGAGACATAGTTTGAAACAGTGTACACTCTTAGAAGAAAGGTTTCTTTAGAATCATAAAGTGTTCTGTCTATGTGGTAGCTTTTAGGGGTGCCCATCATGGGATCATTTTCTGGATTTAGTTTTAATTAATTAATTATTTTTAATTATTTTTAAATCAAATTTTATGAATTAAACCGCTCGTAAACATGCTTTATCACTAGAAAAAAATTAAGACGTTTATTACTGTAAATGTATCTATTCTCTTCCTTCTTTTTTTAACTGAGGACAAATCCAAGTTATTTTCTGTGATAATTGACAGCATGCCACAGATGCTCTCCAAAGACAATAAGTTCTAAATAACACATGCATTAATGAATTTAAATGTCAGGCTATTGGAGAGTTCATTCTGGTGGACAGAGATGTGAAGATTAAGAAGAAGGGGAAGATCTACAGTTTGAATGAAGGTTATGCCCTTTATTTCAATCCTGCCGACACAGAATACCTGCAGAAGAAAAAGTTCCCGGAGGTTCAGTATGCATTTTTTTCCTCAAAAAATATTTTTTTTACAACATATATTTCCCTAAACATAATAAAAGCTGAACGAACTTATGCATTTCAAATACACCTCCAGCTACTAAAGGACACACATGGAGTATAACTGTAAAAATGTGTTCAGGATGGCAGTGCGCCCTATGGAGCCCGTTATGTAGGTTCAATGGTGGCAGATGTGCATCGGACGCTTGTTTATGGAGGAATCTTCCTTTACCCTGCAAATGTGAAGAGCCCCAAAGGAAAGGTACTTCATCTAAACATTGTTTACATTCACGTGACCTTGTTTAAACGTAGACGCCGTCACGCCAATAAATCAACTGTTGAGCAATTTTCTTTCTGAACTGCATAAACACTTGTAACCTGAATACAGTCATATATTCAGATATATATTCATATATTCAGATGAATATAGCCATATATTCGGTAATACTGTAGAATAGGAGTCCATTGATAGAATAAATATGATTATTTATTTATCATAAAATTATCTTAATTGTTGCTTGATAAAGCCTTATTCAGCAGCCCAATAAAAAGTATTTGAACACCCAAATTGCACTAAAAAAAACATGAATGCATTAGCACCTTCTAAGGAAGGTTAGAACTGCTAGATCAGAACTAACATCACTTTTCTGAGACATTTTTCAATTAGTTTTAACTAACTGGTCCCAATGAATTCCTCTCAAGTTCATTCAGAGTAACCACAGGTGCAATGATCTACCATGTTTGACTACATGTAGCAATGTAAATGTAATGTAGTGTTTAACTAATTTAATCGCATTCATATATTCACTTAACCCTTATGTGCTGTTGGGGATGTTTTCATCCACTATGGGGTATTTTTTAGTCTAAATTTGGCCATAACTTTCTCTGTGTTTCAGCAAATGGAATGATTTTTGGTGACAAATCTTATTTTGACACATATTTTGGGAAAATGCTTTGAAATTTTTCAAAAACTCAACAGTACACTGTGGGCAAATTTACTACCCTTTCGTTATGTTTGTGGCTGAAAACAGCCACTACTTTAAACTGCTGTAAAAATATATCAGATAAATATTTTTTTCAAATTTTTTTGCATAAATCTATTAATCAACCTCCGTCCTGCTCAAAAATACTAAATGTGTAAAAAAAAATCAGGATTTTAACTCTTTAATTGCCAAATTCGTAAATGATGTCACTGATTTGGGAAAAAACACACACAAAATGACTAATTTTCAATATAAAATGTGATTGTGGACTGGATTTTTTTTAACCTTTTATCACAGTCTTGGACATGTCAAAGATCAGAAACAACATTAGTTTTGATGCATTGTTAGTTTTTGTGCAGCATCAGATTTTAACTTTTTCTCCCTCATTTACTGTTTGTGGCTGTTTTTGCCCCATTGACTTCCATTATAACCACATTTTTTGATTGCAAAGCCATGACACCATATAATCATGCATTTTTGATTGTTGGTGGTTTTCCCTGTTGGGAAGAGGTACAATTTGTAATTTTTACTGTTGATAACCAGGTGGCACCATTAACCCTTTAGATAGGCCTGTGCAAAAAAAAGCTTAGTTTCTGGCTTTTACATGGAGTTATATGAAGTGTATATGGAGTATAATAGCATAATAAAGTGTGTGTGTGTGTGTGTGTGTGTGTGTGTGTGTGTGTGTGTGTGTGTGTGTGTGTGTGTGTGTGTGTACTCACCTTGATGCGTCTGAGAAAATCAAAATATGCACCTCAGCTCTCAGAACTACATGGAGTAAACAAAAACAAAGTAAGTGTATTTATGCATCTGCTGCCTTTTGATGGTGAGAAATGCAGACTAAACAAATACAAAGCAAGTGGATTTAAACACTTGCATGCAAGCCCACTGGTCATTTGATGGTGAGAAGAGCAGCAAGCAACATGAGAAAGGGCTTGACTTGTAGTGAAGTTTTAGAGATGATTATGCAGCCTGACCCCTCCAGCGAGCTGCACGATGTATCGTCTTCTCCCTCTGACACCACAGACTCAGGAGAGTCAGATCCTGATTTGGATGTGGCACCCTCATCATCCTCTCTAGCTTCCACTGAAGGCGAGGAGGATTCGGAGGATCCTGGATCTGGGTGGATTGGGAGAAATGGCGAAGTGTGGTTTTCCACCAACGCGGAGACAACTCCCTTTCTTCAGCCTGCCAACTCCCGTGACTCCAGGGCCGACGTGCTATGCCATCGCAAGCGTCCAGAACATGGATTCTGTGTTCAATCTGTCTTTTACGGAGTAAAAATAGGAGGGGAAGGCGATGATCCCACAGGCAACGTGTGGACTCCCCTCTGGACCTGTAGACGCCGGCCAAAATCAGTAGCCCCCATGTAGGCACGGAGATCTGTGGAGTCCACCCCGTTTCTCATTGTGCGGCGCCCATGGAGGTTGGTCATGCTGACAATGAGGTCAATCATCTCCTCAGTAAAAAAACGAATCCGTTGAACACAGAATTCATGTTCTAGATCCTTGCGATGGCATAGCGCGTCGGCCCTGGAGTCACACCTCTGACAGGCTGAAGAAAGGGAGTTGACTGAAAACCACACTTCGCCATTTCTCCCAATCCACCCAGATCCAGGATCCTCCGAATCCTCCTCGCCTTCAGTGGAAGCTAGAGAGGATGATGAGGGTGCCACATCCAAATCAGGATCTGACTCTCCAGAGTCTGTGGTGTCAGAGGGAGAAGACGATACATCGTGCAGCTCGCTGGAGGGGTCAGGCTGCATAATCATCTCTGAAACTTCACTACAAGTCAAGCCCTTTCTCATGTTGCTTGCTGCTCTTCTCACCATCAAATGACCAGCAGGCTTGCATGCAAGTGTTTAAATCCACTTGCTTTGTATTTGTTTAGTCTGCATTTCTCACCATCAAAAGGCAGCAGATGCATAAATACACTTACTTTGTTTTTGTTTACTCCATGTAGTTCTGAGAGCTGAGGTGCATATTTTGATTTTCTCAGACGCATCAAGGTGAGTACACACACACACACACACACACACACACACACACACACACACACACACACACACACACACACTTTATTATGCTATTATACTCCATATACACTCCATGTAAAAGCCAGAAACTAAGCTTTTTTTTTGCACAGGCCTATCTAAAGGGTTAATGGTTCCACCTGGTTATCAACAGTAAAAATTACAAATTTTACCTCTTCCCAACAGGGAAAACCACCAACAATCAAAAATGCATGATTATATGGTGTCATGGCTTTGCAATCAAAAAATGTGGTTATAATGGAAGTCAATGGGGCAAAAACAGCCACAAACAGTAAATGAGGGAGAAAAAGTTCAAATCTGATGCTGCACAAAAACTAACAATGCATCAAAACTAATGTTGTTTCTAATCTTTGACATGTCCAAGACTGTGATAAAAGGTAAAAAAAAATCCAGTCCACAATCACATTTTATATTGAAAATTAGTCATTTTGTGTTTTTTTTTTCCCAAATCAGTGACATCATTTACGAATTTGGCAATTAAAGAGTTAAAATCCTGAATTATTTTTAAACATTTAGTATTTTTGAGCAGGACTGAGGCTGATTAATAGATTTATGCAAAAAAAATTGAAAAAAATATTTATCTGATACATTTTTACAGCAGTTTAAAGTATTGGCTGTTTTCAGCCACAAACATAACGAAAGGTTGTAAATTTAAACGATGCACAAGGGTTAAGAGTGTCCAGATAGTTTTGCGGACACTGTTCTATGTAATGAAATACTTAAATGAAGTGAAGGTATGAAAAGCATGTATGACCTTTGCTCCAGTTCTTTTGTTTGGTGTCAAATATGCAGGCGTGTCTGCAAATTAGGGATGTCCCGATCAGGTTTTTTTGCCCTCGAGTCCGAGTCTGAGTCATTTGATTTTAAGTATCTGCCGATACCGAGTCCCGATCCGATACTTCTATAATGCAAAAAAAAAAAAAGAATAAAGAAGAGCGAAAAAAACAGATCCAGGATGTTCCTTATTTTTTATTTAATTCACCTTATTTTAACATTCAACAACTCTGTTAACAAACAGAGCACTTCTGTGAGGTAGCTTGAACAATCAAGTAATAAATAAATTCTTCACTTTTGGACTTTAGTGCAACAGTAAATATTTAAAAAAGTCTAATATATAAACAAATAGCACCTCAACTTAAAATATCTGGTAGGCATGTAAGCAAATAAAAAATAAAAGTGCCACAGTGTTTGCAAAGCCAGTAATGTGCTTGTAGGAACTGCACTCCTAACTCTTACGCCGGTTTCACACTGCACTGTTAGCAGAGCGTGCAGCGCGTATTTTTTTCGCCGCCCATGTTAACAGATTAAACCAGGCTTTAGAGCATTCACACCACACGCAGAGGCGGCGCGGCAGTGCGTAGCAGAGCAGGAGTGCCGTGATCGTTTCGGCGCCGAGTCTATTTTTGCTGCGCCGCTTTTGCTGAATTAAAGTGACAATACATTGATCATGGCCAAAATACACCGCAGTTTTATCCAAAAAGTTCATTGATGATATCTATTGTGTTTTAAACAGTCAATCAAATGACCAACAGCAATTTAAAAAGAAAACAAATGTCCAAAAACAAACTTGTTGCCATAACAATAAAAACAAAGATGAACCAAAAGTTATATAAATTAAATTATTAATAAAATAAGCTTCTTGACAAGTCTTTTCTCTTAAATGTATTTGAAAACGAAAAAAAGCAATGCCAACTTATCCATTATAGACTCTGTCTGTACACAACCCGCGGTTCAGCCGCGCGTGACAAACGCTGCCAGTATGAAAGCAAAACGCGCGTGTCCTGCTCCTGCTCACCATACGCACTGCTCCTGCGCTGCTTACACTCTATTAACGCGTGCAGTGTGAAACCGCCGTAACTCTGTGTCACCGCATAATAGAGGTGTTAAAAAATAATGAGAATATAAATACATATATATCCGAGTCCTGATCGGGAGGTAACGTCCGATTCCGATCGAGTCTGAAAACACGCGATCGGGCCCGATTTCCGATCACGTGATCGGATCGGGACATCCCTACTGCAAATGTTTATTCTCTCTATCCGTAAGACCTGGAATAGGATCCATTACATTATAGATACTTGTGTAAAAACCTTTGTGCCATGCTGTTACTTCACAGTATCATATTTCAAATACCTCAGTGAGAAAGCTTGTAATGCTTCACTCACCTGTGTCTGCTACAGCTGCTTTTAAAGCCTATAGAGGGAGCTGTAGGAATAGGAGGAAGCCCTAACTAAATGTTCTTGGATAAATAATGTGGCTGGGACTGGTAGAGACTTGTCAAACTTTTTCACCCTCTTCAGCTCAGACTTCTCTATGAGTGCAACCCCATGGCCTTCATCATGGAGCAGGCCGGAGGAATGGCCACCACGGGGACCACCAACATCCTGGACATCCAGCCCGAGAACATCCATCAGCGGGTACCTGTGGTGATGGGCTCCCCTGATGATGTTCAAGAGTACATCTCCATCTTTCAGAAACATCATAAATGAAGACCAATAGTCAGATGTATAATACTTGACACAATGAGGACAATTCCCTAAAACCAAATGTTTTTTTATACACTTTATAGCCTACCTCCAAAAAAGAAACATAAGAAGTATTTTAGAGAACACGGACTATAAGCAGTGATTTTTTTTTTTTTTGCGAAAAACGAGACCAAAACATTTTTTTTTTTTGAGAAAAAATGCCTTCTGCACTACAATCTATGTGGCTGTTTTTGGCAGCTGGAATTGTTGTCAAGCAAAAAGACAGAAGCAAGTTCATGAGGATGATTTGAATTTAAATTGATCTAATTTCTTTCTGTACAGATCAAAATATATTGTGCCTTGATTGCACCCTATTGAGGGAAGCTGTGAATAAAGCTCTTGGCAAAACAAAAGACTTTGAAAGACATGTTTGTTCCGTGTTAAGAACTCGTACATTAAAGTCAGCATGAAACGGAAGAAGTCTTCCCTATTGTGAGTGAAACGGCTTCTTGAACAAGGAAAATGTGAGTTTGTCCATGGGAAACTGATTGGATCGTTGTGGTTGGCTATTTCTGTGATGTCATGTGAGTGACAGGTTGGTCCCGCCCTTTCGCCAGTAATCACGTCATCAAAGAAGAGATGCCGCTGCAAGAGGGAGGGGAAGTTATTTTGATTAATGATTACGATAGCACACACACAAAAAATAATAATAATAACGTGCATGGATAAATCATTTAAAATAAATGAAAGGCTGATAGGTCCTTAACTCGTTTGGTAGTGTGGGATTACAAGTTTAAGAATCTGTTAACCTTTGCCAGGGTTGGAGATGAACTGTGCAGGACAGTCGATCGGCAGGAGCAGGATTGGGCACACGAGTCTGGGGTGGGTTGCTATAACTCTATACATTCTGACAAATATCGGTAGTGTTGATGTTAGCAGTCTGCAGTGCGCTTCAGAAACCCTCCACCTCCCCCAGCTCCACCTGTATAGATCTGCAGCTACGGGGTTAATTCATGTATGTTACATATGCAGCAGCAAGTCTTACATGCTCACAGCAATGTCTGCGAATGTATTGGCAGTAGCAAGTCTCTGTACTTGCTCTGCAGCAGCGTAGCAGATCTATTCCGCCAATACCAAATATATTAAAATTGACAATCTCTCTGAGAGTTGTCATGACAGAAATACAGGCAATATAAAAATGTGTGACTTTAACATGTTGATGTTTTAATTGTGTTTCAGTAAGCCTCTGAGAACACTTTAATATTATTTGTGAATGAAAAATGTGTTTTCCTTTATCATACTCAATGTATTCCTATATATAAACATTTAGATATTTGAATACAAGACATACAACAAGTTCAAGCAACCAAATGAAGAGCAGATGACCTTTTCTGTAAAGGCCAGTCGGTGCATAGAGCCCAGCTGACATTTGAGACACATTTTGGGGTGTTGCTCTACATGACCTTGGTCAAAAAACATATGCATGCAAATCTGTTCATTTCAATATGTTAATTATTTGTAGCATAGTGCAGTATAAAACAAAATTTGTGTACAGAAATGCTTGCCTGTGTTGAGTGATTTCTCCTGTGTTGGAGCCCACATCTTTTCTGGAAGGTTCTGATCCTAATGAGTTTATTATTTTGGGCTCTGTAGCAGAGAAAGCACCCACATTTAAGGCAATAAGAGCATGAGGCAATGCTTGTTTGGAAATATGTCTTCCAAATCTGTTGAATATGGAGAGCGTCGTCTATAGCAGTGCTTAAATATATTGCGTAAACAGTGCTTGTTGAGGATTACGATTTAAATTAAGTCCTCGGAAAGCATGTTAATTGCACTTTTCAGTGCTGTGAATCAAATATAAAATGCTGTTTATCCATTTTCTTTAAATGTGTTTGATGTGTTTAGTCACAGTTCTAGGTTTGACTTTGAGTTATTGGGACACATTTACATATAAATAAATACACAGTTTTATTAATGCGATCCATTTAACAGACCTCCAGTGTTCATTAAGACGTGATTGTCATAAACACTCATGAGCTTTGATTTGTGACCCATGACCTTATAACCCCTGAGTATATGTCATGTGACAACAGTGAACATAAATAATTAGCTGGGAGCCAAGGGACGTGCTTTATAAGTTAGGCTCTTTGAGCTCTGGCTCTACTAGCATTCAGACTATAGCCTACTACTGTCACTTGATCTGCTTCACCAATATAACCTTGGCATTCATCCACTCACTGTGTGTGTAAAAAAGACTGCCTAGAGTCTCTTCAGTTAGTCTCTGCCTGTCCAACTGCAGCAACTCTCGGATACTGTAAGAATGTCGGATCAGTCGGTCTTTGATGTGGACGTATGGACCCTCACTCGCTTCGTGATGGAGAAGGGACGGAAGGTGAAGGGGGCCACCGGAGAACTCACACAGCTCATTAATTCCTTGTTAACTGCTATTAAAGCTATTTCATCTGCTGTCAGGAAAGCTGGACTCAATCATCTGTAAGTTTCACTGAATTATTTTGCATTATGAGAATGAATATGTTTACTCTGTGTTGTGAACACATTCTTTGACTGTACGAAGCAGAAGAGGGTGAAACCAATTATAAAATCAAAATGTGAGGACAAATAGATAGACCTAGTTATGGTTTTTGAGACTATTTAAAGTTAGTTCTAGTAAAAGAACTGTAAAGTTACAGTGTATGGTTAGTTAAATAACAAACTAGGTTGCTTTTTATTTTACAGTATGTGCACTAGATACTAACCCTGAACCCATGTAGATGTAGTTACCTATTACTGGGTACTTTCTACTGTATGGTTACAGTAGAAAGTACCCAGTAATAGGTTATTACATGGGTTAAGGTTAGGTTTAGGGGTAGGTTCAGGGTTAGTTTCTAGTTATTACCCAGTTTGAATAACGCGTAATCCACAAAAAAAGCGAGACAGAAGATGAATGGGATACGAGACACTTTAACAAACACGGAGAAATCAACAAGTCAACATTAAACATCAACGATAACTCAGACGATGGCGAAGAAAGAACTAAGAGAAACTGAGGGCTTAAATACACAGGGAAGGTAATCAATGAAACAAAGAACAGGTGTGAAACACAATCAGAAGTTACAAAGTAAAGATCCGCACACCGATACTTTGTAACTTTGCATTCTATATGAGATCCAGCACCCGTACCTGACTGGGATGTGCGTGATTATACTGCTCCTTAAACACAATCAGAAACCATAGCAACAAATAATGACCAAGAGCTCAGGCAAACAGCGACAGCGAACACATGGATAGCTAAACAGAACAGAACATGACCGTTGCCATGACATGCGGAACAGCACTGAAAAAAAAAAGTGCTACCATGAATCCATTTCAGTAGTTTGTAATGTAGTTGTCTTTGTAAAGAAATAATAATAATAATAATATCATTATAATAATCCTAATAATTATGAATAATATAAATGATCTATTACATGTGAGGTTGTTCATTTCTAATTTACTAATATGTAATTCTCGTGACAGCATTATTTAGGAATAAGGAATTGCCACCATTTACTATTTTGGGATCTGAACCTCAGTATCTACTTTTTAATAATATTATGTTTTGTTTCACTGAACACAGTCAAGGTCTTGCCGGGCAGGTGAACGTCACAGGCGATGAGCAGAAGAAGTTGGATGTGCTTTCCAATGATCTGGTCATCAATATGCTGCATGCCTCTTATGGCACCTGTTTGATGGTTTCTGAGGAGAACGAGAATGTCATCTACACACCTGCTGAGAAAAGAGTATGAGCTTTGTGATATAAGTCTTGTTTATGAATATATATATTTTACTGTTCAGTACTGGTAATTATTTACTCACTCTCCTGTCATTCCAAACCTGTAGGATGTTTTTCTTTCCACAAAAAATGTTAGGTAGAAGGTTTATGCTGCTCTTCTCATAAAGTCAGTCACGCTCCTAAAAGTGCATTTTAAAAGCTTCAAAAAAAAAAAAAAAAAACTACTAAAAAAACATGGAAATTTAAATCAATATTTACTGAAAATTAGGAAAATCACATCCAACATCATTAGTGTCAAACTGTATTGACATGCCATATGTGGATGTGAACGTATACTAAAAGATATTTTCATTGGTTTGGCTTAAGAAAATCTGAAATTGTATCGTATTGAATATAATGGTGCTTTTGCCATTTTTTTTTAGCTTGACAGGCTCTTGCCTTTCCTTTTGTGTTCAAAGAAGAAAGAAAGTTGCCTAATACAGGTTTAAAACAACATGAGAGTGAGTAAACGAAGACAAAATATACTATTCCTTTAACTATTCCTTTAACACCTGATAAGGTAGAAAGAATAGAATCTATATAAATTGGAGTTGTTATTTCAGAAATGAACTCTGGTCTAACAAGTAGCCTAAATATTAGTGTGCTTATGATAAAATGATACTGCTACTCTTTGGAAACATTGTTATGAGAGACAAAAGAGAATAATCTAGCTCAGAATGTGTTGTTTACAACGTCTCAAAATAACTCAAAACAACAACAATTAATAATAAAATAATAATAATAATAATAAAATATTATGAGCTGGACATTATCAAAACAGTTAGAATGGGATAAAGTATGATTAGTTTCCATCACACATACATCCAATTGGCAATGTTAAATAATGGGGGAAAACTTTAATAGTTCGGTAAAATAAAATTGGATGTCTGTAATAATTAAATAAATAAACCCTTAGAAATGTCTGTGTGGTTTCAATAGTTATGGCTGCCATGTAAACTAGGCTATTTGTCAGTCTGATGTACCCTGTGTTCATGCATATTTGTTGGGAGTTCATTCAGATAATCACCACATGAGGTCGCCGTCTCATTTCGGATGCTTACTGAATGCTGCTGTTTGTCACAGGGAAAGTATATAGTCTGTTTTGATCCTCTGGATGGCTCTTCCAACATTGACTGTTTGGCCCCCATAGGCACCATCTTTGCCATCTACAAAAGGGTGAGTGAGTGTTTGTACTGCATCTGTTGACTGCAAGATAGGAGTTTTGGAGTTGCATGTGCATTTGGTGTACTTTTTGATGCATGCGAGAAATCCATAAGCAAATGCAATAAATAAATAAATAATAGAATGTAAGCTTTAATTCTGTCATGTGGTGTGCGAGATTGATTGGTTTGATGTTTGGTGTTCTTGTGCTATTCTCCCATGCAGATTGACGAGGTATGCTGACTGCATTTGACCCTGCCTGATGACAAATATTGGCTAAGCATGAATTCAATATAACTTTAAATAGATTTTATTAAGTGCACTAGAATGTAACGAATAACAACGGCACAGCTGAGTCAATTATTTAACGTTTGTTATGTTTTAATATAATCTTTTCTTACTACGAATCGCTAAAAAGTTACACTTCACGTAGAACTGCAGTAACAAACATGCACTCTAGGTGGTGTCATATTGGATTTGTTAAATGTTAACGTGTACAGTTTTATTTGCTTTAACAGTCCATTTAATCACGATGAGCCTAAATTCACTGTTTTGTCTTTGAGGACAGACCGTTGATTCAGTTGTTTTTACTGTTTCAGGTCTCAGACGGAGAACCGACGGTCAAGGACGCCCTACAGCCGGGCAATCAGATCGTGTGTGCGGGTTACGCGCTGTACGGCAGCGCCACGGTAGTGGCTATCAGTACAGGAACTGGAGTTGACTTCTTCATGCTGGATCCAGTAGGCTACGCACAAAAACGTTCAATCTGCTGAAATGATAGACTAATAATAATGCCAGGACTTTAATAAATAAATATGAAAAGTAGGCTGTTCTGAAATCAGAGTTGTATGGCCATGTCGGCTAGCCTAGTTCAAGGTACTAAAATGAAAAATGAAATGAAAATTGTGTCATTACTTACTTACCATCAAGTTGTTCCAAACCTGAATGAGTTTCTTTTTTCTGTTGAACACAAAATAAGATATTTAAAAAAATGTTGGTAACCAGGCAGTTGATGGCACCCATTGACTTCTATGGTATTTTTTTCCTACTATGGAAGTCAATGGGGCCCATCAACTGTCTGGTTACCGACATTCTCCAAAAGATTTTATTTTGTGGTCAACTGAAGAAATAAACTCATTCAGGTTTGGAACAACTTGAGGGTGAGTAAATGATGACAGAATTTTGAACTATCCCTTTAAAGGCACACCAAATGATTTAAGTGAATCATTTACAGCTTAACGACTATTATGAGCAAAGTAAGCAGACACCTAACATAATATTGTCTTAAAAAGAAAAATAGTTATGTAGTAAACTGTGAAACTTTTTTATACTTATATAATGTGTTACTGAAAGTTGTTTCACTTCTCTTTATGGTTTAACATCTTTAGAGTTTTTTTTTTTTACACATTAAGAGCACTTCTTTTTTCAATTTCGGATAAAAGTCTGGAATAGTTTGTGGCTGTAGTGAACTAGTTTTGATTCCTCATCTTAGGCTAATGTATTTTTGGGTTTATTACAGCATACAGTATAGTAGGGTGTCATTGTGAAACATGAGCTCATTATTTATTTATTTTTATGTTCCTTTTTTCTTCAGGCAATTGGAGAATTCATTCTGACAGACAGAAATGTGAAGATCAAGAAAAAGGGGAAGATTTACAGTATCAACGAGGGCTATGCTAAGTACTTTGAGCCTGCAGTCAATGAGTACATAAAGCACAAGAAATACCCAGAGGTACAGAGACATACATAGCCAAAGAATGTTGCTTTGTCTTTTTATATTATTTTAGGAAAGTCTTATTGTTGCTAGCCAAGATTTTTTGAGTGAGTCCGTAAGACCACAGCACAAATCAACCGTTGAGTGCATATGGTGATTTGCTGTGTACAAAACATCATGTGAGAGAGCTGTACGTACTCACATGTTCATGACATGTTGCGACAGAACAGAAAATGTTGCTTAGCTGGCCTGAAGATCACTTGGTTTAAAACAAAGTGAGTCTGAATAATGCTTGCTGACTGATCAACAGCTTGCATGACTGCACTGCCGTGCTTAGCATCAGCTGATGTTTTACACATGCTGGAAAGTGATGAGTGACTTCCTTTGCAGAGTTTTGTTCTTTTTTCTGACCGGGAACATAGACTCAGCATATGTAACTGATTTGAGAGCGACTTCGTGTGAGTGATCATAAAATATGCTGAGTATGAATTTTCCTTGGGTCAGCTAGTTAATTATTAATACATTTTTTTTTTTTTTTTTTTTTTTAGTGAATAGATGTGAGATCTTGTGTTTCCAGGAATACATGTTTTTGTTTCTTAATTTTAAGATCATCTTAAGCAATCTGATGGTGATAAAGAAAAAGTAAACAAGAAAAAAAAAACTTAAGAGCTTGTCTTAGATAAAATACTGCATTACGAAATGGGAAACTTGCTAATCACGTTCATTATGTTATCAACTCTGGCATGTTTTATGTGGAATATCATGTTGTTTTCGTAGAAGTGTTGTCAGAAACATGCTATCTCATGAAGTATTGATTTGTCTGTTGTGTCTGTCATTGCTTGAAGTGGGATTGGCTAAGGGAACACGCTGCCACCTCTTACAATTCAAATTTAAAGCCAAATATTACAACTTTATGCAGTTTCTTTTTGTTGTTTTACTGCTCACATCTTTCTAAAGGAAGAGGGATTTCATTTTGTGACAGATGTGTTGGTTACATTCTATTTTAAGGTGTCCTTGTTACAGTGTAATTATACAAATACATACTGAGAAATATGAATTACCAACATGTACTTACTATATAATTAGGATTAGGAGTAGGGTTTGGTTTAGGGTTAGTTGCTGTTGTATAGTAAGTACATGTAAGGTGTGTAACAGGGACACTGTAAAATAAAGTGTCACTGATGTCCAGCTGGGTTTCAGTTTCCTGGAACTTCTCACTACTTCCTGCTTTCCTATCCTCTTTTATTGAAGCACTTGTGACCTTTTGTTCCCGACAATGTTTAGATTGTGTGCAAGTTGAAATTATTTTCAGTTTATTCAAAAATCCAAGCCTAGAATGATAGATATGAAGAAAGTTTGAGTTTTTGATCCTGATTTTATATTTGATGAAATGTAATTGTCTCACAGGATGGTAGTGCCCCGTATGGTGCCAGGTATGTTGGGTCGATGGTGTCTGATATACACCGTACCATCGCTTATGGCGGCATATTCATGTACCCAGCCAATGAGAAGAGTCCAAAAGGAAAGGTGAGCTCACATGTTTTAAGATATTCAGGGCAAACTGGAAACTGGTCATAAAAATCACATCAGGTCATAGTAGGAGGGTAACAATTAGAGATGCGCGGATGGGCTATTATTTCATCCGCAACCGCATCACAAAACTCATCATCCGTCCGCCATCCATCCGCACCAACGTTTTTGACCAATTTTCAAAACCGCACCCGCCCGCCATCTGCTGATTGGTGTATACATATATTTTTCATTTGATTGGTTCAATCGCCCTCCACCCGCCCAAATTTAATTAAAATATTATTTTTCGTCACGTCATCCGCCCGATCCGCGGTTTATCCGCGGCTGTAGCCGCCAACCGCGCATCTCTAGTAACAATATATCGTATCACAATATATCAAAATACAAAAATGTAACAATATGTATCGTGGATAGTGACAATATATATTGTGTATAGTTCAACCAAAATAAAAATTACTGTATGAGACAAAATTCAAGTTTACAGAGTTTTAGTGTCAGTACTACATTAAACTACTATGTATAACGTTGAATATAATGTATGATAATGCCAAATGTCTTATGTTACCAGTAAAAAGTGGCCTACATTATTTTAAATATATCTAGTCCAGGGGTGCCCAACCCTGCTCCTGCCGATCGACTGTCCTGCACAGTTTATCTCCAACCCTAATCAAACACACCTGAAGCAACCAATTAACGTCTTCAGGATCGCTTGAAAATTAAAGACAGGTGTGTTTGATTAGGGTTGGAGATGAACTGTGCAGGACAGTCGATCGGCAGGAGCAGGGTTGGGCACCCGTGATCTAGTCAGTGACAGAGTGCAATCATATTCGTCTAAAACAATTCTGTTTTCAGCTTCAGAATCATGAATATTTTTATTCTGGTGTCACTATTGTCCTGTGCATTGGGTTACCAGCCTATTCATTTCCACCCCAAATGTAATACCAAATTTAGCATTTTAATTAACAGTAAAAAAAATTGTTAACCTTTTACTATATGTCTTGACTTAGAGTATCGCAATAATATCGTATCGTGAGTTCAGTATCGTGATATGTATCGAATTGTGACATGAGGGTATCGTTACACCCCTATAGTGATATAATAAATGAGTATGACGTCAGGTTAGTCTTATGGTTGTGTCCAGTGTTATGTATTATAGCATTTATTATTATTATGTTATTTTTATATTTTCAGTTTATTTATTATTGTTTTAGTAACATTATGTGCTGTTGTGATTTTGATTATTTTTTAAGTATTTCTATTTGGCTTTTTAGTTTTAGTAATTTTATCAAGGCGACATTTCAAATTTTTTCAATTCAAGTTTTTTTTTTTGATTACATTTTCATCTAACATAGCCTATTTATTTATTTATGTATTTAACTTTATTTTAATAGAATATTGCAGCTGTGACGTCAAAACACAGAAGACTAATTGGCCAGGGTTTTCCTATTGGTTTTTATAATGGGGTTTTTCAGTTTATGAGAAACATAAAGTCTGTGGTAAACATAACTTGACGATTTACGGTTTACCACAGATCTTCTTTTACTCATAAACTGAAAAACCCCATCATAAAAAAACCATAGGAAAATCCAGAGGGAACCACTGGCCAATTAGTCTTCTGGGTTTTGACGTCACAGCTGCAATATTCTATTAAAATAAAGTACACCAAAAGATTTTTTAAATCGTATAAGATATTAATAAAATGTGAGAGACCAAAAACATGACGATAAAAAAATCATAGATATAACAGTATATTGTTTCTGTAGTGTGTGGAGTGCCGCGATGTGACCAAGACAGCACAGCACACACTAAGGCTGCCTCCAAAATCGCATACTCTCTTGAGTAGGTACTTGTTTTGAATAAGTAATTACTTCACGATCACTTAAAAAGTATGTACTATATAGTATGAATGTGTGTGGCATGAATGTAATTCCGACTACATTCAGCATGTTGTCATTATCACGTGACCTACCAGCGTCAGATACATTGCTTCTCTGCCATTCATAAACCCTCTCCCGTGGCCTTATGGGATAGTAAAGTCTCCATCGTATGCACACTTCAGAATCTTGCCGGAAGTAGGTCATCCAGGGCACTTTTTGCTTACTCTTTCATGAGTACTGTGAAATCATACATACTTCTTTTGTTACATACTGTTTTTCGCCTACTATATAGTAGGGAAGTATGCAATTTCGGATGCAGCCTAACAGATTCCCTTCACAAACAGAGTCCTGACTGTGAACACAGGAAATCTCGCAAAACCTCTACTGGTCAAACTTGACTTTAGAGTAGACAAACATGGCGGACCACGGAAAAAGAAGAAACTGCGATAACAGACCTTATTCACACCAGCGCCATCTTTGATTTTTAATGGGAATCAGAGCGAGGGTGTGAGGGATAGACATGCATCTCGTCAGTGGGTTGCACTGCTATTTAATGTGTTTTTGGATTGTTCTGCTGACGAAACACTGCAAAAATATCTTTCCAAGACATTTCAGTAGACAAAATGATGTGATCTGGGAGCTTTATACAGCTTTTAAAGCGAATGCCATTGAAAACACGTTAAGTCTATTCCTCACAGCCTCGCTTTCACACCTGTCATGGCGCTGCTCTGAATAAGGTCTATAGTGTTTGGACTGCTTATTATTCGCTGGGAAAAAAGAAAAAGTTTCAGATGATGCCGTCTTCCATCACCTCGCTTTCTGATTGGGTATCGTTTTGTTCCACGTGACAATCTAAATAGTGCACGTGTTTCCTCGGGGTTCCCCTCACACAACAGGATTTCTGATCGTAAATATTCAACGTTGGATATTTGCAATTTGAGATTGGTGCGGGCCCCAATGATCTACCAAGCAGATTCAATCACTTCTAACACATATCACACCACAGGAAAATCAGATAATCTGTAGAACCATCAAGATGATCAGGACTTTACCCAGGATTGACGGAGGGGAGAATTGGGCCTAAAATTCTTGTAGTGTGTGGCCTGCATCACTCTATTAACAATATTTATGTATTAATTCTAGCTTTAGTTAGCAGACTAGGTCAATCTATCACAAGTTATACCGTAAATGACTTGATGGTTTACAGCAGGTGCAGGGCAGGTCGTATTCCGATAACAGATAACCTCTCATTTGAGGTTGAAGAGCTGTGTCATTCCTGACAATGGCAGTGATCAAACACACAGCATAAGCCTAAGCTGGAGCAAATACACACTATTGCATGAAAGCAGTGACCCAGATATAGTATCTGCAGTTCACGCTGCTTTTCAAAAAATTCCAGTGTATTAAACTTTTATATGCATTTACACAATCCAGTTTCTCTGTTCTACATAGATAAGACCAAAATGAATCCATAAAACATACTCAATGACCCAAATTGAAACATACCGGCTTCAAACTCGGAGGTAAAACTAGGATACAAGTTTAGACCCTTTGAAAAATAACTTGGATTGTCAGCGTTATGTAACTTCTTTTTTGTGTTTCATGCTCTCCAGCTGAGGTTGCTGTATGAGTGTAACCCCATAGCCTTCCTGATCGAGCAGGCCGGAGGCATCGCCACGACAGGCACCCAGCGCGTCCTGGATATTATCCCAGAGGGACTGCACCAGAGAGCGCCCTTTGTGGCGGGCTCTCCAGATGATGTGGAGGAGTACTTGTCCTTTGTCAAGAAACATAAAAAATAGAGATTTCGGTTGTGATTTGATCCATTGAAAATCACATGACATCGAGTTAGCATGCAAAATATCACAGTAGCTTTTTTTAAATTGTAGAAACAATGCTTTTGTAAACAGAATCACATTAAATTTCCTGTATTTAAAATCACTTTTCTGTTTTCAGATTTGTTCTTCTACCCCTTTCGCAATCTGTCTTTCTTCCTCACTTATTTTTTTGCGAACATTATGTGCCTTCAGTAATATGTTGTTTGTTAGTTCTCTGGTTCTAACAAACCCCTCCCTACTAGTACAAGAGCCAAAACCCAGTAATCTCCACCCCACAAGTCTTAGTTTGCTGGTCATGATGACGGCCCATGCAATGGCAAAATGCCAAGAGATAAACAAATAGGACACATTGAGCAAACGAATGTTAATGTTCACCTCTCCTGAAGATCAGAACACAATACAGTGAAGAAGAAGTCGATTGTGACATAGTATGTCTGGAAAACCTTTTTTTTTTTAAACCCTCATGAACATGACTTATGCTGCTGCTTAGGTTTAAGAAAGCAGTACTGAAAAGCAGTACCATTCAATCATAACCAACTAACTTGAATAGGCTTAGTTACACTAGTTTGGATTTTCTGTTTGCTAATCAAGTCAACAAAATGTCGCAGTGTGATAGTAATACATTTGTTTTGCAAATGATATGTAAATCTACAGCAAAATATACACACTATCGTTCAAAATTTTAGATATTTTTTGGAAAAAAGTATCCTATCCTCACCAAGGCTGCATTTATTTGATCAGAAATACAGTGACGTATTCCAATTTAAAATATGTATTTGATGTAATTTATTCTTGTGTTGGCAAAGCTGAATTTTCAGCATCATTACTCCAGTCTTCAGTGTCACATGATCCTTCAGAAATCATTCTAATATGCTGATTTGGTGCTCAAGAAAAAATTATTTTGAACAGTAGTGTATGCTGTTATGGGCAATAATATGTTTTTTAAATTCTATATATAAAACTACTGGAAGAATGTAAATCCAAGCGGAAACAGTTCCAATTTTAAAAGTTTAATTGATCATACAGAGAGTAGAAATAAAAAAAAAAACACACACATTTGTACATTTCAACTTAAACTAAAGAACATGTATTTACATTGAGGCAAAAATCAACTAAATCAATGCGATTAAAATGACCACAAAAAAAAACAATTGCATAAAGTCCCTAAAACAGTGTCACACAATGCCTAGAGCTTGAGGTTTCTCTCTCTCACAGTCTCATTCAGGCTGTGAGACACAGTCCCCTGTGTTAGGCGACTCCTTTTTTACTACACTAGTGGATTTCAGTGAACCACTCAAGTAAACGAGACACTAATGTGGCCTTCTGGTACAATGTCTTGATTCGAGAGGTATCTTCCTTAGACAAGAGGGTAGCTAGCTGCTGTAGCAATGCCACAGTGGTTGTGTCGGTCCTTTGCCATTAAGATATATCCTTTATCACCCCAGTTCTCACTCCAGCTAGAATACAGAAAAGGCACATTGGGTTAAAAACACTGGCTTTAAACATTGGCCATTCATGGTTTTAAATGAATGTACAGTATAAATGACCTTCTTACCTGTTCTTGACAATCCAGTACTTCTTGCCATCAACATCCTCACCCTCAAAACCATAACCAACGGCAAGAACGCCGTGATCTAGCTCCTCGCTGCTGCATTCTTTCTCATAGTAGATGCCTATAACAAGAGGTATACATCCGTTAGTTCACATCAACAGGCTTCTCCTTCACTAAATTGTCATAATGTAATTGTCATTTAGTAGGCTTAACAACTAGTGGTGAGAGATATGCACACCTGATTGGTAGAACTGGAAAGACTCGTGTCCCGCGTCAATAGCCACTGACACCGGCCCCACAGAGGCTATAGCTTTCATCAGAGCGTGTTCCTTTCCACTGGGAATGTCAACGAATCCGGTGTCATTGGCTGCACTGTATTTGGGATCGTAATGGCAGGGCTGATCGTCCTGAAAACAAATGTAAAACAAAGCATGCATGTTATGGTAATCTTTTAAGTAATTAATCAGAAGATTTCAGAAGAATAAAAAGTAATGTAACTTACAGTTCCCAAGTAGGGGTAGGACTCCTCTGAGTCCAGACCGCTTTGGTCCTTGACGTACTGGAAGGCCTGGTCCATGAGGCCTCCGTTACAGCCCTCGTTGCCTTCAGGACGGGAGCAGTCCACCAGGTTCTGCTCACTCAGAGACACCAGTTTTCCAGTCTTCCTGAACATCTGACCCTCCATGGCTCCGGTAGTGCTGAAGGCCCAGCAAGAACCGCACTCACCCTGAAAATATCACATTTGAAAATGTTTTAGACCAGCGATTCGCAAGCAGGGGGCCGGGGGCCATAAGGATCAAGATATTTCTTATTTTGGTATCCCATTTTATTTCTTCAAAGAACCACTGTCTTGAAAAACCTGGATATACGAAGAGGCCTAATTTTAAAAATGTGAATTTTAGACCAGGAAAAGTCATGTGAATTAATAAATCATGGGTATTTTTTAATAACTGCTACTAGTCACTAGTAATAGCAAGCTCTAAAATATTTTGTGTAGAAATTGCAAATAAAAAAAAAACTTCTGGAAAAGTTACTGGGAGTTAATTGAAATTTTGAAATGTAATTATAATTTTTATTTAGTTTTTGTTATTTTAAATACAATTATTTTAGTTACTTTTTTATTTATAGAAACTACGAATGTGCATACATTAAAATGAGTTTTGAAAAAGTAGTTTATTGAATAGGCCTAACAGATGTAAATGGTGTATATGGTTTATTTATGACATGTTTTCTCTGTGATTACCCGAAAACACAACTATAATCTTTCACATACATCATAAAGATCTAATTTTCAAAGTGGTCAGACCAGTTTTTTTTTTTAGTTTAAATAGGAGCCGTGACTCGTATTCCATTGTATATCATTTCTAGCTAGTTAAGATAAAGGCAGCTATCTCACCTGATCTTTCACAGGAGTCACATATCCCTTTTCTCTCCAGTCCAACTTATTTGGGACCACCAGGAAGTTGGGTTCCATGAAGAGGGATCCAGTGAATCGCCTCTCCTTCTTTTGCTTGAAGCCATTCATCACCTGCCTGAACTCCTCATGAGTCTGTAGATATAGAATAGATTGATTAATGCTGAAGGAATTTCAAAAATCAGTATGCATACGCCTCAAATAAACTTCTTCTGCAGTCTTACCATATCACCAAAGTGGTTCATTCCGAGTCTGTACGTGTGTTTGCCCATGGAGTGTTCGAGATTGTGCATTTCGATCTTATTCAAGTTTTTCTCCCAGACCATTCGCCTCCACCCCTCCTCCTTCTGTGTTGAAAGAGATAACATAGAGTTCCACATCTTGCTCCGTTTTCAACGTGTTCATGTACATTTAAAGCCAGCAATCTCTCTTCAAAGGAACACTCACTTCATGGTATTTTTTACTGTGCCAGTTCTTCCACAGCTCCCAATGGTCATCCAACTGCTTGTCCAGAGTTGGAGCAGCAAATACTGCACTGAGGCACAACGTGAACGCTGCCAAATACACCCTCATGATCTAAACACTGCGGGGGGAAACAACAACAGGTCAGACATGTTGCAACAAGTGACCATGAACTGTTTTATTTCATGTAAAGATATCAAACTTAAACATGTACACGTTATTGTTATTTTTTACCACCCTTTTAGTCCGAATATTTTAAATCGAGACATAATTTTTAGTACAAATATTCAGGCTCTAATATGGAACCGACTACCCATTTCTTTGGTAGATCATAAAAAGTCATAATTACGAGATAAAAAAAATCTAAATTGTGGAAATATAAGACCTTTTAAGTCGACTTTTAAGTGATTCCGAATTTTAATTACGTAAGTCAGAATCCAACTTTTTGTCATATTGTTTTACTTGTGCGGCTGAAATAAGAATTATTGTAATTAATATGCTCTTGAGTGCTGAATAAAGCTATTTAAAATGGTTACATATAATGTTACGCAAGACATTGCTGAAACGGCTTGAAATCTCAGGCCAAATATTCCTAGTCAATCACCTCGCTGCTGTATAATTAGGCCTAACGTTAAACGTGTATGCATATTTAAAAGAACAGGCGTATTTTTCCACAGTGTCGTGAGATCAGATTACTGCCACGATATTTGTTTACATCGTGTAAAGAACCAACAGCAGCCAGATGTAGTTAATAACCTTGTTATGAATAATAAAAGCGAGTGGACGCGTAAATTAAAAAGACAAACCTACCTATGCCGCCTATATCGGTAACGTTAACGTTATATGACTGTAACGTTATATCTTCTAAAAAATATATATATTTGATCACAGCACGGGCCTCCGGACAGACACACACACTGGTCTCTGAGACAGAAGAGAATACGGTGTTCCTTTAACAGCAGTCACGGGATCCGGGCGGTTGGGTTGCAGCCCAGTTTCTCAGGAAAAGAAAACAAAGAGCGAAACCAGGCCACGGAAATCGAAAAAGAAACTATTGGAACAATTTGAAAGAAATGGTCATAGCAAAATGCGCTATGCTTTACCCATCTAACGTTAGGCTATTAAGCGAAGGTATAACCGCGTGTCGAATACAGTTCTAAAGAAGAATGTATTTTGTATTAAGTTACAGTTCATAAGAATGTATCAGCAACAGAGCGACCTAACAAGCTCGATTCTTTTCTGTAACGTTATAAACCTAAAACAAAACAAAGATGTATACAATTTGCACTAAAGGGTCCATATTGACGGTTTTTTAAAAATAAATAAATGTTAAAACAACAACAATTTCAGAAAGCTTAAAAACTCCTGACTCACCCTGTTGTCCTGAATCCCGAAGACAATATTTTTTTTCACAGACGGGCCACAAGTTTATAGCACATCTGAAGGCAAATTCCTCATTTCTCATTGGTCGAGACTCTTGCCTATAGATCTTTTGATCCCGCCCCTGCGAACACGTCAGAGCATGTGACCCACCAGCACGTGATGAGTTCCCGACAGATTATGATCTTACTCATGGAGAAAAAACAATGCTGTTTCTAAAGAAACAACATGAACAAGATACAAAATTGGGCAACACTTTATTTTACAGTGTTCTTGTTACATATGTTACATGTACTTACCATAGTAATAACATTAATTTATGCATAATTACATGCAACTAACCCTCAACCAAATCCTAATCCTACCCTAACCCATAGTAGGTACATGTAGTTCATTAATATCACTAAGTACTCAAATATATAATTACACTGTAATAATGACACCTTAAAATAAAGTTGAAAAAAAAATTGTTATACCTATTCAGTTGTTTAACCTATTATTAACCATTCAGTAGTGCTTTTGCCTCCTAAGTGTTCAAAGAAAGGTTCTTACACAACATGAAATCTATTACAGTTGATTGAAAAATATTAGAATTAATTGCCAAACCAATATTCTAAAAGCTGACAAGATCATTTGTAGATAAATAGATTTAAAACTTTAGATACTAAATTATAAAAGATAATAAAACAAAAGGGACTCTATTTTAATAGGCAGTCTTACATTTTCACTATAAAATCACTATAAACCGCATTGAACTTCATCACCCTGCTCACTCACACATCGAGAACACAAAGACCAGTGTATATTGGATTTACTATCAGACAGTATGTCTATGTGAGGACGTCAGTGCAGGTTATCTAGTGCCATAACTTGACTCTGTGACAACATTCCACATTGTTTACATTGATGCAAAGCTTTGAGGCAGGCCAGAATTAGAATCCTGCTGAATCTACATAACAACAAAGGGGGGAAAATACTGATTAATGTTTCGTCTGTCCCAAGTATAGTGCACAATAGCTGTGGATGGTAAGATTGCTCAGTTATCACTTAAGCCTATCAGCAACCCTCTTAAAGCAATGATCAAAAAGGAGTAGTCAAAAGAAATACCATTGATCAAGTGTGAGCAACATACAAGCCAAACATGACTCTGTTTTAGATTAGTAGCCTATTACATTGTCACTAAATGTTTTTTTTAAAGTCAACTACAGTCTATTGGTATAGATGGTTCAGAACCTTTAACATCCATGGATAAAGATTCTTAAAAAGAAACCTGCTTTTGGAACCTTTATTTTCAAGAGTGTGTAACAGAAACAGAGCAGTAAAAAAAAAAAAAGAAAACAGGAAAGCTTCAATATGCTATGTTGAAATATGGGGTGGTAATTCCATTTGCTGAATAATGCAAGTTCTGTCCTGCCACATGACTCCTCAAACAAAAAAACAAACAAAAAAAACACCCCCAAAAACAAAACAAGCACATGACTGATTATTCATCATGCAGCCATTATCATTTTCAATTCATTTTAGTGGGCCCTGCTTCTCACAGTTGATTTGAAGGCCTCAGTGGGGAAAGTATACACGCAAAAGCCATTTTACACAGAATTTACTGGAGGGCACTCGAGAAAACTTTAAAATACATGGAATGTTTCTGGAACAGGTTTTTTAGCATATTGCACAATTTACACCAAGTAATCAGCCATTTTGTAGGGGAAGACTTCCTGTCCTTGCAATTTCCATGACAATCTCATTCCTTCAAATCGTTTCTCTCAGTTTCTCAGCTAGTGTTTATTATTTAGTGTTTTATTATTTGCTTTCATATAACTATGAATATTTCTCTGTTTTCACATCATATCTTTCCTTTGTACTGTGCCCTTGAGTTGGGGTGCTCCATAAATAAAATGTATTATTATTATTATCCTATAAATCTTTTTCAAACAGCGAAATGTAAATGTAAATTTGTCGTCGTGTTTTCCGATTTGTTATTTTGTTTTCTAAATTGTTAACTTTTTTTAGTCTTTCCATTGTGGTTTGTATTGCACTACTCGGCCACCGTACAAAATAATGCATAAACAACACCATACAAATATTTTTCAAAAAGAACATTGATGAGAGTCATTGAGTAAACAATTTATTATATAAAAAAGTAGTACACTGTAAAGTTGAAGGAAGTATTAAGGACATGGCATTCAGAGACATGCGAACATAATATAAATAGAGACATAATGTGAAGGTCTTGTGCAAAGAGATGACTGTACAAGTCTTAAATACACCAGGATAAATTTCCCTCTGATGTACCCTGTTAAAGTCTTAAGAGGGGAAATCATGAACCTTGACCACAGCTAAACAGAGAAAGAGCTCCATAATACATGGACTTAAATCACAATATAAAAATGTGCCGTTTGGAATGAGAGAACAAAATATGCCAGATTCCCTTTTAAAATGTCTGTGATTTTCAGCCTGCAAGGGGAATGATGAAGGGTTGGAGGAAAGACCTGTTCCAAAATATAATATGGAACAGTCCTCGGGTTTTTCTTTTTTTGTAGACATTAAAAACATGATGAAACTGCAACTGTCTCATTTAAAGGAGAGCAAAAAAGTCCTAGCATGTGTTTAGATGTAACAGAAAGTCTTTGCTGCCATCTACAGTTTTCAAGTTGTCACTTCATTTGTCTCCAGTATACCTCAACCAGACAGGTATTCGATGCAAATGTCGACATATTTTAATTCTCCAGTGTAAAGAATACACGACTACGTGTTGAAAATAAGTTTGCTTTAAACACTCAACAACAGTGTAATAGTGTGAAACAGATAATATTGATATAACAGCTGAACAATTGCAACAAAGATCATGCTTATCAATACACTGAAGCAGACACCATTTTTATATAAAAAAAAGAATGATATCTTATTTGTCACGTAAGTGCCTCGATCATTTCATCATTTCCATTTGATAGGTAGTTAGAACTGTAATATTTCTCAAAAGTGAATGTGACAAGTGTAAGTGTTAATAGGACAAATGTGAAGGATTTTCGAAACCAGGTTTTAAAATAATTTACCATGTACTTTTGCTTTTAAAGGAATGTTTAGTATGTTGGTTTGTGCTTCATCAGTCAAATACAATCCTGTCTGAAAAATTATGCCTTTTAGTTGCGATAAGAAACATTCAGGTAGTAAATGTAAACCACACAATTTTCTATGTCGTAGAACAAGCATAAATCTATTGTTGCGTAATAGATATGTTCATTAAAAGCTTCATAAGACAGGTAAACACTGAAGCACTTGCAGAGGTGCACATCTAATTTTAAAATCTACAATGATGGCTCTTTGTCAACAGTTCGCTTTCTTCAAGGCACTCAATAGCTTGAGTCATTTATTAAATGTTGCCAAGCACTTGGTGATCTATCATTCGGTCATCAAATTTAGTGTAATTCCCCTATAACAGCTGTCTGATTATATAGAAGTAAATAGCAAACTGCGGATTCATTCAATTAGGACATTTTAAGAAAGGCCGTCTACAGTTTCACCTTGGGAATGTGAGACAGCCTATAAAAGATTTGCAGGGAAAAAAAGTTACACAGGCACCTTTTGAGAGACACCAAGGATGAACATTCAGAAATCGCTAAGGGCAACAAAATGGACATGAACAGAGTATCTGATTCAAATACTTCAGTCTCAGGACCAGCTGGGAGTTTGATATTTAACACCGCTCTGCCGGATAATTGCACGTTTCTCTATAGACACCAGTGACGTCCTAACGAGAGATCACGGAACTGATGGAGTTGTAGGACGTGCCGCCCCCATTACACACCGGGCTGTAGGGCTCCGGTGGGGTGCCCAGAATCTCCAGGTTGACCCGGAACACTGGCGCAGCTCTAAGGAGGAAATCGGCTGCGTCCCGACGGCCAAGTTCTCGCAGCTTGGCGAGCAAAATGCCTATGGTTGACTCGGGTCGTTGGCTCCACTCTTGCAGGAGCGTGGCTGTGGGGCTGACAAGGGAAAGGGGGTCTGCAGGCGGAGTCCCGTTGGTGCCAGAACTGTATTTAGCAGCGAGCTCGCTAAGGCCCAAGTTCATGGCAAGCAGGCACCAGTCCTTTCCGAGGGCATCGGGTGGGTCCAGCAGGCGGCAGAGCTTGCGTCGAGCCAGGTGACTGACTTCCGCCACGGGCACTTCCCCACCAAGACTGCCCTGTTTGTAGACATGGGTGCAACCTAATGCTACGATACTGACGAAGCTCTCACGATAGCCACCCATGGTGTTCGACAGCGCGTTCTCGCCTCGAGCCTGAGCGCGGAAAAAGTCCCTCGGCTGGTAGAGCATGACAGGGCCGTGGTGTTCCCGCAGCTGCTGAGGGCTTAGATAATGTCGTGCGGTGAGCAAACCGGGTAATGTAGCAGCTAGGAGACCCTCGGCCATGCCGCACAATGTGTCCAGCAAAGCATAGCAACGTCCGGAATCTGCGTCAGGTCCTCGTAACTGTACCTCCACGCCCTGCCCGTGGTTCACAAGCAGAACCAGAGCCTCAGCGCCACCGAGTCCGACCCGAGCTCCACCGCTCCACAACCTCACATCCTCGGCCTCGGCCTCAGGCTTCTGTTGCCGGCCCCACCGGCATAAGTTCACTTGGAACTTGTGGAAAAGTCCACAAGGGAATGGCGCCAAGTGCTCCGCAGGGACCACACGCACTCCACCGTAAAGCAAAGTGTCCTCACCTTCGATGTCTTCCTCATCAGTCCAGGTGTGCTGTAGGCCACCCGTGCGTATCAGGGCGGGAATGTCCACCATCCCCGGGTTGGCTAAATCACGGGCACATACGTCCATGGCGTCGAGCACCTGGAGAAGTTCATCGATGTCCCCTTCGCTGACAAGGTTTTGGAGTTCTTCCACACGGTAGCGGCCTCGGTAGTGGTGGATCGCTTTGGGGGTTTCAATTGAGAGAAGCTTGCCGAGTACGTTACTACAAAGCCAGCGAGGATCTAACAGGACAACATCCTGGACAGTCTCACTCTGCATGATGTTAATCTAGAGCAAAAAAGGGAATAAACATTATTTTGTGCAGGGAAATGGGTGATTCTGATTGTCATTTAAAGGTCTGTTCACATTAAGGTGAATATACAGTGCAATTACATTTTTATTTAAATAAACGGCTATTAAGGCCTGTTCACACCAGGACGAATTTCGTGCGCGATATTCGCCGACGTTTAACGCATCGTGACTAAACAAAGGGCGCCAATGTGAGTGTGCACACCGACGCGAAAAACGCCACGTGTAAAAGCGTCATTTTTTACAAAACACCTCGGCTTTGTTTTTTTGGTTTGACGCGCCGCGTCAAAAACTATCCGACCAATGAGATTGGCGCTTTTGCTCACGTGTCTGGAGCTTCTGAAGTTACAGTAAAACACAAGTTGGGGGCGCTCAAACACAAAACGGTCTTGTCGAGCACACATACGTAACGGCGAAGAAGATATACGCCAAGTAGCATCTACACTGCCGGGAAGAAATAAGACGAGGAAGATGCAAGGCAAGATGAATGTACAGCTGCTGGTCTCGTTGGTGTCGGAACATAAAGAACTATATGACAAACGCGACAGCGACTACAAAAATCTTGATAAAAGAGAACTGTTATGGAGTGGTATTGCAGAGCAAATGGGCCTTGATGGTGAGTTTCATTTCACTTGATTGTCTTTCATGTACATAGGCTTGTAACTTTTTCCCACAAACGTATTTCTGTTTTACATTAAGCGCCATCTAATGTCAGGGAATGAATTTGCATGTTCACCCGGCTCATCGTCAGCGAAAATTGCTTGGGTGTGAACACAAAAAACGCGTTGAAAAACGCTGGCGAATAACGCGCGCTGATATTCGTCCCGGTGTGTACGGCCCTTTAATGTGTCTGTTCAGACCGACACAAACATTCACATGCTGTCAATGTGACAGATTTTTTTTAATATAGGGATGTTCTAAATTGTTTTCTACTGCACCACGAAGAAAACCAATAAGATTCACACTTTTGGTCACATTCTCAGAGCCGCTGAAGTTACATAAACCTACAACTCGGTGGTGCTCACGAACAGACTATTTTGCTAAGTGCCAGTGAACAGCAGAGGGAGAATTTGGAACCAGCTCTCTATACTCTTGTATTTGGTATTGTTTGATAAACACCACAGTGAATAAAAAAAATCTGATCGGTTATTTGAAAACATGTAAATACTGTTTCACTTCTTTTTTTCTCTCTGAAAAGCGGGTGTCAAAACAAAGTTGCATACCGTTTTGTGACTGCTTTTCTAAAAGCACCACCTACTGTTAGTCAGTGAATATGCATTTTCATTGAGCCAATCAGGTGTTTTTATGCATTGGTCTGAACAGGCCTGAACATATCACGTGCAAAAATTAGACCAAATATTTGTGCTGGTGTGAACAAGCCTTTAGGTGGCTTCCATAACAGTTCAGCAGATGTGTTGATCCAAATTTAAATGGTCACTTTAGGAGTGAAAAGTCACTTTCTCAATGAATTTTTTTTTTTTTTTAAATAAATGTGATGATATACTGTATCATCACAAATCATCAGTAGATATATCAGTATATCAGTTATAAGTGCAGAATTTAGGTCTGTTCATCACACAGAGCTATTGCATGCATTTGGAAGACTAGGAATAAGGCAAACACATTGTATGGAAAACTTTTATGAAATTTGGAGCTTGATAGCTCAAGATTGCAATGTATTTTCATTATGTACAAAGAGTGGCCAGTAGAAAAAAAAGAAAGTCACACAGGCTGACACAAATTGTCATCTTTGGGTGAATTATTCTTTGAAGAGAAATGACATAACAGATTTTAAAGGGGAGGGGGGGTTAGACACAATGGATCTGAAGTCCAATAAAACAGAGCATCTTATGTAAGTAAATGTTAATAAAGCTGAATCACAGCTTGGCATTTTAGCCAATCAACATCAAAACATTCCCTAAAATGTGTTTAAGTGTTGCTGCTGAAAACACAAATGACTAATATTGATGAGAATGACTCATTCACCTGCCCTCTCTATCGGTGAAGCTGATGTTGTAATGGTTGTGGGTGGTCAATAGACTGACAAAGCCCTTATTCAGTTGCTGACGCCCACAAACTCATTTGGACCCACATAAAAACATGTTTGTAGATGTTCTGTATTGTAGACTTTGGTGGTTTGAATGTGGCATTAATAGCGGGGGCGTGTGCGATAGTATAGCAGAATGCATGAAAATAATCATTTTAATTAATGATACAGTGCAACCACCTAAAATACACTTTATACCTACAGCAATATACTCATAATTCAAACATGCATACATATTTAATCATCTGCTCATCATCACACACACACCTCTCCTATGCTGTGAAGTTGTGAAGCCAGTTCCCGCAGATCCTCTTCGCTGGCTAGAGGGTTGATTTGTTCTTGCACATCCACAACAAACTGTTGCCATGACATCAGCTGGTTTGGCCCATTCAGTTTCCGCCAGGAAGGCAGAGTGGACAACAACTTCTCTGACAGCTGAGTCATCGGCCTGCAGGTCTGTCAAAACGAGAGAGATAGAAAAGCAATTTTTACATTTCTGAATGTATTTGTCAAAGGGGTTGTCAAGTTGGTTCAGAGTGGTTCTTAACATGTTCATGTTCCTATGCAGTCGCTAGGGTGTTTTGAGTGGTTGCTCGGTAGTTACTTTCTAGTCCAAGACAAACGAGTGGGTTTTTAATATTCTCACCTCGAAATATTGTACAAATGTAAGTTTAAAGAGTATTTTCCCCACTAACCGAAAATAGGAGCAATAGTAGAAACCACCACTGATAAATGAACGCCAGGCTTCCTCAACACTTCAAACATATTGTACTAAATATTTCATAAATAAATACTGTACTAAATACTTCTTGAAATAGTTTTTATTTCTTTATAGTATACTGCACTGTACACAAAGATCCATTCCAGACACAATATAATGGCAGATGAGAAAGAAATGGTAACAGGTACGTGTAGGAGTGAGAGAGAGATAGAGATGTAGGAGGAAGGATCTGAGTGTCAGTGTTTGATATTGTGTATTTCTGAGAGAAAACTGTGGTGGTTATCTGACATGGTAAAGAGAAGCGAGCCTCATAATTGAGATCAGACTATCAGAAAACATTACATATAATCAGAATTGCTGGAAACACAAAAACCCAAAAGAGCAACATCTTTAGAAAGTTCCATGTCTTTTTCATTATTAATGCGAATCATCAATGTTAAAACAGGGGGGTTTCAGGATGTGCTGGGATGTCCAAAAGAGTGGAGAACGATCTTACAGAGATGATGGTGTTGCGGAGCTCTAACAGAAGGTTTCTCAGCAGCTTCATGTCTTTGGAGTTGGACGCTCCTGCATCCATGACGAAGAGCTTCTCAGCAATCTGCAGATCATTCCCAAACCTGATAAAAAATAATCAGTATAATACTCAATTTAATAGAAACAAAGCACATTTAAGGCTGAGTAGATCTACTCAATTGATCATTTTGACTTATAATGATGTTTTATCTACCAAATCACTATAATCAGTAGGATTTAATCCATGCTCCATAGAGTAAAAGGATCACTCTGCCAAATATCGTCCTTGTAGGTCTCATTAGATCCAAACCGACAGTTTATATTGATTTAATCACCTGTTTCTGACTTCCCTAAGTAGAGATCTCTCCTTGTCATAGCTGAACTCTCCCCCAAACGATCGGGGCAGATTCACAATGTCACCATGTGTGGCCACCAGCACCACACGCAGTGGATTCCTGATCTTCCCTCCAAAGGCTGCGGACACAACAGAGCACCAGTCTTATGATCTGTTCTGAACATCTTTAACCTGAATGCATCATTTTAACTCATAATTCCATAGACCATAGACAAAGAACTGGATTCCTAGATTTAGACTGATGCACTGACTCTAATGAAGTCTCTTTTCGGCATTATCCATAACACAATGGAAGTGCCTGCTACAGTACTTACACAAATTCATCAACCATTACTACGGTGCAAGCAAAGGCAAGTCAGGCTGAAATTACCAGAGAGAGTTTGAGAGGGACAAGAATGAGAAAACTACAAACAGCATCAACAGAGTGGAGAACAGTGAAACAGTGATGCATGGACAACAAAACTACATGCGAAAACTCATACGGATTACCTTGTTAATGTAGTACAAATAATAATATTTTAAAAATGAATGTGTTAAAAAAGTAACTATTGGAGAATTGATTCAAACCAACTAAAGCAACAGAGGTACAATAGAACAGAATGCAGGGGGGCTTTCTTGATATGCTTTTAACTAAAAAATATGGTGCACATAGTGTGAAAAACAGCAAGACATTATGCAACGGCTAAAACATCCATCTAGCGGTTTTTGTAGCTTACTAATATAACAAATGTTATTCGACTTATTATGGAATGCGAATTTCAACAGTATGGGTGGGCAGAGACGGATGAATAAAACTGAGCCTTAACAAAAATGCAATAAATGCAGATATGTTACGGTGTAATTGCACGACTTCCATGAAAAACATCAAGCCTATTAGTCATATAAAGTCTATAAGTCTATACAAGTCATAAAAACTACTTTTTTACTAACCAAGTATACAATATGAATTTTAATCCAGATTTTTTTTATAACTTTTTCCTAAGACCTCTTAATCAGAGACTTCTAAGCTTCATCTGTTCTCTGTAATTATTGTTATGGGAATCCCTCTAAAAATGAGGAGGAAAAAAATCCATTAATTGCAGACTGTAGTCCCGCACACATACCGATGTTGTCCTCTGGCAGCGTGAGAGCCTTTAGGCAGTTGAGCCAGAATGTGACCTGGTTGAGTTGAGTCTCATAAGGCTCCTCCAGACTGAATAAGACCAGATGAATCGCTGTGGCGTCATTTGCAGCGAAGTAGTCATATGAGCAGTAGTAGACGGGATTACCAGAGAACTCCCATATACAGAAGTCTCCAACACCTGAAAACACACCCATACACCAATAAAATATAATACAATTCATAAAATAAAAAATATAAGAATCATGTGACACTGAAGACTGGAGTAATGGCTGCTGAAAATTCAATTACAGGAATACATTACATAGTAAAATATGTTAAAATAGAAGAAAAAAAATTGCTTTAAAAAATATATATATTTCACAATTTTTACTGTATTTTTTAATCATAAAATACAGCCTTGGTGAGCATAAGAGACATCTTTCAAAAACATGAAAGAATATTCAGTTTATTATATAACTACATAATCTAAGAGATTTAAAAGAGTAAAAAAACATTAAAAAACGTGACTTTCACCATTGACATTGGTGTTCTGGATGTCGATGGCTTTGGTGGCGGTGTCGTCAGCCGCGGAGAGAGCGTTATGAACAGGACTGAAGACCTCCAACACTCCTTTAGTCAAACTGGGCTCAAACATCATACTGCGGCTACGCACACTTACATTCTCACAGCCTGGGTATAGGTTAGAGATGCTGACAGACACTACAGGCACACAACACACACACAGGGAAGCAAAAAGATAGGAAGACTGTAAATTACATTGAATTTTATGAGACTCTTTTTAATTTATAACAATAAATACAATATTTGTAAACGAAGGCTAAATTTGGCCTATTATTTGAGGGTTTATATATTTTTTTTAATTTGAATAATTTCATGACCTGTGGAAACCCACCACAGGGGGGAGCTCTTTGCTAAAGTCCTTATTCCAGCTTTCCCAGTGTTGACAGGAAAATAAATATAGTAAAAAAAACATACTGAAGCTTTTTAAGGAGAAAAAATTATCTTCATAGCAAGGGAAATGTTGCTTATTTGGTTAAAGATATGGGCTGGTAATGGAAAAATATTGTATGTTTAAACCCCTTAATGGATGATCCATTATCACCACATACTGTATACAATATTTAAAAAGTAAAAAAAAAAAATAATAATAATAAAAATTCGTGACAAAAACACAGAAGTGCAAAGAGCCATTTTTAGTTTGGAGAAATAACACGAGAGTCAGATGACTCAAAACTCTTTTTTATACCCTACAAATGTGTTAGTCGCACTGCGCTGCACACGTCTCGCTCGATCAACGCCTTCCACTGAACTTTGGTTCCTTCTAAAAACTTTTCTCACAGAAACCCTGAGACACCTTCCTCAGTTTGGCTGCGGCATGACATTGATGTGATTCTGTGACGTGTGTGTGTTAATTTGGGAATGAGTGAGGGAAACGAACAAAGTTACAAAGCTTAATTTTTAGCTTTTCAATAAATTCAGAAGGAAGACACATCACCCTACCTGAAGGTTTGGAGGTGACCGGTGAGGCTGGGTGTCGTACAGGGTTGGTCAGTCTGGTCCTTCTCCGCCTGAAGAAACTCCGCAAGATGCCACACCTCAAAGATTCCACCAGAGTGCTCTTCCCTGCTCCAGAGTGGCCGAACAGCTTGAGTTTGACGCGAGGTTGAAGGGTCTGCGTAGGCCGCAGCTGCTGGATGTAAACGCTCTTATGGTTGTCCTGTAAGACCAGTCAAAAAGGGCATGTAAATGAACACAATCCAATGGCATTACAACATGACATATGGACCAATGGCATAATGGTAATGTGACTGAGAATGTGCAGTGCATCCTAATGAGTGTAATTTATAGGCTCTTAATAGCTAGTATTCTCGGTCTGCCAACTGAGCATAATCCACATTTTGTAGCAAATAGCAAGATGCCGAATGCCATATATTAAATCATGTATGTGGCAGTCAAAAAAGCGATGTTAAAAATCTAAAGTCAAGTTTGTGTCTAATAGATAAACCACACATCTGAGTAGTAGATCAAATCCAAGCGATTGCAGCATTAAAATGACTGAGATAAAATAAAAATAAAAAATGTTCTCTGAAGTTCAAATTAGAAGCGACTGAAATATCTTTTTTATAACTTTTCTTGACTAAATTCTTTTTAGTCACCTTGAAAATGTTTTCGCCACAGTAAAGGACTCAAAATGCCATCTGGGATTTTATTGGGATTAATTGGCAGATCTGGCGCTATGTG
Organism: Abramis brama; assembly: GCF_963993115.1. Lineage (NCBI taxonomy): Eukaryota > Metazoa > Chordata > Actinopteri > Cypriniformes > Leuciscidae > Abramis > Abramis brama. The sequence goes on along the minus strand of NC_139967.1, from coordinate 28,301,850 downwards.
TCACATTGATGGGAGGGGCTGCAAGCTTCAGCTATGATATTATTGTACCAGAAAATTTACATGGTATTTTAAGGTTCTATAAAAAATACCAATGAACATGCTCAACAAATCATGGTAAGAACATGACACTATAGTGTGTATTTTTCCCATTCACTTCCCTCTCTTTGTTAAAGAGTTATGAACCAAATCAACCAGCAATGAGGTGAATCACAATATTAACATTTTTGATGAGAATCAAAGTAATTGAAATTCAGACAAAGACAAAATATACAAGACTGTGAATGCATACATATATACCTATATGAAATCAACAATATATTTTTACTCTAAAAAAAACTGTAAAAAGTTTATTGCAAAATAACTATATGAATCTATTTGGTCATTTTTTGCAGGGCTTCATAGGATTGGACAGGCGCTAAAGAGTTCTTTTGGCACTATTTGACGCGATTCTCTGATTGGTGGAGATTTATTTTTTTTTCACCAGGAATTCCACTGTTAAACACGATTATTCAAAAATAAGCTGAAATAATGCAGACTGATGGCTACAGAAAAAGCATAATTATTTAGCTCACGTTTTTTTTTAATTATCATTAAAAATTAATTCCAATATGGAGAATATGAATGGTACTTTTACTTCTGGAACCTGACTGTTGCATGTCTTTTTGGTACCTTTTTGTTAGTCATTATGGTTCAGAGCTGGCCACTGAACATTTAAACATTAATTATCTTCAAAATGCAGTATTAAAAAAACTGCTGCATGGCATGTAATAATCATAGCCAATATGAGCATATTTTGTGGTGTAATACACAACTATATGGAGATGGATTTTGGGCCAATGAGATTTCAATTATAAAAACTATAAAAACTAATAATAGCCCAACTACATATAATTGATATATTTCAATATGATCTTTCAGGCCAATAGCGGATCAGTGGGTTAAAAATTATATGTTATGCAAGTCAAACATTTATTTTTAAAATAACAAAATCAGTTCTTCTACATACATTTTAGGGGGATGAAAGCCATTATTGAGAGCAAAACTGACATCCTTTGCAGGTGTCATAGAAAAAGGCAACAAGGATCTCATAAGCCTTAACAAAGCATTCATGTAATGCAAATGAATGTCTCTTGAGTCTTAGTGAGATGAATAATAAACAAAGACTCACACCTTTTTCAGCTTGGCCAACAGCACTGCTACATGCTCCTGCTGCTCAGCAGTCGCGAGATCCTCCGCTGTCTTTCCATCCTGCAAGAGACAATGACAGTGATGGATAAACTGCAGCGACAGAACATTACAGGCAATACGGGGCCCGTCAGCGTCCAGTGACACAGATGAACGAGTAAAGCTAGATAAATAAAAGTCCATCAGCCTTTCATCTGCTCAGTATTCCCAGACCACTGCACTCATAAAGCTCTGATAGACAGAGAGATATAGAGAACGAGAGAGTGAGTTTGCTGGGTATGGGTGTAAAAGAGAAAGTGAGAAGCTAACAAGGGAAAGTGAGAAAGAAAGAAGAGAGAATATCACCTAACAGCTCAACAGCGTGGCTCACAGTATGCTACAAAAGCTGCTTGAGACAAACAGCAGGTACGGTGTTGATTATGGCTGAAATGAATGAAAGGTGTAATGCTGCCTCCAGCTCACATAAGATGATTGTATATTTGAGATGAGTGCAGATGAAAGACACCGCAAAATTGTAATCAGTCAAAAATTATTCTTATCAGTCAAAAATGATTAAGTCAGTACCAGGGTGGCGTTCTGGCACTCAGCCATTCACTCTACAACACTCATTTGCTACAGTTTCATGGAATTGCTTGTGCTTTCCGTTCCACCTGACTGCTGCACTCATTGAAGAAGAGTTGTGATACAGAGGGTAATATTTTTCTGAACAGCTCCCAACTCTTCACACACCCCCTCTCACTTCTGCTACTATCTGTCTGTCCGCCCATGGAAACAGTCTCTTCACCCGCTAGAAGCCATAGAAGCGCCATGCAGTTCAGGAGAAGTTCATTACATCTGAGAATATTATAACACTGTTTTCTATTTTAATTAAATATATATATATACATACAGTCTTCAGCGTCACATGATCCTTCAGAAATCACTCTAATATGCTGATTTGGTGATATGATGATCATCAATGTTGAAAACAACTGATTCAAATTTTTGTGGAAACTGTAATATATATACACATACACAGATAGTCTCTTATACTACCATTAAAATGTTTGGGGTCTGTAAGTTTGGTATATAAAGTATTTATATACCAAACTTACAGACCCCGATAATTTGAATGGTAGTATAAGGGTTTATCGGTGTTCTTTGCCTGTTTTGGTGGGTTCTCACTAGTTTAATTCAGTTTTCTGCGTTTTCAGTTATTTTCCTTTGTTATTCATTGTCTGATTATTGTTTGCACCAGATTTTTATTTGGCTAATTAGTGCATTTAAGCCCTGTGTTTATTTCTGTTCTTTGTCAGTTCTTGTCGTGTGTACAGCGGTTGTCCCGTTTTTTGGTGTATTTTGAGTTCTCCTAAATAAATATACACTGCTGTAAATAGATCCATTCTCTCACCTTTATTGCAATCGTATGTGCCAGGTAGTGTATACAGTATCTATTATTCAAACCTCAGTATTAACCATCAAATAAAAAATCCTGATAAATTGGAAATACTGGAAGCTTTGAATTATATTTGACACTAATGGGCTAAACCCCATGTGTCATTTATATCTAGAGACCCCCCTGGAAAATGGTACTCATTTAAGTCGGTTAATGAGGACCAACCAATCTACATTTCTAATCATTTTACGTGGCAGCAATGGAATGATAAAAAACATAATGAAAGCATCAATTACACACCTAATGTACTTTCTTTGCTATTAATTTTTTCACAAGCACTGTAAAAGCTTTCTGTCTTTGTGTGGAAGTGAAAGAGAGAGAGAGACTATTTCATTACAACCAAATTGACGCACATAAGAACTTCCCAGGAGGTTTTGACAGAAGCACATGTGTGATTGTGAAATCAGCATCAGGGGAGGGGTTGTGGATGGAGGGGTAATGACTATCAGTAAGAGAGAGCCTGCTCGAGGAAGTATATTCCACAGAAATGGCATATGTAAAAATGGCATAAAACATACAAACTCAACGACAGCATTAGAAAAAAAGAAAGAAAAAAAAAACCTGAGGCAACTCTGCAATGCTACACATCTGAAAAAAAGAAAAAAAAGAAATCTGTTTACCCTAAACCCACCAGAGTCACAGCCCTTGACCAAAACCATTAATGATTTAACAGCTCCGGATACACGTACACAATCTCACTCACAGCAACACAAACCCACACATAACACCTGGGACCACAAGCAAACCACACAACCAGAAACAGCTGTGTTCCTCCTCAAACCGACGGGGACAAATGAACCAGCCTCCCTCTGAAAGAGAGCCCCTGCACACCCCCACACAAACCTGAGCAAAAGAGGACGTGATGAACACATCAGAGGTGTTAAAGCACCGATGAAAAGGATAGAAATGGGAAAGCTATGCTGCACTGTAATCACTCTTATCTAACGCGCCTTTTCTTCCAATTATACTATGAGATGTGACTACAAATTCTGCCGTACAAAACAGCCCATTTTCTTATTCACAGAATCTTTTTGTGTCTGTCTGCTCGGCTCCAGCTCATACTGCGTGTTCCCATGAGGGCGGGCTTGTATTCATTTATTGATTTGTGGTTGTCTCCCAAAAGATAAAAAAACGCCTGGAAATCTCAAGGCGGAATGGAGCGTCCTGACATGAGGGAACCAATTGTAGAGTTTGCTTGACAAATTGAGACCACAGCTTGTCATTTTCATATTGGAAAGGGAGACATGAAAAATATATGGTAGTTGCTTGGAAGAGATGAACAAAAACAAATCAAATATTTTCTGAAGAAAATGTGAGTGCTATCATGATGCTTGGGCGTAGTGTGTGGGTTTTAGCACGTTGCTATGCAGTTGCTACGGTGTTCTAAAGAGAACCTGTTTTATCGTCAACCAGGTGAAAATAATATGTCTGATAAATACAATACAGTTCAAAAGTTTGGGTCAGTAGGATTTTTAAAAAGAATTTAATACTTTTATTCAGCAAAGATGCATTAAATTATCAAAAGTGACAGTAAATGTATTTATAATGTACAGTACATTGTATATATTTATAAAAATATATATATTTCAAATAAATGTGAACTTTCTTTTTATCAAATAATCCTAAAAAATATTAAGCAGTAGAACAAGTTTTGAACATTGATGATAATCAGAAATGTTTCTTGAGCAGCAAATCAGCATATTAGAATGATTTCTGAAGGATCATGTGACGCTGAAGACTGGAGTATTGATGTTGAAAATTCAGCTTTGCAATCAGAGGAATAAATTACATTTTAAAATATATTAAAATTGAAAACAATTATTTTCAGTTGTAATATTTCACAATATACTGCAACTTTTTTACTTTATTTTTGATCAAATAAATGTAATATTGGTAAGCGCATAGAAAGAGACCCATTTGAAAAAAAAGGTAACTCTCTACAATAAGGTCCCATTAGTAAACATTAGTTAATGCATTATATAACATTAACTAACAATGAGCAATACATTTGTCCGACTATTTATTGATCTTTGTAAACGTTAGTTGATAAAAATACAACTGTGCATTGTTAGTTCATGTTAGCTCAGGTCCAATAAATAATAGTAACAGACTTTTGATTTTAATAATGTATTAGTAAACATTGAAATGAACATTAGGATTAATAAATGCTTTTAAAGTTACTTTGTTAGGTAATGTAGTAACCTTATTGTAAAATGTTACCAAAAAAATAAATAATAATAATCGTACCCACCCCAAACTTTTGAATGGTACTGTATAGCTTGACAAAAAAAAAAATTAAAATACGAAATCCAAAGACCGAAGACCACATTAATCAGAAGCTTCCTATATGTGGAATCCAGTTTTTCTTTCGTATGCCACTGACCCATATGCCTCTGGCAATGAATTATGGATTCTCAAAATTCCCGTGTGCTGTAACATGCATTGTGCATCAGCTGCTATACAATATTAACACTGAGGAGGAGTGTTTGAGATGGTGTTGAGGTAGGGGGTGTGAGCAGGCCGAGGGGAGGGATGTGGGGGGCAATTGATTAGAAACATACATTGTTTAGGACGAGTTGACTGTGGTTTCATTGGGGCATCCTGTCCTTCACCAGTGCTGAAAGTGAAACAATGATTCTCTGCTGGCAGTTTCATTAAGCTTCAGTCTGGAAACTATATTGCACTGGGCTGACAAGCTTACTGGAGAAGGTACACCCCTATATTACAGAAAAAAAACTGCACAAATCTCTGAACACTTGATAAAGACAGACAGATATCTCCACAGGAATGCATATTAGGAATCAGTCTGATTAAGAATCAGTCATCCAAGAAGAATGATGATGATGATGATGATGGGGGACACCCACACAATCATATAAGAACACGCAAACCTTCAGAAACTGACACACATCCTATAGGAGAGGCTCTATATGAGTCGAGAGACAGTTGATTGAAAGATTAAGGATTAAGGAGAGAATTGTAATCTAGGCTGTCATGAATGATAAATTAACACTTGTTTAAAGAGATGAAGAGTCTGCAATTTGATTAATGTGCTAAGAGGGCAAGACACCAGATCATTAGTGTTCCACCTCAGTCAAACACAAAAAGAAGACAGTAGTCGAACAGAACCCCTTATATATATATATATATATATATATATATATATATATATATATATATATATATATATATATATATATAGTGAGGAAAATAAGTATTTGAACACCCTGCTATTTTGCAAGTTCTCCCACTTAGAAATCATGGAGGGGTCTGAAATTGTCATCGTAGGTGCATGTCCACTGTGAGAGACATAATCTAAAAAAAAAATCCAGAAATCACAATGTATGATTTTTTAACTATTTATTTGTATGATACAGCTGCAAATAAGTATTTGAACACCTGAGAAAATCAATGTTAATATTTGGTACAGTAGCCTTTGTTTGCAATTACAGAGGTCAAACGTTTCCTGTAGTTTTTCACCAGGTTTGCACACACTGCAGGAGGGATTTTGGCCCACTCCTCCACACAGATCTTCTCTAGATCAGTCAGGTTTCTGGGCTGTCGCTGAGAAACACAGAGTTTGAGCTCCCTCCAAAGATTCTCTATTGGGTTTAGGTCTGGAGACTAGCTAGGCCACGCCAGAACCTTGATATGCTTCTTACAGAGCCACTCCTTGGTTATCCAGGCTGTGTGCTTCGGGTCATTGTCATGTTGGAAGACCCAGCCTCAACCCATCTTCAATGCTCTAACTGAGGGAAGGAGGTTGTTCCCCAAAATCTCGCAATACATGGCCCCGGTCATCCTCTCCTTAATACAGTGCAGTCGCCCTGTCCCATGTGCAGAAAAACACCCCCAAAGCATGATGCTACCACCCCCATGCTTCAAAGTAGGGATGGTGTTCTTGGGATGGTACTCATCATTCTTCTTCCTCCAAACACGTTTAGTGGAATTATGACCAAGAAGTTCTATTTTGGTCTCATCTGACCACATGACTTTCTCCCATGACTCCTCTGGATCATCCAAATGGTCATTGGCAAACTTAAGACGGGCCTTGACATGTGCTGGTTTAAGCAGGGGAACCTTCCGTGCCATGCATGATTTCAAACCATGACGTCTTAGTGTATTACCAACAGTAACCTTGGAAACGGTGGTCCCAGCTCTTTTCAGGTCATTGACCAGCTCCTCCCATGTAGTTCTGGGCTAATTTCTCACCTTTCTTAGGATCATTGAGACCCCACGAGGTGAGATCTTGCATGGAGCCCCAGTCCGAGGGAGATTGACAGTCATGTTTAGCTTCTTTTATTTTCTAATGATTGCTCCCACAGTGGACCTTTTTTCACCAAGCTGCTTGGCAATTTCCCCGTAGCCCTTTCCAGCCTTGTGGAGGTGTACAATTTTGTCTCTAGTGTCTTTGGACAGCTCTTTGGTCTTGGCCATGTTAGTAGTTGGATTCTTACTGATTGTATGGGGTGGACAGGTGTCTTTATGCAGCTAACGACCTCAAACAGGTGCATCTAATTTAGGATAATAAATGGAGTGGAGGTGGACATTTTAAAGGCAGACTAACAGGTCTTTGAGGGTCAGAATTCTAGCTGATAGACAGGTGTTCAAATACTTATTTGCAGCTGTATCATACAAATAAATAGTTAAAAAATCATATATTGTGATTTCTGGATTTTTTTTTTTTGATTATGTCTCTCACAGTGGACATGCACCTACGATGACAATTTCAGACCCCTCCATGATTTCCAAGTGGGAGAACTTGCAAAATAGCAGGGTGTTCAAATACTTATTTTCCTCACTGTATATATATATATATGTATATATATACACATATATATACATATATACACACATATATATATATATATATATATATATATATATATATATATATATATATATATATATATATATATATATGAAGAGTTCAGATGCAAAAGCCTCTAAGTGCCATCTGAAATTTTCTTCTAGAATGATCATTTTTATCAAGCTTGTATATTTCAGTTCAATAATTTCACTTAAATGGCAATGAAAATGACCTATTAATTGTCATTTAAGTGAAATTACTGAACTTAAATATACGAGCTTGATAAAAATGATCATTCTAGAAGAAAATTTCAGATGACTCTTCATATATATATATATATATATATATATATATATATATATATATATATATATATATATATATAGAGAGAGAGAGAGAGAGAGAGAGAGAGAGAGAGAGAGAGAGATGTATATATGTATACATACATATTATTTATATAGTGATTTAAAGGCATACACAATACCGTTCAAAAGTTTGGGGTTGGAACGATTTAAAAAAAATATATATCTTATGCTCACCAAGGCTGCATGTATCAAAAGAACTGTAATATTGTGAATTATTACAAATGAAAATAAACTGTTTTCTATTTTAACATAATTTAAAATGTAATTCTCTGTGATGTTAAAGCTGAATTTTAATCAGTCATTACTCCAGTCTTCAGATTCACATGATCCTTCAGAGATCATTCTAATATGCTGATGTTCTGCACAAGAAACATTTCATTATCAATGCTGAAAACAGTTGTGCTGCAAAATATTTTTGTGGAAACTGATAGATTTTTATAGATTTTATAAATATTTTGTAACATTATACATGTCTTTACTGTTACTTTTGATCAATATAATGCATCCTTGCTGAACAAAAGTATTAATTTATTTCGAAAAATCGTACTGACCCCAAAACTTTGACTGGTAGTGTATTTTTAATAAATAATATAAATGTATAATACAGTTACAAATGACATCTCACTTATTTACATCAAAACCCAGAAGGATGTTGAACTTACATTAGTGATAGCCTCAGTGTTTGCTCCTGTAACACAGAGATGACGCACCACCTCCAGACCACCATTACTAGCTGCCAGATGAAGAGGAGTTCTCCCAAACTACAGACAAATAGAAAACAAACATCTCTAAACGCTGTCTTTCTGAGAATGATTCATCACTAACGGTACAAAAGGTAAAAATTGTGAACAACATGAATATAAGTGCAAAATGCTGATGACAATTACATGACTGTAATTCTGTTCCGTTTGACTCGTAAAGCCCTCATTTAGAAGGAACTCAAATCTTCTTCCAGCTGTAATGGAAGTGCCATTTAAGAATTTCACACAGAAGTAACAACTTGGCATGTATAATTGGTATGTAAAAATTTCAAGACAATTACAACCAAGTAAGTAGGGTCAGTTGAGGGGACTTGAAAAAGGAGTGGATGATGATTCAAGCGCAATAATTAATACTTGAATAAGATAAAAAGCAAAGACTGGTTCATAGGCTAAAACTAGGGTTTTCTATACATTAGTGCGCTTTGAATGAATTTGCTTACTGGATTACTGGACTGAAAATCCTCTCGGAGTGCAGCGGTTTAAAAGCAAAACAGAGAAAACAGAGAAGCGACGCCCACCACGGGTTACAGGTGCTTGCGCCATTGTGGATGCTCCGACTTCTTAGATCTTCTAATTGTAGACGTAAATTACGTTTAATGCAATTCCATGTGTAAGTAATTTATTTCCATTACATTATTTTAACACGTTAAAGATTTTTAATTAATTGCATGTGTTAATGTAGACAGCCCTATATAAACTGTATATATATATATTTATTCAAAATTTATTCAGGCACGTTCAACATTTCTCACATTATCACAGTTTATTCACTATAGATTATAAAATGGTATAATAAAATATGACAAGAACTCAGAGTTATCAAATCAGTTGATATTTCACTGGTTTTGGCCATCCTTCTGTTAGACTGTCTCACAAATGAACTAGGTTGAATAGCTGTCAGCTGTTAAATTTAAGTACACAATTAGATAATACCAATTTAGGTCAGCCCATTACCAAGCAATGCTTAATTTTGTTCAGTCTGTGGTGTAAAAAGGTCACATTAGCAATTAAAGAAAAAACACTTAAGCAAAACATGGTCAGGTCAAAGTGTCTTAATCATTTTTGGTCCCAATTTTTTTTAAATAAATTTTACTGGTAGTCCACTGTATGAAGAATTTGGGGTATAATATGTCACAGTTTACTTTATATCCTCACTATAAATGAACTATAGTGTCCTGCACCCACTAGTAAAAACAATATCCAAAAAAATTATATCTGGTGTCTGAATAATTTTTGGTTTGACTGTATATACAGTACCAGTCAAAAGTTTGGAAACACTACTATTTTTAATGCTTTTGAAAGAAGTCTCTTATGCTCATCAAGCCTGCAGTTAAAAAAAAAAAAAAAAAAAAAAAAAAAAAAACAGTAATATTATGAAATATTATTACAATTTAAAATAATGGTTCTCTTTTTTAATATACTTTAAAATGTAATTTATTTTTGTGATGCAAAGCTGAATTTTCATCAGCAAGTACTCCAGTCTTTGGTGTCTTATGATCCTTCAGAAATCATTCTAATATGCTGATTTATGATCAATGTTGGAAACAGTTGTGCTGCTTAATATTTTTTTATAACCTGAGATACTTTTTTCAGGATTATTTGATGAATAAAAAGTTAAAAAGAACTGTATTTATTTAGAATAGAAATCTTTTGTAACAATATACACTACCGTTCAAAAGTTTGGGAACAATAACTATTTTTTTTTAAAGAAATTAGTACTTTAATTCAACAAGAATGCGTTAAATTGATAAAAGGTGATGGTAACGATTTATATTGTTAGAAATGTTTTTATTTTGAATAAATGCTGTTTTTATGAATAAATGCTGTTAACGTTTTACTCATCAATGAATCCTGAAAAAAGTATTCCAAAAAAATATATTAAACAGCACAACTGTTTCCATCATTGATAATAACTGAGTATCAAATCATCATATTAGAATGATTTCTGAAGGATCATAAGACACCAAAGACTGGAGTACTTGCTGATGAAAATTCAGCTTTGCATCACAAAAATAAATGACATTTTAAAGTATATTAAAAAAGAGAACCATTATTTTAAATTGTAATAATATTTCATAATATTACTGGGTTTTTTTGTTTTTTTTGTTTTTAACTGCAGGCTTGATGAGCATAAGAGACTTCTTGCAAAAGCATTAAAAATAGTAGTGTTTCCAAACTTTTGACTGGTACTGTATACACAGGGCTTGACATTAACACCTGCCAAGCTGCCAAATGGGTGGATTTCAGTGGTGGCGTTAGGGCTGGGCGATATGGACCAAAAGTCATATCCCGATATATTTAGGCTGAATATCGATATACGATATATATACCGAAATCTTTTCCGCAAAGTGAGAGCAAATGTTCAGTCAAAGTGAAAGCCAAATATGACATGTCACAAGTAGTTTTATTGAAACCAGCTAAATTATAACATGTTTACACAAAATTTGTTAACACACGCAAGTACTTTTCCCCTTTACTTAACATAAATTGTAAGAATATGACTAATAGTAAAGACTAGTACTAATAAATAAACATTAGGCCTATGCTAAAGCTATTAAATAGCAGTCCCAAACTAGTTTTTGTTAATACAATGTTGGTATGAGCCACTACAGTCATTTAAAAATATAAAAAATAACAAAGAAAAATAGTGGCATTTTGGGGTTAATATGGAAACGACAGTTACCATGGTGAATACACAATATTAACAGTAACTGTTAATGAAACATGGAAACTGCTCCTGGTGAATAGAATGAAAATCATACCGGCATTACTTTTATTTCGTGTAATTTACAACGTAACGGCGTTGCATGCTCGTAGTTTCTTTTGCACTTGATCAGTGAGGCGATACAGCGCGCGCCGCTGCATTTGCGCGTGCAATTGAAGAGTGTGCGCTACGAGAACAGGATAACGGCTGACAGGACAAGAAAGTCAGTTTTTCTTTTTTTTTTAAAAACTTTATTTCAGCGTACACTTATGTCACTTCCTGGTAGTTCCTATTGTGCTGGGTTTTCTGAAGCAGTCATGATTCGCCTCATATAACATGCTCTAACGTTAAACATGCACGTAGAGTGGAAAAGGAGGAGCGGGGGCGCGGGGAGCAAGGATCACAGCGCAAATTTGAACTATATCGATATATGCGATATGGTCTAATTCCATATCGCATTTCAAAAATATATTGATATATTTTTTTATATCGATATATCGCCCAGCCCTAGGTGGCGTGTACCGCAGTCACTCCTACTAGCCACTGTGGCGGGTTGAATTTTATATAATATACATTTTTCAGTTGTACTCTTTTAAAAAGGCATCTTAAATAATAAGCTAAGTGCAATGTAGTGTTGTCAAAAATATGGATTTTTCGATCCATATTGATACTGAAATATCTGAAACTGTTCCGCAGAATACACAATTCCAGCTGCGCGTTCTCGCTCTCTAATCTCTCTGACAGCGAATTGACAAGAGTTTACTCACTCGATTCATTTGCTCTGGATAAATATTGGTGGTGTTACAGGGCTTGAATTTCAGGGCTCTCACTTTCAAAGTGCGCGCACAAGTATACAAGTATATTGGCTATATAAAACAGTACAATGGCTCCGAGCGTCAGGTCTTAAAATGACAGTAGCCTAATATACCTGCTTCCAAATTATGAGATAATATTAAAAATATCTATATGGCCGTTTTTCCCTATGGTATCGATGTCAAAATTGTGGCCAGTGAAAATGCTGAGTGGCTAGTAACTTTACAGTAAGTAAACCCAGGGTTTAGTAAACCCTCCTAGTTTGAAACTCACTTTGTTAGGAATATCCAAATTGGCTTTAGCAGCACAGAGGTGCGTGACCACAGGCAGGTTGCCGTCCTTGCAGGCGATGTGAAGGGGTGTGTTTCCGTGACGATCCTGGTGGTCCACATAGCAGTGATGGCTGAGCAGACACTTCACCACTTCAATTTGACATCTCCTCACCGCCAGATGCAGAGCGATGTGACCGTCCTGAAATATATAGATGCAAACAAACCATGATAAGGATAGTCAATAATTATTTGAACCTTAAATGAACCATAAAACACCCAACCACTGCAGTTGTTAATGGTTAATATTTTGTAAGTGTCTGTGTTCACCTTATCAGCAGAGTCCATGTCTGCCCCATGCTCCAGCAGACACTCCACGATGTCCTTGAAGCCGCGGGCAGAAGCGGTAAGTAACGGGCTCTCACCCTCACGGTTCCGGGCATTGACATCACAGCCAGCCTCGCACAGGGCTCTGGCCACCGCAGAGTAACCGTGCCACGCTGCACAGTGCAGAGGTGTCTCCTGCTCCTGTGGAGGCATGAAAACAGTCTTTGGCATTCAGACTAAGAGCTCATGAATAACCTTGAACACACGGAGCTAACAAAGCAACATTAGTCTGTGTCAAGGCCATTTCACATGACGAATTGCTCTTAATTAGCCTGTAACCCTGGCTGACACCTCCAATGAATGTAACAATTTTTAAATATACAATACGTCTGAGTCCCGGGATGGCATGTGAATATTGGTTTTCTTCAAGAGCAGGATATTATAGTAAATGGGTGGGATGAAATAGTGGGATGGAAGCATAAAATGTTGATAATGGTAAAAGCAACCACTTTAAAATGAATCTGTAATACTATTAAATAATTTAGTTGTGCACATTGCTTATCGTTAGTCTAATAATTGAACTCGCACACATCATCTTAAAACGATTATCTTTATTGCATTTCTCTGAAGTGGAGCTTCAGGCTCGTTAATTTGAGGTACAGCAAGTTTTTTTTTAATAGTGAATATTTTTTTATTTTGCCTGTTCCATTAGTCAATGGAAGCAATATTTCCAAACACACAAGAGACTGCCTATGAAAGTTACTGCTGTGAGCTCATAGTGCTGAACAAATGAAGTGAGCCACGGACATGATTAGTTTTCAGCACTCATGTCACGTCAGCACTTGCTAAACTATTTATTACATTCACATTTGCACATCATCAAAGACGCCTGACATTAAGCATTTTCTTTTATATAAGAACATTTTCTTCTATCAAGTGGAACATTATAATAAATACTTCCAAATGCACTACGGTTCAAAAGTTTGGGATGGGAACGATGTTTCATTGTTTTTGAAAGAAGTCTCTTATGCTCATCAAGACTGCATTTATTTGATCAAAAATACAGTAAAAGCAGTAATATTGTGAAATATTATTACAATTTCAAAATAAACTGTTTTCTATTTTAACATATTTTAAAATGTGATTTATTCCTGTGATTTTCAGCATCATTACTCCAGTCTTCAGTGTCACATGATCCTTCAGAAATCATTCTAATATGCTGATTTGATGCTTAAGAAAATGTTTTACTATTATTAATGTTCAAAGACATTGACATTATCAATGTTGAAAACAGTTGTGCTGCTTAATTTTTTGTGAAAACATTTTTAGCATTATTTGTGATAAATAGGAAGTTTGAAAGAACAGCATTTATTTGAAATAAAAATCTTTTGTAACATTTTAAACATCTTTACTGTAAGTTTTGATTTAATGCATCATTGCTTCTTAAAAAATTATAAATTGTAGTCTATATTAAAAACTACTTGAATTCTAATTTATTTTCCAAGTAATACAAAAAGATGCACTCAATTTCTTCATTAAAAAAAGTACATAAAATAGTACTTTTGAAAATCATGTCTCTTTTTTTCTTTTTATTATTCTCCGGTTTTATTTTAAATAGAGACTGCCTCATGGGGGCAGACATCTTATGACTGATGAAAAAAATGAGATCACATGACCAATCTAACACTACTCGTTCGTATTATCTCTGTACCTTATCCTTATCCTTTTATCGGTCATCTATTAAATCAGATGGCTGTAAATTTCACATTTGTACAATGCCAAATAAATTTTTTTACTTTTGTGTGATGCTACATTCACATGTCATATTAGTCTATAATGGCTTGGGCTGTTCATTGTTCAGATCAGTGTAGAGTGTAGTGTAGTGTAGTGTAGTGTGTGTATGACACATACCCGGTCCAGTAGGTCAGGGTTGGCATGGATGCTGCAAAGGTATTGGACTACATCCACGTTACCATAGCGAGCTGCCACATGCAGAGCCGTTTCTCCGGACTAGAACAGAATGTCAAGCATTACTCCCATTATGAATTACATGCTGACGTCTGCCCGTAATTCAGTGATGAGCAGGCATTTTATAATTGTGATTACACTTTGATGATCTGAACACAAAAAATGCAATGACCATGTGTATATGTACATCAGGGAAACAATCAAAAGTGCTGAACAAGACGGTAAGACACAGCTATGAACTTCATTAAAGTATTTCCCTGATGCCAAAGAAGGGTCAAAGCGACCGAAAAGCCTGCGTAAGCAGAATGTGACCAGTTTAAGGGAGATCCTTGGGTGCTGAGAATTGCCAAGGCCAGTCCCAAATCAGCTTTGCACCGGATCTGAGCGCAGTGCTCCTCCTAGCAAAGGTTTAGGCTGAGGCGGACGTTTTAAGAACCCAATTTACACCCGTAATGAAGCTGCGGACACTCCAAGTGTGATTCTGTATGGCACTCCCGAAAAAACTCAACACCACTTTACCCCATGATTTCGCTTGACTGAGCGCACTTCACTGACTAGTGAGGCAGTCAACAAACAGTCAACAATTATTTCATACAACGGCCAACCTCGGGCCAGCGGGTAACCATAGCAACTGCAAATTACCAATGGGAAATAGAGGCGTGTGAACTCAGTAGGAAAGGTTTTCTGAAGAAAAGGTGCCGGATGGGGAAAGCCTTTGAAAAATCGCATCTGTCCTCTCTGTGGTGTTGTGATTGTTGAGTGTGTGTGTCTTAGTGTGTGTGTGTGTGTGTGAGAGAGAGATAGAAGCACCTTATCTTGGATGTCCAGAGGGCACTTCTTTTCATGCAAGAATCTCAAGGTCCCCACATGGCCATGTCGGGCAGCGTAGTAGATAGCGTTGGCTCCAGTCTGAGGAAAAGAATGGCATGTTGAGCATAATTGTACGTATTTGCAGCCGTTTTACATATTTGGTGTCTAGCATGTCCATATTTACCATTGAAACTCTGTTAAAACTACTGATAAAGCATATCTTCAGTACTATTCAATATTTCTGGAGCATTTTGCCTGACATGTATACTACCTTTCGAAAGTTTGGGGTCATGCAACTTATTGATTTATTTATTTTTTTGAATGAAATTAAAACTTCTATTCAGCAAGGACATTAAAATGTTCAAAAGTGAACACCAAATCTTTTTAACCCCAAACATTTAAACGCTAGAGTACATTATTTTTACATTTTCTTGTACATGAATTGAATGGGAGAATGAAGTACGACACCTTATCAAAGGCTTGAATCTCCGCCCCTTTTTTCATTAGCACATCAATGATCTGGACGTTTCCACAGCCCGCGGCGATCAGGAGCGGAGGGGTTCCGTGCTGAAGTGTGCACGAACAAAAAAACACACACACACACACACACACACACACACACACACACACACACACACACACACACACACACACACACACACACACACACACACACACACACACACACACACACACACACACACACACACACACACACACACAAACAGGAATCATTGTATAGAATATAACAAAGCACTAATAGCTCCTTCAAGCTTTCGAAAGCAGCTTTAATTAAGCCTATAATTCGGAGTCAGTATGAACATGGCAATTCAAATTAGCCTGATTCATTTTTCATTGTTCGCACAGCAGTTTTAATTGGCAAAGAACGATCGCAGTGGTTGGTAAAATATTCTTGCGGGCGCGAGGCTGAAATTGTTTCTCTAGACTGGCGATAAACTCCTCTGAATGAATAAATGCATGAGAGTCATGGGAATAGTTCTCACTGTGCATATATAAACACAGACTGCGCTGGACGGCTCTGAGCAATGCAATTAAAAGCACGCTTGTCTCTTCACATCAGTGAGCAGATTACAGTTTCATCAACCTCGGCCTCATTCCCTCCTTCTACACAAACACACAATCTGTCTCATCAACACACACACACGTCTGGTTCGCAATCTTTGTGGGGACTCTCCATAGATGTAAAGGTTTTTATACTGTACAAACTGTATATTCTATCCCCTTACACTAACCCTACCCCTAAACCTACCCATCACACAAAACTTTCTGCATTTTTACATTTTCATGAACATCACTTGTCTCATGGGGACCTCAATTTAGGAGTCTTACGAGTCCCCATGAGTCAGTGTGCATTCAGGTTGAAGACCCATCTTGCTAAAGAGCACTATTATGCCCTTTTACAAAGTCTTGATTTTGTTTTTGGGGTCTACTAGAATAGGTTTTCATGCCCGAATGTTCAAAACATTTTTTACATATTTTATTTAGTTTCAGTACCTCTCTTCCCAGTCTGACAGTAACGCTCTGTTTAGTTCTGGTCTCTTTAGCTATGTTTACATCCACCTATTTTTGCACTCAATTTTCACATCAAATTCTGCTGGATGGAAACGCCAAGATGAGCATAAATTCTAAAAGAAAAACCTATGCGTTCGTTTGAGTCAGGTACTGTACATTTTTTTATCTAATAAGAAAACATGCGCATAATCTATGATGGAAACACATTTACTGATTAAATTCCTTGATGCGCATAAAAGGAGGAATGTGAATTTGCGATGGGATGGTATAACTGGACTAACCAGTGGACCGATCTCGTTGCACAGCATCTGAAATGCTGTTTTGGTTGTCCTGAAATGCCTGAGCAAGTGGTTCAGTATAAAGTGGTTCGTTATAATTCCCTCCCAGAACTCTCTTGACTGTTCCCAAACAGCAGCATCTGCCTCAGAAAGCAACTTTACTACACGCTCTGATACGCAAGTAATTTATATGAAAATTATTATATACAGTGGCTTCTTCTACTTTTCTTAGTGATATTTAGTGCCAGTTTATCAGGGAGAGACACTTTTTCAAAATTTTATGAGATATTCCAATTTTGGATGGAAACATAGCTATTGAAATCCCTCCTTACGAAAAGCACATTGTGCTCTGATTGGTCAGCTGGACTAGAGTTTTTTTGAATGGTCAACCGTTTCAAGCGTGCAATAATGTGAGTTTCAACACGCAACTAAACGCAACCCGACCAGGCCTCGCCCCTTTATTTTGCGTGTGCCTTGGGCAGGAAATGTGGAATATTTCATGAGGAATTTTGTATATTGTTTCACGGAAGAAAACTCCAGACTAATTGAAGCATTTCAGAGAGTTGAGAAACAGTGCTTACTCATATAGAGAATAACTCCCTTTGTTTTTGGACGTTCTGCTTTTCATGCTCAAAAAGCAACATTACACACTAAAGAAAGTTGTAAATGTAAAAAACCATAATGGGTACTTTTTTAATAAAATAATTAATAAAAGTTCTTAATTAAAAATGTGTCTCAAGAAATTGATCTTGTCATCAGGATGTTTAAATATTTTTACCGGCAAAAAATACTGATTAAGAATTTTTATTGCAGTGTCCCCTTGCAAATATCTGGAATGATTACCATAATAATGGTAATTAACCCTAAGCCTCTTTCATTCTATTCAAAATACCCATTGTGCAAAGCACAGCCTCACTCAAATGGGATGAGATATGGTCCATTGACTGTTTCTCAGTCACATGCCGCACATCTCAGTGTCAGTGCTGAAAACGACAATGTAAACTCAGACGTCATTGGCATACGGTGACACTGATACAGTTATCAGCTCAATCAAGCTCAGGTTGGCTACTGATCACTTGGACCGAGACCGAGTCAAGTATAAGCATGTCACTCTCTCCATCATTTTCCTTCCCCATATCACCTCTATAAGACTCACTTTGTCTCTCTCACCTTGTTAGGTTGATTGATATCATAGCTGGTCAGGGATCCAAGCAGGTGTTTCAGACCTGGAACATTGTCATCGTTGATTGCGTGGATAATAGCCTTCATGACAAATGAGTCCTCCTCATCCTGCCAAAAAAATAAATCTATGAATTACTGAATCTAAACAATATCTTCATGATAACAGACCAAAACACATACTACAAGCACACATGACATATTTCAGTATAATACACTACCGTTCAAAAGTTGTTGTTTTTTAAAGAAATTTATACTTTTATTCAGCAAGGATGCATTAAATTGATCAAAAGTGACAGTAAGGACTTATACATTGTTACAAAATGATTTCTATTTCAAATGCTTTTTTTAAACTTTCCATTCATCAAAGAATCCTGAAAAAATCTACCACAGTTTCCACAAAACTATTAAGCAGCAGAACCGTTTTCAACATTCCTGCATCACAGGAATAAATTACATTTTAAAATATGTTAAAATAGAAAATTGTTATTTTAAATTGCATTAATATTTCAATTATTACTGTATTTTTTATCAAATAAATGCAGCCTTGGTGAGCATAAGATATTTCTTTCAAAAACATTACAAAATCTTATTATTAATATATTTAAATGTTTCATTTGTGTATAGATTTGGGATTTTTAGTGCACAGATATAGTGAAGACTTTTGACATAAATATATTTCCATTTTTTTTCACAGCACTGACTTGAATTCAAATAAATGACGAGCTCAACTTCAGCTGAAAAACTGCCAACTTGACAATATTTAGGCTATTATACAATAAGCTTTGGAAGCAAAAACAACAGCACGCCTCCTTTGACAGTCACACTTTGAGCAAATCCTTTTACGCTCAGTAGTACTACGGTTGGTCTTATCAGCAAATACACAGCGTGAAGTCCTAATCCTATTGAATAATGCAAACGAGGGGCGGCGCACAGACAGCGCTTTCTCTTCACTGCTCGACCGCTGTTTAGTGTGCTGTGTGACCCAACCACCTCCAAACCGACGTGTGTGTCAGAAGACTCAAATACATGGCTAGAGGGAAACTGGACTGGCCTGTGAGGGACAGAAAGAGGCTTGTGTTTAGTGAAGGAGTGTACTGGAATAACACCCAGATAGACACACATACACATCTCATACAAGACGAGTGTATCCAATTACACAAAACGCACGCTCCAACGCACAGGCTTCTAAAGGGAGTCACTCCTGGGTTGTAAAAAATTACTTCTAAGATATTTTGTGTCATTTTATGTGACCTTTAGGTAATTTCTATGTTCATGAATTTGGGTGTAAATTGATTCTCTTTCTAAAAAAAAAAAAAAAAAACTGTGTCACTGTGGTATCACATGACAATGCCATGTACTTTACAATATTTGACAAGGTACTGAGTGATAGCCACTTTATTTTACAGTCCTGTTATACATACTATGTACTTATTATAGTAATTACAATAACTGGGTAATAACTAGGTACCAACCATGAACATACACGTTAAAAACCTACACTTCTGTTCAAAATGATTTTGAAAGAACTCTAAGCTAAGCCGCATTTATTTGATCAAAAGTACAGTGAAAACAGTGACATTGTAAAATATTAATATAATTTAACCCTCTGAGGTCGACAAACGCGCCGACGCGTTTTGCCGGATTTTCTCCACATTGTAGCACTATAAACTTAAATTACTCCATCATTAATGGTCATACAGAAAAAAGAAATATAAAAAAAGAATCTGTGATATTTCTCCTTTTGTATGTGTCCACTTACAATCAAATCAAAACATTGTGCTTTTGTAAAATAAAGAAAATAAACAGGGTGTGCTTTCTGCCTCTCCGTCGCGGTGAACTTTTTTTTCTTGAGCACGTCTATAAACTGAAACAAAACTCAGCGAATACTTGTCACACATTTATGAGCCATATACCTTTATAAACATTTAAGTGTGTACTTTTAAATGATCGGATTCAAAACGAAAACAAATATTCTCTGTTTAAGTAATTTGTATAAAACCAACAAGATGTCCAGCTTCTCAAACGCTTGCTCATTACAGTTAATTTGGCCACGCCTACTCGCGCAAAAGATATTCACATGCAAATCTCCACATGGAACGCGAACGCGCTCGTTACCTCAACAACAAAACACTTCACCTCACTTTTCGTCGAGTTTGAAAGACGTGCCTGAGCTTACATTGGATTTAGGCTACCTCAGAAGAAGAAGAACGCGATTTGAAGACAAGAAAGATAAGGTAAGAAATTCTTACATAGCCTAGTTTGTTATTGTTGCATAAATGTCACGTTGCAGCTGAACTGTTGCTAGATATATGGGGAATATTATAATATTTAGACCCGTGTTTACTGTGTTTGTGGATATCTGCTCAAACATAGATATGTTTATGGTAACCATAATGTTTTATATTTGAGAGTGATCGCGTTTGAATGTATCATATTTTGCAAGCGATCGCGTTTGAATGTATCATATTTTGCAAGCGATCGCGTTTGAATGTATCATATGTGTTTACTGTGTTTGTGGATATCTGCTCAAACATAGATATGTTTATGGTAACCATAATGTTTTATATTTGAGAGTGATCGCGTTTGAATGTATCATATTTTGCAAGCGATCGCGTTTGAATGTATCATATTTTGGATGAAAGCAAAACGCACCAAACGGCTTCATGTTTTTATTATTATCTCATTTCATATCATCATAACGGATGGAAACATTTGAAGTAACATGATAATCAATATATTTTTCTCTAGCTTCTTTTGGAAGATTTATAGGCTGCTATAGGTTATTTATTGTTATTATTATTTTATCCGCACTGCGCATATACCTTATGCCTACAAGGCACAACAAACCTGGTGTTCATTATATTATATATCGTTGGAAACGTGTGTGTGTGTGTGTATTCTGTGAATTTTAAAAAGGAATTTTAAAAAGCAATTTTAACCAGAAAAATCTAATATTTATTTCCAAAATCATGCAGGCCTTTCTCTTGATATCAGTATGTTCACTTTTTTTTTTTTCAGGTCCCAGATGCCACTGAGGACTTCAACATTCACATGAGTCTCAGTACGTGAACATGGTAAAGTGAAAATCTTGGAAATGAAAGGTATGTACAATGTTTTTAGGAATGGCACAAAGGTCTCTGTCTTTGAAGTGCTTTTTTGGCATTTGTTGTGTATCTTTGGATTATGTTGTGTTGTAAATAAATCCAAACAATTTAAAAGCCATTATTTTTTAAATCTCCTCATTTACAGTATTGTGCAAGGTTGCTCAGAATGATAGGGGCCTGATAGCTCCTAATAGGGCCGTTAGGGGAGGTTCTTTGTCTTTCTCAGGTGAGAAAAGCTTACATATTAATGAGCTCTCGCATAAGGCTTTTTCACACAAAACACGTCGTAAATTTTTTAAATCAATATATTGTCTTATCTGAATGAGCAGTCAGGGTGATTTTCACATAGTTTTGCAGCAAATATTCTAGGCTACGTCATACAATTTTCAAAAGTCTTGTGAAGAAATAATCAGTATGGGTTTCATGGCCTTATTTCAGTGAGAATTTTTTTTTGTATTTTCAAAAACCACGCATAAATGTCATTATCTCAAAACTACAAACTTTTACATACATGCTGCTGATATATTATTGTAGCAGAGTTTGTGCTGAATACAGTGTAATTAGACTTTAGCCATGAAAATGTCACAAGTAACAGAAATAACCAGAAATGTCAGAGCATGTCAGAACACCTCCAGGGCCCAGAAAACAGCTCAGACCTCAGAGGGTTAAATAACTTTAAATAACTATAAGCTGCATTTTCAGCATCATTACTCCAGTCTTTAGTGTCACATGATCCTTCAGATATCATAAAATACGCAGATTTTGAGCTCAACGTATGTTTCTTATTATTATCAATGTTGAAACCAGTTATGCTGCTTAATATTTTTGTGGAAACCATGATACATTTTTTTTTCAGGATTGTTTGATGAATAGAAATATTTGTAACTAGAGATGCACCGATTGATCGGCTGGTGACCGGAATTGGCCGATTTTCACGTGATCGGCCGTGACAGGCGACCGGCCGGTCAGTCTGACAAATGCCGATTTTATGCCGGTCAAATGCACTCGGGCGCCGCATGATTAACATCGCGCAACATCAGCATCACACGTGCACACGGTACACACATGTAGAAAACCTCGTGAATTACGTCCGTTCAGACCGCAAGCGCGTATTTTTTTCGGCGTGCATGTTAATCAATGAGTGCATTCACAACGGGAGCAGGAGTAGCGCGTGAGCGTAAAGCAGGAGCGTCGCGAGCAGTGAAGCGCGTGTTTCGGCGCCGAGTCCATTTGCTGCACTGCTCACGCTCAATTAAAGGGAAAGCACACTTTTGATGGACAAAATAGCCTAAATAGGGTTTCACCAAAAAAGTGCCCAAAATGCACAGACTTTGCGTGTTTTAACAAGAACTAGAGTAGGCTATGTCAGAAAAGAAAACGAAGACTAATATTTATAGAAAATGTACCCATTTAAACTGTAAAATGTACCCATTTTATTATTCAGTTTGTACAAGTGATTGCAATAGGCCTGTGTGTGTGTGCTTTGAGAAATATCTTTATACTGCAAGGCTATATTATTTTATTTTTTATTTATATATTATTTTATTGCCATTCCCTGTTTTCATACAGACGTTTAGTTTGTTAAATACATATATAAAAAAATATTGGATATTGAATGTGAAAAGGAAATGGTTCTTCCATAACACTGCACTTTAGATGTGTGTGAACTATGCAAATTGTAAAATGTTCTATTACAGAAAATATATAAAATAAATATTTGTGTGTGCTGTAAAGTGGTTAGAAAAAAATGAAATCGGAATCGGCTAAAATCGGTATCGGCAGGTCAAACTTAATGAAAAATCGGAATCGGCCCAGAAAATTGTAATCGGTGCATCTCTATTTGTAACATTATAGAAGTCTTTACTGTCACTTTCGATACATTTTTAATGCATCCTTGCTCAATAAATGTATTCATTTCTTTAGTGTATAGATGATTAGATTATTAAAATGATAAAGGACGTGATGTCTTGGTTATTGCTGTCGACTCCCTTCCTGTATGAAACTCACCCATTTCCTGTTCTCAACAAAAAACCCATCACATATATTCAGAGCACTATATGAAATGTTTCTTATGGTTATTATATTACTATAATGCCTGCAATATTGTAATATATAGATATTAGATTTATAAGATTATTTTAAGTGAAGGTGAAAAATGCATTTATTTTATAGCAGTTTAACAGGTGTGTGACGTGTACGACGCAGGTGAAGAGAGAGATAGTAAGCTGTAAACTTTAGATAATGTATGTAACACATCCGCAATTACACTTTGCTCTTCAGGCTTATCACACATCACTAAGCAAATGTCTGGACAGTAGAAAGATCATGCAAAACCTCACATGACCGTATGAGTGTCGATGAATGTGCTCATGTTAGTTTGGCTGAGTCATCTGACTTTATGGCAAGCTTCAATATAAGCGTGCACAGCAATTAGCAGTCATGTGCATTAATGTGTTAAACAAAACCTGTAAAAACCAATTACAACCTTCAGATATTCAAGTATTTAATTATGTCCAAGTCAGTTTTGTGTGTGTGTGTGTCTGCCTCTATTCTTGGTGTGTGGGAAGCTGACGGAGCTCATTAGAGCTGTTTCATCCCATAAATCCAGACCTCAGGGATTCAGGGGTTCCTCTGCTGTTGCCAGGCTGATCATGTGTCTTTTTAGGCCTTTTGTTGTTCTTTTTGCCACTTCCTGCTGGTGTTTTATGTTGTTTTTTGGGTGTGTGTATGAACTTGAACTTAGAGTATGTTTTTTTTTTTTTTTTTTATACACAAATTTAAAATAAAAAATTAATCTTCTTGTTCACAATTTATTTATTTTTATAAGCTTCTTGAAAGGTGACTTTAACTGTGAGTTCCTACCAGTGTGTCATCACTGCGTGCCACACTCATGTTGCTCCTAGACAGGAAGGAGCGGGAGAGCCGGTTACACAGAGAGATGAGACGCACCGATTGCTGAGGAAGACAGATAAAACAAACAAACCATATTAAATGATCATATGAAGATGATATTTGTGACACCTTCTGTAGAACAG
The DNA here is from genome assembly GCF_963993115.1 of Abramis brama. NCBI lineage: Eukaryota > Metazoa > Chordata > Actinopteri > Cypriniformes > Leuciscidae > Abramis > Abramis brama. The sequence continues at coordinate 28,277,271 of NC_139967.1, read as the reverse complement.
GCTTTTTTATCTAAGCATCATACAGCAATTAGAACTCTTCTCGAAAAGGTTAAATGACATTTCAACTTTTCAAATAACATATTAACCAACTATTTTGCTTTTTTTTTTTACATGAACTTAATTCGGCGTATGAGGGCATGTGCGTGCTTCTTTGTTTCATAGCCAAGGGTTTGTGTGGAAATAGTGTGACTTGTTGGTGTGGCACATAATGCTGACTGAGGCCAGATCACTGATCATGCTTTGTGTCAAATAGTTAAATGTCTCATAGCAGAACATGGTTAAAAATGAAATGAAAAAAAAAAGCACCTTCCACTTTCTTCTGGCAGCAAATTTCTTAAATTTCTCCATATTCACAGCTGATTCCTTACGACTCAGTGCCTGCTGCGTGTCCTTTGGCTTTAAAAAAGACATTGCTGCATTAAACCAAACGTTAAGGTAATAAAATGTGTTTGATTAAGTGCTTAATATGTAGTGGTTGTTGGACAAACCTTGATCCAGGAATGTTGAAGACTGTCCAGGATTGTCATTCTTTTTCTGTAAACATGAAAATGTTATTTTCACTTATGATATAATTTGTTTTATTATATGTAACAAACATAGGCAGGGAGTCTGCAAATCTCTCTACATTGTGATACTTTCCAACATTTAACTTAAAAAATAACCCACGAAAAAGCAAATAAAGGACAACCTTTAGAAGAAACGCGAAGGCATTCAATATACAAATTGAAAGATGGTTATCGCATTGTGCACACAGATGGAATTCTGGGATTGGGCTCTGGAATGTTGCATATCAGCTTTCATGACAATGTTTAGACCTAAGCAGTATCTATGCTATGAACAAGACATTTAGGTGAAGTACTGAGATCATTTCCACAGTACTAGTTTTAGTTCTCTATAAAAAATATCAGAGGTGAATGAGGTCAGTCCACAGCGCAAATAAAAATGAAATGAGAGCAATCAACAGGCAGATATGCAATTTAGTAGACAAATATGGAACCAAATTAACAGTTACTGTTAATGTCTACACCTTCTTGTGCAAAGCACCTGTTCCTGTTTGTTGACAGCCTACATCCACGTTAGTTTGATTTGTGGTGAATAGCCAGTCAATTTACAAACTGTTAATTATTATAAATATATCTAAAACCGAAATATATACATTCGGTTTAACACGTTAAAAATATTTAAGCATCCATTTTTTGCCGTTGTCCTTAGGCTACCTTAGGTTACATTATATGATCACACTCTTAACCACGCAAATGCTTTTAAACCGTTAAAGCTTAGCGAGACACAAAAGAGAACGGTGACACACACACACACACGACTCGTGCGCACAGAAAGCTTCTTCAGACAGCGTGCCAGTACTGCACTGATTTCTCTTTCACGCTTGAATGTGAAAACACACAAAAGTCAGTTTTGTCGAGTGTCCAAGCGCAGTCTTAAATTAGTTAAATTAAGTCTTAAATGAACGCAAAGATTTGTGAGAAAATAGGATGTGTCAGATCTGCGTCATGTGCGGCAGGTCTTAAAGTGTCATTAATGTTAATCAAAGAACAAACAAAAAAGAGCAAATCACCCACTGCTCTTGACTGATTCACTTTTGGAGCTTTAATTAGGAGTAATATAATAATTAATTTATAATTTATGCAGTGAAAAATTTTGGATAACTTTATTCAATTTCTGTATATTTTCTACCTGTTAGATCAAATATTTAAAATATACTTTCTTTATGTTGTTTCTAAAAAAATATATTAAAACTTTAATGTTAGATGTGATTAATTACGCAAGTAAATAAAATTAAATTCCTCAAAACCCCACCAAACCACCTCAAATCATCAGAAGCTACTTCAGTGGTCCTCACTTTGGATCTTTGATCAGTAACCGAGCAATGAAGTCTTTGGCCAGAGCACTGGTGTTGCTGAAGTACTCCTCATCGAACTCGTAGTCCACAGCTGACACGTTAGCAAGTGTCTCCTGCTTATTTTCACCCAGGAAAGGTGAGGCACCACTAAGCCTGAAGATACAGAGGAAAAAAAGACCATTTTATCTACCATTTATTGAATGTGAAGGTCTTCAGTATAGCAGCATTCAACAAAGTCAAGTTTTATGTGAATGACTGATGCTGTGATATTATAACCTGCAACCTAGCAGTTTCCTGACCTTTACTGTTAAAGTGTGAGACCTTAAGGCCATTTAGCGTTTAACTCATAAATTCATGCTGTGTTCCATTTTTTTCCCTTTGTGATGATAATCTCTGTTCTAGACCATAGTACCAGAGAAACATCTGGTTATACGAGCTGTCTTTCCACTATTATAATTGATATTTATTGTTGTTGCTAATTAAAAATCTTAACTGATAAATATGTGGGGTAAGAAACATTGTAGGGAGATAAACTTATATTGTAAATATTGCTTGATTAATTATTGTAAAGTTACAGAAAAGTCTCAAAAAGTGTGAGAAAAAGAAAAGTAGAATAAGGAATGCAAATAGAGTGTCAGGATTAGACGTGACAATGGTGTGCGAAATCTACCTGTGAAATCTGGTAAAAAGCTCTATTTATATTTGCCAATGTTGAAAGAGGAGTGGGAGGAACAGCCCTGAGACAGACAGACCTTTCCAGCTCATTTTAGACTGCTAATATTAGCACATGTTGATGGACGGATAGTGATGGACAGATAAGAACAGACATTTTTTGGATCGAATGTGGCTCTAACAATCCTAAAAATAGGCTTAACCTTAATGTTCTTTACGAAATATGTAATTTATTTTTTTTTCCCTTTTGAGTACAGGGTGAAATATGAGTCGGATATTTCCTGACAGTTTTCATGAGATTCACCTATTTACGTCAGAGATATGGAGATTTGGTTCCCATCAAAAAAGGAGGGTCCCCTCAGGTCTTATCACAAGCAACAGACAAGTTCCATTGTTTATATTGCTCTGTGATATGCTGAGTTCCCTCTCACTAACACGCGCACACACACACACACACGCACGCACACACACACGCACACACACACACACACACACACACACACACACACGTAGCTCACGCACACGCACACGCACACACACACACACACACGTATATAGTTAACTGCAGTAAGACCAACACCAGCTTTACAATTAGACATTACACTCAGAGGTTGCGCTAATAATCATTATCCATCACTTTGACGGACTGGGTTATAAATTCCATGTCTATTTTTAAATGCCAGTAAAACACTGTACCGCTTGGTATTTTTAAGTGACATTAATATCACAAGAACGTATGTGGCAAGAGCTCTTTCAGCCTCATCAAGTGCTTGGATTTTTTTATCTGTCAATGTTATTAAAATGGTAAATGACAGAGGAAAAACTGTCAATGTAACCTCTGACTGTGCAGCTCATGGAAACATCGATGTCTGATGCAGCACTTGGCTGGATAGCTTTATCCTTTTAGTTCAAACATCAGTCATTATAAGAGTTACAGAATGACAAGCTGATACAAGCCTGCAAATGAAACTAATAAAAACACTTAGTTCAACTTTATTTGTCTCATGTTAAGCTAAATTTGGTCACCAAGCCTTCGTTTTACGGTGGAATATGATTACAGCCATGCTTTGGGAAAAATAATTCAGTTACGAAAATGGATGCTATTTACAGTCTAAGTGAAAATCCATAAATGCATTCAGATTTCATTCGTAATGATATGTACTATTTACAACATCCAGCAACACTGATGATTATGAATACTCACAGAATATAAGTGATCACCCCAATGCTCCTAGAGTTAGACAGAAATAAAAACACAAGATTAGCTTAGGAAGTGAGCTAATAGCGAGGTCAGATAATGATACGAGATAACACTCATTCTCACCACATGTCTGCCTCCAAGCCAAGAGGCTCGTAGTTGACCACTTCTGGAGCTGCAACCCACAATACAAAATCACTTACAATACAATCATACAATACAGGAGATATAGGGTAAGCTGTGCCAGTTTTGACTTAAGTCGTTGTTTGATGTTTTAAGCCCCCAACGGCGCCTTCCAGGCAGCGAGGGGATGGGTAGGTTTAAGGTTGAGGGTAGGGCTAGCTGCCTCTAAGGAGCCATTGGTGGCTTAAAACACCATCGAGCACTTAAGTCATCCTATTGGCAAAGAGAAATGAGAGCTAAAGCTAATACACCTAATTATATTTCAGGATGTCTGCAAAAAACAAACAAAGAAACCAAACCAATCCAAACAAAAAACAAAAACAAAAACACTTTAGGGGTAAGTTGCATCATATAAAGGAGTAAGTTGAATAACTAAAGATTCTGGTTTCATATAAAATAAGAACATAAATGAGAAAAAAATTCTACTAATGCACAAATCACATTCAATCAAATTTTGCTGTATATCATTCACATTTTCATACAACAACCAGGAAAAGATTTAATATTTGAATGAAATGAATGAAACAATTTCAATAGTATATATGTTATAGCATTTCATGAATCTGGAAGTAAAGCCTACAATAATTTTCTACAAAATGTCCGCATGAAATCAAAATTGACCCTATTTACATTGTTAGTGAACATTACTAATCTTGTGTACGATTCATCTTTAGTAAAAATATTCTTTAGCTAAATCAGAAAATGTCTCTGATGACCCCAATCCTGCCCTCTATTTGTTCTCATTCAATACCCTGATTTACCTAGTAATATTTCACAATACTGACATGTTTACACTGAAGCATCTGACACACTTTAACCCACAACCACCATTTTGGGAAAACGTTTTATTAATAATTCATTACTAATCTTTAGCCAAATATTAATTTTAACCAAATATTCATTAATATACATTTTCAGACCTCGATACGTTTGCTTAGTTAAAACTAATTTGATCTTCCATACAGAAATCTACTTTGACATGCAAAATACAGTTTTTAGCATTAAAAAATGCTTTTCACTTGTGTGCATCTCTCAAACAGCGGTAGCTATATATGAACTAAATATATGGTCATTAGACAAAACGATGCACAGTTTGGGCCTGCAAAAATATCTAGAAATGCTAAGTCGATGGTAGGATATTTTTGTAGTTTCTCACCGAATGAGCTGTGAAATGAGTCATTGGTTTCAAAGGCTTTCAATTTCTGATGTGTTAATGAGGAAACAAGGAAATAAGGCTGAGGTGGGAGAGATGCGGCTTCTCTCTATGCCTGAGAATTGACATAGATTTACTATTTGTCTTTTCATGCACTGGATTTGGTCATTGACCAGGGATGCAAGAAGCAATTTGCTCCCTGACTCGAAGGCTAAAAAAATAAATAAATCAATGAAGTCATGCCTGTGTAATGGGCTAATTGTTACGTGTTAACTACTGGGACTGTTTTGGATTAGTGTCTCGAAGACCAGGTGTCTAGCTTGACCGGATTCTCCTCCATGAACACCGATCTTAATTTTAAGCACTGAAATAGACTGCACTGTTGGGAAGCTGGAACTTGACCGTGGCCTTTAGCACTGTGTCTCTATTAAGACTGCTGTATCATCAGTGCCTGCAGCCATACTGGCTGCCATTCAGGTACAGTAGGACAAGATGTGATGCCAATGGCATGGAGGGATGGAGGTGGCGTGGGTGTGCATGTCTGTGTGCTTTGTAGGATGGTAAGGGCTTGTTGATGTCAAACACAACAGAGCTGACTCATATTGTTGTACACAAAATACCAACCCAAACACATAAACATACACTAAACGTCTGAACACACTTGACTAAAATATTGTTTTTCATTATCTCAAAAACCTGTTAATCTAAAAGCCTATGTTTAAACACAAGACAATGCATGTCTACATGTGAACTCCTGATGTGTCTTCCTACTTCCTACTTTAAAGAAGCTTAAATATAAGATACGTTTTGTTTTTTATAGTTTAGGTGATAACGCATACTTATAATTTAAAATACTATTATTAAAAATAATGTATATTTGTATATATTATATACCTATATTTTTATACCTATTTGCAGGATTCATCGGATCACAAAGCAGTGATCCATGGTATTTCTGTACAGTTATGTCAGGCTTGTGGTTCAGATTACACATGAAAGGAGAAAAGAAAGGATTGAACAGAGGACCATAACAATAAGAGAGGGTGTAATTACAACACATCTCTATAGACTGACCAGTGGATGACACTGACCTACAAACTCTGGGGTACCAAAGATGTTTTTGAAATCGTTGCCAAAATCGATCTTGTGGGCCAGGCCAAAGTCAATGAGCTTAATGCGTGGGTGAGGCACACTCCGGTTTAACAGCATGATGTTCTCCGGCTGAGAAAGATGAGAATAGAGAAAGAATTGGAGGGAGAAGAGAGAATCAGAGGAACTAATGATAGGTACAGAACAAAAACACAGCAGCAGAGGGGGGGAGAGAGAGAGAGTGCAGGAAATCTGCCATAACGCATGGAAATCACATGCAAAGCTATATAAACGTTCTCTAGAAAGAGCAGGCATACTCAAGCCTGGCAGTAACAGATCCCAGCCTGGACATTCCATAGAAACAATACTTCCTTCAGTGGGCTTTATTCATGCACAGACTAATCTCTTAAAAGCTCCAATGACTTCAAAATATTTAACAGAAATGTTAAGGAAAGCTGTGTGGATGACTGCTCTGAAAGCAGTGGATCTAATTACATAAACATTGTTGCTTGAGTAACATGAAGGATTAAACATAAAATGCTAATAATGAGAGGCTCAGTGACTGCTTGACTATTTCATTTTATTCTTTAGGTCACAGTTAAGTTGTTCAATGTGAATGTTTTGATGTTAGTTTGTCAGTTAGACTGGTTACTCAGGTTAAGTGATTTTAGTCGGAAGTAAAAAATCTGAAACGTTCAAATCCATGACTACTAAATTATTAATGCAATTTAGCAATATCCCTTTCAAAAACTGCATAGGGAAAAAGTACTAAATTTATGACTATCCCAGCTTCGGGATGGTCAGTTATTATGTAAAGGGTGGAAATGAGTGGATAACCAGCAGGGAGGATAAAAGCGCCTCAATTGATTTGTTGTGGCTGGTCTACAGAAACGTTAATCACCACAGTCTGGCATTGGGGTGAAACTCAAACGTGTCTCAGTACCTTCAGGTCAAAGTGGGCAATCTGTTTGGAGTGTAGGTAACTGACTCCATCCAAGATCTGCTTGAGGAACTCGGTGGCCTCCTCTTCACTCAATGACTCTTTCTCAGCTAGAAAGTCAAAGAGTTCCCCACCTGCCACACTGTAGAGAGAGGACAGATGTTGACACTTGCAATAGAGGGAGTTAGTTGATAATCTTCATTTAACCAGGATAAAATTAATTGAGATAAAATCTCTCCTACAAGAGTGACTTGGACAAGATGCACTGAATACAACTGCCAAATCCAACACAGGCTCATTGGAAAAACGTACCTCTACATACATTTTTTCAAAACACAAAAACACATACAAATCACTGCAATTATTCAGCTGAAATGAACACTAGAGGCAGTAAAACAGCAACTACTTTTATTAGGCTACTTTTCAAACAAAATTATGATTACAGGAGCAGATTATCGATTAGAAAGACTTATTTTTCACAAGGTTCCTTGCACAATAGTATGTTATGAGCTCAAAACATTTACTAACATAAACTAATACATTTTGATGTTTGCATCACATAACCAGCTGCATATGTCCATCTATCATTTCATGCTTGCTTCAGCAAATGTGTTTTTATGTCTCGCTTGCTTTTGTCAGGTTGCTTTTTGTCAGGATTTTCTGTCAGGTATGTTCAGGGTTTAGTGTGTGGTATGTTATTTTCAAACGTTATAGAGCATTAACCTTGTAGTGCCACTCACCGGTGAGTTCAGAAATGCCGTGATATGTACAACAACCAGCATTATAAAGCATTGGCAGATTCATGTTCACCCGTTTTGGATAAACCTGAACACTTTTAGCACCACTCACTGAATGTTTCACTTTTAAAGTGTTGTGAAACGTGCAAGACGCAACATAATATAAAAACGTGACCACATGTACGCTTTTCCCGTGAGCCTGGGTTAGCCAAATCAGTTAAGGATAACTGCAAATTCAAGAAAATTTTGAAAGAAAAAAAAAAAAAAAAAAATCAGATAAGGTGTACCACATAATGTTCAATGTTTAAAGAGAGACAAGACAATAGATAAATAGGTAATTCTTAAAATATCATTTAGGTGATTATTTTGTGAATCAGAGACCCTACAAATCAGGATTCACATAATTAGGCTACATAGAAAGAAACACCAAAAAAAAAAAAAAGATCTGAGAATTAAATCTGCAATAAAAAGATATGGCTATGGTGTAACAAAATAATCATCACCTAGAGTGAGTCTGGCTTATTAAGCAGAAGAACCAACCTCTCTAATGGTTCTGAGAGATTCACTCTGGCAGAAATGCCTGCTGGCAGGGATATAATCATGGCTTCTGGGAGAGGACCAACATGATTCGGGCATATATTTATTCAGCAGAAGGAAGCTGCAAACCAGCTGCACCCTGATGACATGATAATGTTTGCTGCTAATGGTGAGTCTGAGCAAGTGCAGCGACGAGCCAACCCAGCTGCAAAAACACCGGCGGCAGATACGCGTCTATTCCCCCTCACAGAAACAAAGAAAAACACAAGCCCCCACCCTGAACAACACAAGTCTCGTAGTCAGATTTTTGACTTGTGGCATAAAGTCTAGTCATCATTAATTGTTCTCGCAAAGACACTACTTAATCAGGAAGAGACCATCTGATCGACAAACAACAAACTGCCATTTACGGTTGGGTTATCTGAAATAGATTAAACTAAATTAGTTCTTCCTCAAAATCACTCACTGTATCAAACTGCTACCTTGCAAACACAAACTTTGTTTCCAGGCAGACAATCAGCCAATCAGATTTCAGCCAGAACTTGCTATTTTTTAACGCATCAGACGGTCAGTAAACGGACTGTGGGGCATGTCGTCTGAGACACAATAAAAGACACATGATAGCTTGTAACTTCTCGCTTCTCAATATTGGTTGGGAGCACAAAGGTTTTGAGAGGACGCCAAATGACCCGAAAATGAAACTTGACCTTCAGTTCCGAGGTCAGGATCGTGCGGTTATGTCCTTTAGCAAGGTACTTATCTCTAGATGCCTCAGTTAGTTCACAAAATAGCTTCACTGATGAGAAATGTGTAACAAATATGAGCTCAGAATATAGCTGCAGGGATGCCCTTTGTCAAAGAATATGAAGTAGCAAAGAAAACCAGTTGGGCGAGGAGACACTTCAAGAGGTTCTGAGGAAAGACACTTCCTTCACATAATCTATGTCTCAAAAAACATTTCTGCTGAAATGGTGAGGTTTGACATTCCAGACACTACTTGTGTTAACTTTACATTGTCAAAATACATATAACAAAATCTTTTAAACATTCTGTTCTGGTAATGGGGAATTAATTACATGCAATGATGAAATTAACTCATTGATTATTTTAAATTTTGTCCACATTTAAGTTGCTTACAAATTTAGACTTCGTGTTGATTTTCACGTTAGACTGTTACTCTGTTAGGAAGCGATTCTTGAAGCACAACAGGGTGATACTACATCCTAACATTGTACAGCACCGATCGAGGTGCATTAGTGCCTGCCTGCTCACTTTTTCCCAATCATTTTCCCCCTCTTCATTAAACAGTTATAAACCATGAACCAAACCAACCATCTACAAGGTGAATAACAACATTACAAAATTTTTTTTTGGAAATTGGACAAAAAGATAAAGGTTCTGTGTGCTTAAAGCACTGTTTATTTAATCTGAATATCTGTACTAATGCTTGATTTTTTTGATTATCTGCTCTTTGTAATTTATTTGCTCTTTGCTGTGGTATCAAAATTGGAAAAAATAAATATTAGTGTAATAAGCTTATTTATTAAAATGCAAGGCTACAACAGTAAAAAACAATGAAAACAATAACTATTTTATTATTTTTTTTTTTTTTTTTTTTGTGGCGGGGTAAGTGAAAATTTTGGCAGGGTAAGAAAAAATCTGACCCAGACTTATAACTTAAAATAAACTTTCTTTATCAACCAAAGGTCTTTGTTTTAGTGCACCAGTATAGTTAAGACAGTACGGACATCAATTCATGTCTTTTCCATTTGAACACATTTGCAGTAGTGTATGAATGTGCACAGCACAACAGGCAAAACTGGTTCATCTACTCAATAGACTGGTTCTCCTCAACCCCCCACTGTTGACCTTGTCAAGTGTTTGCTTTGTAAGTAAAGGTTTGTGCAACAACATTCAGGGAGAATCCCTAGACAACTTCTTTAATAGATTTATTCATACTGTGATGTTCCAGAACTCTAAAATAACCAGTAGTACATGAACTACTAGCATCTTTTACAGATCTGAGTTTTTAATTGTGCCACAGAAATAAGATGAATGGAGGCTCTTAATGATTTCATGACTCAGTAAATGCAAGAAAAACAATGACTCACAGCTCCAGGATGAGAATGACCTCACTCTTGTTTTCAAACACATCGTGCAGGGTGATGACATTTGGGTGCTGGATTTCCCTCAAGATGCTGACCTCCCTCTCAATGTCGTCTTTGGAGACCCCTCGCCGACTAGATTTGTTGCGCCTCTTCTTGATAAATTTGGCTGCGTATTCCACACCAGTGTTCTTATGACGGCATTTCTTTACCACTGCAAACTGACCACTGAAAAAAACAAAAACAATGTTGTCAATGTTCAAGCACAAACAAACAAATATTAAACAGCCACCTGATCATTCAAAGCAAATAAAAAATAGATATATAAAAATATCTTAAAGAATAAATTTAAAATTCTTACCAAAATAGTACTAAATATACATATTTGAATACAAAAGTTTGGACATTAACAAAGATTTATTGTGTGATAATATTTCTGCATCCAGAAAATGACACAATGCTCTAAAATTAGAAGAGAAAATGACTCTTTAATGTGCAAATTCAGTTGTGTTCCTCTATAGCATATTGCCAACAAGCAGGACTCCACATTCCCCTTCGACACGTTCCCATCTTAGTCTCCGTAAGCCACAACATGCGTTCTGAACCACTGCCAGAAACCAACAGTCAGCCAAGCTGAATGGTCACAAATTGCCAACAGGATCGAGTCAGGCTGACCGTCAAAATCACATTTAATCACTAATATCAAGCTGTGTACGAATGTAAGATTTTCTTTTTGAATGACATAAATAAGGCCTATTACTTTAGCATGTTACACGCAAAACAGCATATCATCTAGGTTTTTCCACATACTGTGGATATTCATTGGTTTTCAGCCTGTTCAATGGTTGATATAATCAGGGTGGATAACAATGACTCCCACGCTATGCCATTCAAAGCCATCACACCAAAGACACCAGTATAATACACAAACAAGCACATTTGGGCCCCTGTAGCTTATAACCGATCAAGCAGCATATATTGTGAGAAAAATCCCAATAGGATCATCTCAAAATGTCACAGCTCTGCAAAATTTCTTTTAAATGTGGCTGTTATACAGCTGTTGGGAGGTTTCTTTCTACAGAAACGACGATTGTTTTGGGGTCGAAGAAACAAAATACTAAATAACACAGGAAAGGAAAGTGGTCATTGGGATGGGGCTTTCTAATGCAAATACAAAACGCTGGGCCTCTATTCTTGCCTGCTCCACCTTTTGTCACCCAGACAGCAATCGAGTAACGAGAGACAGTACATTTGCATTTTATCTGGGGTTTGAAATGTTCAGAGAAAGCAGAGATCCTTGCTGTGTAGGGGTGTAACGATACCCTCATGTCACGATTTGAAACATATTACGATACTGAACTCATATTACGATATTATTGCGATACTTCAAGACATATGGGAAAAGGTTGACAAAAATGTACTGTTGATTAAAAATGTTAAAGTTGGTTTTACATTGTGGGTGTACATGAATAGGCTTGGACTTAGTGCAGTAACCCAATGGTAACACCAGAATAAAAATATTGTTGATTCTGAAGCTAAAAATACAGAATTATTTCAGACGAACATACAGACTCTGTCACTGACTAGATATATTTAAAATAACGTTGGCCACTTTTTACTGGTAACATAAGACATTTGGCATTTTCAGGACCCACAAATATCCCCCCATTGCATTATTATACATTATATTCAACATTATATAGTAGTTTAATGTAGTGACACTAAAACTCTGTAAATTTTTTCTCACACAGAAATGTTCATTTTGGGTGAATTATACACAATACATATTGTCACTATCCACAATACATATTGATGCATTTTCATATTGCGATATATGTGACACGATATATTGTTACACCCCTATCGCTGTGAAATCTTAAAGGAATAGTTCACCCAAAAATGAAAATGGTGTCGTCATTTACTTGCCTTCACTTTTTTACACACATGACTTCTATTCAACATTTTTTTTTTTTTTCTGAAGAATATCCTGGCCAATTCTTTCGACATATTTAAATGAATAAAGACTGTCAAGCTTTAAAATGACCAAAAAGTATCATACAATTAGTCCATATGATTATATTCCAAGTCATATATTCTGAAGCCATATCTAAAAGCTATTCTTTTACTCTGTAAAAGAAACACACCTCAATTTCAATCATTTTTCAATGATAATCTTCATCTTCTCCAGTGTGCTTTTAAATAGGTAGTTCACCCAAAAAAATCTTTATTTACTCACCCTCATGTCATTCCATTCCAAACCCTTAAGACTTCTGTATCACTTCAAAACACAAATAACTATGACTGAGTAACTTACATACAATGAACACAAATTACTATTTTACATACAGGAAATTGATACTTCTCTCATAAACTAGTGTAGAACTAGTACAGATGACTACATGGTCACTAAAAATGTCTTAAATTTCAGCCTGTTCCTCAAATAAAGCCATGTTATGCCTTCAGAAAACTGAAAGTCATAAGGCTCACTTTTATGATACTTTTATGGTGCTTTTTTTATGATTCTGATGACTTCCCTCGTCCCATTATGCTGAAGTGTTCTAGGGAACAAAGCTTTTTTTGTTAGTACACTAATCTTTTAATTAAGGACCAGCTCTGCTAAAAAAAAAAAAAAAAATTCATTGCTTGCATATAGTAAATGTTATTGTTATTTTTTTGCTGACTATTATACTCAACAATACACAAATAATATTGTATAGGCCTGGGCACATTTCAAGAGCTGAATTAAAAAGAACAGAAAATCAGAAAGTCATGCCTCATGGTTTTGACAGCGTTACGTTTAGCATTCAGGCATGTCTAAACGCTTTTGTCAGCGACACTCCTCAGTGAGAGGAGGGCATGGGTCTTCAGCTGTGCCAGTTTCTATAGCAGTGCTGGGGGCTGGGCAGTGGGAGAGGAGGGGGTTGTGTCGGCTAGAAAGAGGCCTGCGGAGCACAACAGTCCACAGCAAACATCGTCACACATAGCCCGGCAACCGGACTACAATAGACACGGCATGTTTTTCTCTTATACAAGTTAGGCCGTTCCCAAAGTCCTTTTCAGAGTTGTTTCTGACAGCTCTGAATGGGAGATGGGGCAAATGTGCGCATCAAGATGTCAGTGTAGCTTGTGATCATGAAATCTGGAGCACCATGGTGATGAAGAGCCACGGCAATCACAGCAGACATTAAAGAGCTTGCCCAGAGGAAGCACTCTTTAGAGTGGGCACAAGATGGGCACAAGATGGGCACAAGATACAAGCCCCCATTATCAAGGCTGAAGCTGAGCTGGCATTCATCTAGTGTCTGGAGTGTTGTAAGTTACTCAGGCTTTGTCTTGAAGTGATATGGAGTTTGGTTAAACTATTGAAGTTTGGACTGAATGTGGTTGAAATGTAATAGTGCATTGAGAGTGAAAATTGTTTTAAAGTAAATCCACCACCATTTTGTTCAGGGTATATGAAACTTCACTATGAAAAGATGGATATCTCTGAATATATATATAAAAAAAAAACAATAATTTCAATGAATTGTGTATAATAGATCTAATCAAGTTGGAATCCACATCAGCATTAATTGCAGTTACTGGACTTTGCCTTTTAGCCTATAAGAGTCAAAACATTTTCCACAGTCATGGGAAATGCTACTACAGTACATCACATGACCCCTTTTACATTCTTAGAGGGCTGATTACTTCCGTATAAGATAAAGAAAGCAGTGTCAGATTAAAATCCAGATTAAGCTGTCCAGATTCATAACCAGAATTACAACCTAGGATTTGCATCACATATGAGAAAGAATGAAGCACACACATTGAGGTCAATGACAGATTATAAAACTGATCCACAATAATTAATAATTGCTCATAGTGTATGAAGAAAGTACCTTGAGGGAGTTTGTAAATCAGAAGGTAAATCCAACATGCAGATGCAAGACCTGAAGTAGCATTGAAAGCAAAGGGCTGTGTTTGAGGAAAGACACAAACCCCCTGGTTCTTAACAGTAGAACGCATTTTCCCAAGTAGTGAGCTTGCAAAGAAATGGTGTCATTCAGTCATACAATAGTTCTTGTGTGAGGAGCAGACTGAAATGTAAGTCATTATTCACTGATAATCTTCTCCTCCAGTGAGCTGTTAATACAAGAATATACTTTGACCAGAGCAAATCTTTTTATTTATTTATTTCATGTTTGGAGCTTAACCATGAACAATTGTTGTAAGGAAAAAAAAAAAACTTGAATGGAGATTATTTAACATAAATAATCATTGGTTTCACAGAAGTAAGAAAGTCATATGGGCTTAGAACGTCATTGATAATGAAAAAATAATGTCTTCATTTTTGGCTGAATAATTCATAAATATGAAAATGTATGAATATGAAAAATTATAAAAATTATATATCAAACAGCCATAATCACTTGGACAGCTTTGGTGAAGTGATTGTGAAACATTATCTTAACAATACAGCTAGCATACACACCATCAATTATTTATCAATTATCAATTTTTCCGTCACAAGACAGATATTATACAGATGCCAAGAGCAAAGACATAATAAAAGTATTTAAGAATAAATCAGAAACATTGTCAAATGATCAAAATATGATTTTAACAATCAAAAGGACAGGGGGGGGAAATTCAATGGTATTCTGTAGTGCAACTGGCTGTTCTGGAGCAGCGCTCCATGACCAGGTTATGAATAAGCCTAAATGTCAACAACAACCCATTCAGTAGAAAATCCCACTCTGTAATTATTCCCATAGGATCCTAAAGAGAGACCCCATGCTTTAAGTGCAAGTTACACTCCCGCTCAACCTCAATGAGGCAAAATAGCCTATCATTAATAATGACTTAATTTGCATGTTTATACCTAAAGGACACATAAAAAATTATGTAAACAAAGCGGGCCAGCAAACTTAGCTTTTACTCCCAGTCACTCTATTGCGAGGGATCATGTTGTTCTTTGTTACTTCTTTGGAAAGAGGCTTCCAACTTTTGCAGTGAAACTTGAGCCAGGTTGTGGAGGAGGGCTAGAGGGAGGGATGTGAACAGCCTCTGTTTCCCTTTTGCGTCCTGTTTTCTTGTGTACCTATCGCAGTCCGGGCCTGCCTGAAAAGATCTTTAGGCCAGGAGAGCCAAAAAACAGAGATTTGCATTTCTCAACACAAATGAGTAAGAATGCTGATTTGGAAAACCACATTTGCAGAATGTGTTTTTGAATCAGCACCACATTTATGATTACAGGGCACTCGTCCCGTGCAACCCCTAATTGTGATGATCACTGTTTTTTTGTTGATTTGCCTCACGCATGAGAAGCAGATGAGTTTTCTCCAGTAGGTTACCTCTCAGGTAGGTCCTTCAGGGTGTCGGGGATGGGTCTAAGTCGCAACAGCTAGCTACTGGGGTGTGCCTCAGAGCTCAGTGCTTGGACCACTTCTCTTCTCCATCTACATGTCATCACTAGGATCTGTCATTCAGAAACATGGTCTTTCCTATCACTGCTATGCCGATGACACACAACTCTACCTCTTATTCCAGCCAGATGATTAGACAGACTGCCTGATAGACATTTCTTGCTGGATGAAGGACCATTACCTTCAACTCAACCTTGCGAAGACAGAGCTGCTTGTGGTCTCGGTTAACCCAACACTTCATCACAACTTCTCCATTCAGCTAGGTTCGTCATCCAGAACTCCATCCAGGACAGCCAGGAACCTTGGAGTTGTGATTGATGATCAGTTAAACTTCACAGACTACATTGCTAACTGCCTGGTCCTGCAGATTTGCCTTATACAACATTGGAGGATCAGGCCTTTCCTATCAGAGCATGCTACACAACTCCTTGTCTAAGCTCTTGTTCTATCCAGACTGGACTATTGTAATGCTCTCTTGGCAGGCCTTCCAGCATGCACTCTCAAACCTCTCTAAATGATCCAAAATGCTGCAGAAAGAGAGGGTCTTTAACAAGCCGAAGAGAGCTCACATCAGACCTCTCTTCATAAAATTGCAATGGTTGCCAATTGCCAATCGCATCAAATTCAAGGCCCTGATTATTGCCTACTGAACAACCACTGGCTAAGCACCTCTATACCTAAACTCATTACTTAGACCTATGTGCCAACCAGAAGCTTGTGTTCTGCAAATGAACGGCGCCTTGTGGTACCATCCCAGAGAGGCACAAAATCACTTTCATGGACCTTTACCTAGCCTGTTCCAAGCTGGAGGAATGACCTGCCTATATCAACCCGATCTGCTAAATCTTTAGCCGTTTTCAAGAAACTACTGAAAATGCATAATTTCTGTCAACACTTGACCCAGTATATATATATATAAACACTTGCTACGTGTAGCCTACTAGGGTTGCCCTCGACTAAACATTTTTCTATTAGACTATTAGTCGTTCATTTATCTAATATTTTTTACTATGACAAAACGACGAATACAATTTTTGGTCGACTTCTAACGATTAGTTGACTATAAGGGGGCAGCCCTAACATTGTTGGTTTGATTGCTTCTATTGCTCTCCTTATTTGTAAGTCGCTTTGGATAAAAGCATCTGCTAAATGATTAAATATAAATGTAAATATAAGTTTTCATAGCTTCATTATACTATTTTCATTCCAGTGCTTTTCCCAAAACATTTATTTGTCTTTTTTTCTCTACAACAATACATAAAAAAAAAAAAATAGTTTACCTAAACACATTATACATTCATTTAATATAATGCATTTTTATATAAATTTAATTCCAAGTAATTTAATTCCAGAATGTTCATGTTGAGTTCATGGCTGTATGACTCAAGCCCTCCCCAACTCACACAAGTACAGGGGCGTATTCCCACAGGGGAGGACTTTGTTTGCAGGTGCTTTAGTCTTTCATGCAGCCTGCTATCTTCCGAATACTCAATTATGGATAATTATGAGCTTTTTGAACACAAGCGTGTGTCAAAAGCAATTCTGGGTTACAATGAAATCAGACTCTAGCCCAGTAACATTTTGTACGAAACGCAGAATAACAAGGCACGCAAATAAGATCAGAGGCGTTTCTGTCAGATGGGAAGCCTTTGTCGTGACAGGCTGAGAATGAGCATGAACGAGCAAATATAAAAGGATGACAGGTAAGAAACTCTGAAAAAATGAGAGCTCCTTCACTAAGTGGTTGCTTCCTAATGAAAACACAATGCCAGGTGCACTCAGTGCCATTAGAGTAACACACACGGACAGTCCTTACCAGCCGCCACTGCTCTGGATGAATATTTAAGTGGGTTAGTGTGGTCTGAATACAGATTCCTTGTGCCTGACTCATTCTTCAGGCAGGATTTGGATGTAATTGTCGAAACCTCCAGCATCAGCCTGACCTGGTGTCATGGCAAACATCCCCTATATGACAACGAAGACGTAATGAACACAGGCGAATAATGAAGAGGGGCCTGATCAAATGCCACTGTCTTTATGGCTTGTTCCTTTTTTGGGGGTTTCACTATTATACACGAGTTTTTCTTCCATTTGATGCATTTTCTTCCAAATGACCCTCCCTCCTGTGTGCGTTTGAACAGTCCAGGTTGGCATTAGGATTCAGAGCACCTTTGTTGTGCTGCACAGCCATTATGCAGCATTTTATCCACTGAGATACACAGAAAGCCTCATATGATTTTTCTATTGCAAATTCATACTAAAGTCACAAATAAACCACAAAAAGACAAATCTGCATGTTTAAACCCAAAGCACACTAAATCTGTGTCTATAAATAAAACACAAAAATAGCAAACATTATCAGACACGATGAGAGACACATTCACACTGCAGCATAAAAATGCTTCTAGTCATGTTTGGAGTATTTAAAGGGATAGTTAATCCAAAAATAACAATTATGTCACTGTTTATTCCCCCTCATCATTACCAACTTAAATGACATTCTTCTGTGCAACAAAAGAAGATATAGCCTAATGCAACATTCAAGCTGCTCTTTTCCATTCAATGACAGTGAATGGTGACAACGAATGTCAAGCAAGATTTTCAGAGAATAACATCTCCGGCTTAAGAAAATTTGGAATAGTTTCAGGATTAATTTCATAGTGTTTATTTGTTTTTATTTATTTATTTTTGGGGGAGCTTGACAACCCCTGGTACCCATCCACTATCATTCTATGAAAGAAAACAGCTTGGACATTATTTAAAATATCTTCTTTTGTGTTCCACAGAAAAGAAAAGTAAGTCATAACAGTTTGGAATGGCATTTGGGCGAGTAAATTATTTCATTATTGCGAGAATTACCCCTGTGATTTTGACTCAGAAACTGCTAGTAAATTTCACTTTTCTTGCTCAAGTAATATTTGTTTTATTTACAACTTTGATTTTTTTTTTTAACAATGTAGTTATGTTCATTTGTTCATACAAAGTGATTGACCTCTTCTATAATCTATAACCCAGTCAGTGTTTTTCTAGAACTCCTTCACGGTGTTTTTGTATGCCACCTCGTAAGAAAACTTTCAGACAGAATTCCAGGGTACCATGACATCATGTCTAATGGTGTAGAACAAATTCAAGTGAGCTCTTAGATAACCGTGCAATTAACCATGAGATCATTTATAAATTAAATATACTTGTTACAGCTGTCCATCAGATGCCAGTTTTCACCAACTGTCAAACCCATTGATTGTAGGATGTCATAAGCAACAATAAATATCTAAACTGCCTTCTGAAATCAACCAGACAAATGCATCTAACTACCGAAAAAGATGTTATGCATTGAATTCACACCTGCCATGTTGCCTTCTTACCTCCATACAGTCTACGAAGGCATTATTTCATAGCTTTTGGACACATAGTAAAGTGTCCAGTGACTCTACTGTTAAATTCTATGACTGTAACTGATCAAAGATCTCTACTACGAGACCTCAAAAGATCCACCCTCCTGCTGTTCTGAGATCAGGCTCAACGAAGCAATATGAGGAAAACGCAGCTGGAGGGCAGAATCCTCCTGTAATCCACATCCAAAAGAGTGATGGGCTCATCAAAACACTTTAATACCAGATAAAATGTCAGCGTACCGCGAACAGTGACCTTTGAACCAATTACTCAGCCTCGTCGGTGACTGCTGACTCCTCTGCGTGTGCCAAAGAGAAACACTAGACCGAGCCACTTTACAAAGGGAACGGCAATTAATTGTCCATCTTATTTAAAGCCATGTGAAATGCAGAAGCACACAACAGTAAAAACCTAAACACTGCATAAAATGCATTTGGTTTTGAATGACTGTAGATTATTGCTCAGAAAAGTGCACAATGAGACAGCTGTCAACACTTTTTAAAATGCACAGTATAGACATGGTCGATTACGAAGGACACCTACCAATTTTGCACGCTAGCTTGCTCATTTGAGCGGGAAATTGAAAAAGGCAAAGGAGAACAAGGAAGCAGAAAAAAAAGAGAAATTCAAGAAACATTTCATCCCTTTCATTTTAAGAGTACAAACCACATACTGATATAATACAGCAGTCTATGAACCAGACGAGTACGGTATTCCTCTTAAAACCAGCAGACCACTGACCTTGGAACAGAACAAAGATGTACAATTCACAAGAGAGATCTGTGATGCGTACTGGACAGAAAAAAATATATTGAACCTTGACTATAACGTTTTTTTTCCCCTAGTGAGCTGTTGGTTTTTTCCAGCTTTGGTTTCATTCCCTACGGTCTCACCTCAAGGAATCATTGTCAGGCGGCTCAGGGAATGTTTGCGCTCCCATCTGCTTTTACAGTGTTTACACTGTGGAAACGAGATGCATTTTCACCTGGTGCCAAACTAACGTCATGCAAGCTTAGAATAGCAGCAGTGAGATGAAAGTGGTCTCAAAGGCCTCCATCCACATGCGTGAGGGGAAAACCCAACCAAAGGTTTCAACTCAGGTGGGATTCGACAACCAATTACAAGAAACTCTTTATTTAAAATAATAACTGCAACATACCATTTGCAGCGTTAATTGCACTTGCACTTGTAATAATATAACCATATTGGTTAATAAAATATACAAATATAATATATAATATAAAAACTTACTTTAAGGGTCAATCACATAAGTAAAAAAAACCCATCAGGTTTAAAAGACATGCACTTCTTATTAATGTATTCCTTGTAATCATGTTGGTTTCTTATGGTTTTGAAAAAACGTTCAATAAAAGTTTGGTTTGTAATTTAAAGACTAAAAATGTCATGTGGAGTATCCATCAAGTAAAAAGTAGTATCCCTTAAATTTTCTTACACCTTGAATACATTTGAGTTTACATACAATATCATTTAATTAATTCATTAGTCATAGAAAGGTTGAATAATAAGATTTTCTTCTTGGAATTTTTTCCTTATGCTTGGGACACTAGAGGATTTTCAAATCTTAACAGATTTATTAAAACCGTGGGCCACAGGCATTAAGACAGTTTCAATACTCCGATACTCTGAACGCACACACTAGATGATTCGGCCAGACTGCGAGACCACACACCTGCCGAACAAAAAAAACAGAAAAAGAACATGGGTGAAATCTTGGCTCAATCCTCCACTTTCGTGACATGTTTGTGGCTGCTATGTGGCTCTCATTGGCTATTGCGGGGTATCCCGTCAGAGGCAGCCCAATCAAGTCAATTTGGGATCGGTAAGATTTTGGACAAAAGGTCAGTTGTGACAAGCCTCAAATAGGGCCAAGCTCCCCTGATCATTGCGGGGATGCAAATTGGGCCCAAAATTGGGCTTAAAATCTTCAAGTGTGTGGCCAGCATTAATTATGCTTTTTTCCTTCATTATGATATTATAAAAATCAAATATATCAAAAATGCATCAAAATGAATTTTAATATCGAAATTACAAACATGCTCATCATAGAAGATTTCTATTCAAGTCAAGTATGTATGAATTGAATTTAAAGGTCCCGTGACATGAAATTTCCACTTTCTGAGGTTTTTTAACATTAATATGAGTTCCCCTAGCCTGTATATGGTCCCAAAGTTTCTAGAAATTTTAATCGGTGTAAATCGAGCTTTTGCTATTTTTCTCTGCCTTTGAGAAAATGGAAGCTCAACCGGGCTGATCTTGAATCTCCTCCTTATGACGTTATAAGGAGAAATGTTTCCTCCCCTTTCTCTGCTTTGCCCGCCCAGAGAATATTTCTCGACCCATGAGAAAATGAGCTAAGAGGTAGAACGCGCGCGCGCGATTTTAGTTTGTCCACGAGAGATATCATGGCTTTTGAGCGAGCGAAGCATAGCCTAATAATTGCTCAATAATTGGATGTACAAATGAACACCGAAGGGTACACACAGCTACACACCTCGGACAAGTAAGTCAACAAATGATATAAGTGTGTTGCTTTACTGTTTATGGTTACCTAGCTTCTTACACGTAGAATGTGGCTGTCACATTAGCTATGCAGTTACTTGCGCTAATGTAAAGGTAGACAGCATCAAGTTACACACACTGTAACGCGAGTGTTGTACATTTCTTTGTTATTTGGATAACCGTTTTCCTGTTGGTTATATGGCGCGCGCGATATCCGCATTTCAAGATCGCAGAGCTTGATGTAATTATAATAAGATAATTTACAGACGTTACAGATCTCTCATGAAAAGGCAACAGTAGATTCGCGTTAGCTACATGATAATAACTGTAAACCATCCGAATAAAGTACCGTATTCAGACATAATATTTTAAACTAACCATTCGGAAACGTCCTGCTGGAGCCGCTGAATTGCAACTTCTTCATCCGTTGCTTCTTCATCTGGATCAGATTCTGGGTCAAACTGAAATGCTTGAACGACTGCATGTCTTCGTGCCATTGCAACAGGCTATATCCAACATAAACAAACATGCATGGTACCGTTGCGCAAGATGGTCAAGGCCACACCCACCCTCCACCTTGCGCCGCCTTTCTCCTCCTCATTAGTATTTAAAGCTACAGACACCGAAACGGCCCGTCTGAAGGAAGCTCATTCTGGGACTGGCTTGTAGTGGCTATAATTCTGCACCGAGGCTGAATTTTTGGAAAGAGATTTCAGATACAGTACTAAGGACCACTAAGGCTTATATTAAAGCCTACAAAAAGTCATGGGACCTTTAAGTATTTCTGAATAAATTAATAGATAAAAAAAAAAATCGGTTGGATGTGGTTTTGAGTAGATGAAAGAAAAGCAAAAGAAAAGACAACATTAATACTAGAGTACATTTCAGATTGGCCTCTGCCTCGTCTGATAATACCTACTCTGTATAATCACGTCGACTGGGTTTCGACCCCTGCAAGCTTTATGACAAAGCAGCTTTTGTGCCGGCCCACCATTGGCTCGTCAGGCAGTTCAGTGGGGTGCCTGACTGGTTAGCACAACACCGGCCCCCAGATTGCTTTCAACAACCCCCATATTATTACACCCAAAGAGCCCAGCGATAAGAGTGGCTCATAATCTAAGCCGGTCTGATCCATAAATAATTCTGAATTCAGAAAGCACTACGGTATCAGGATTATCATACATTTTATCCCACCGTTTATTGAACGCCTTGCACTTCTGAACTTTTGAGCAAGGGAGACACACCTGGGAATATGGCGCTGTTTCAGTTACCCTCATTTCCTCTCACTTCCTCGTGTCTGCAGTCCAAGCTGTTCTTATGCGAGACTTAGAAAACAAAGTTGGCTCCTGGCAGCAGACAGCCAGCGTTCCAGCCAAACATCTACTTTTTGAACCATCATAAAGGGATGGAGTGTAACTTGGCGTGCTTCAGATGGTGGGGCACAGCATTAGTCGTGCTGGATAGCTGGGGCTTAATTAATTACAAGAGCTGTACAGAGAGTAGATTGACCATGGAGTCGGCTACTAAGGTGAAAACAGCATGAAATTAACAAATGATGAAGGCCTTGAGCCATAACAGGCTGCCAGTGATTTGTCAATATCAAACAAGACCAATGAGCTCACTTGTGCACCATACAAAACGACTCACATTCGATTCCAATAGCGTTTGCCATTAGCATGCTGCTAAGCTAACAACATAATATTCTAATAAGGGGCTCTTTAATTTAGGGATGCACCGAAATGAAAATTCTGGGCCGAAACCAAAAATTCAGGATGCACTTGGCTGAAAACCGAAACCGGAAATAAATAATAAATCTTTCAATCTTTCAACATACCTTCTGTTGTTCACCCATGTTTATTTTGTGATGTAGTAAAGAGACGACGACATTTATTGTTTGAATTTCATAATAAAATTGACAAAATTTTAAAGTTGAGACTTCGCTTCATTTTGAAAGTAACAAAGCACAAAGCTTTTTGCGATTACTGGTCAGCAGACACGCTACAAATGTTTAGTGTAGCACAGATTAAAAGATTTACGATACCATATCATTCATTACTGATTAAAATCGAGAAATTAATATTGTCAATCCAGAGCTAGTGTCCACACAGCTGACATGTTTAACTGTTATAGCTTATCCATGTTGTTTGCATGAAATAGACGCTAAACACAGTCAAAACATGCCATCGGATCGCTGATTTTCACGGATCACGGATCACTGTTTCGGTCACTGATTTTGGTCCCTCCAAAACCATTTGGGCCCAAAACTGAAAATAGCTGTTTCAGACAAAAGTAGCCAAAATTTCAGTGCATTCCTACTTTGAATATGGCTCATCAGTAATTTTTATAAAAGGTCAAAAGTAAAAACTCATCCTAGAGGACTGCAGTCTGAATTTTGACCAGGGTGCAAGTTTCTGTTTATTCTAGTCATAGTACAGCTACTTGTTTTTGCAAGTGTGTATATCATATAATACACACTTATATAATTATCAAAAATATGGAGTCAGTAAAGAAAAGAGGTCTCTTATGCTCACAAAGACTCCACTTATTTGATCAATAACTATTTTATTTTAATTTATTAAAAAAATAATAAAAAAATGTATTCCTATGATGGCAAAGCTCAATTTTCAGCATCATTACTCCAGTCTTCAGTCACATGGTCCTGCAGAAATCTTTCTAATATGCTAATTTGCTGCTCAAGAAACATTTACTAATATTATCAATGTTTCTGTCATGGTTATGTTTAGTTTCGTTCAGTTTCTGTCATGTCTATATTAGTTCTCGTTTGATTCTATGGCAACTTATTTGTTGTTCATCATGTACAAATGTTCGTGATTTAGTTCCTCATTTCTGTGTTTAAAAATCGCCGTTTTGTTTATTCTGTTGCCAGTTCACGTCAATGCTGAGTTTGGTGGTGCTTCCCTTCTGTTAATAAAGCCTGTTTACCTTCATCATGTTCCTGCATACACCACGCTTTGCCAGAGTGTGACAGTTAGCCTTGCTGCTTAATATTTGGTGGAAACTTTGATTGATTGATTTTTCAGGAGTCTATAATGAATATAAATTTTAAAAAGAAATAAAAAGAAACACCTTTTGTAACATTATTAATGTCTCAACTCTCACTTTTGATCAGTTTGTCCATATACATCTGGACAGTTTTTTTTTTCTTGAGCTGCGAGTCGGCATTTTCAACCCTGAACATCAACAAATCAAGTTTGTTCTTGATTTGTTGATGTTCAGGGTTGAAAATCATCCTTACAAATGATTATCTGCTCAAATATCTGTCAGCTGTACTGATTCCAATTGTGCAAGGGTTCAAAATGCTTCAAGAAAGAGGATATGCAAATGTTTTCGTTTAGTTTTAAAGGGAAAGAGGAAGATTTTTTTTTTAATCTGTTCAGTATGAAGGTTGATATTTTCAAATGTATGAGCTTTCCCAGCTCAAAAGACAGCATTGCTGATTACCACCAACCAGATCTCTAGTGAACATGGAACATCTTACAGTATGTGTGACTGAGCTGTTCACATTCAAATAAGCTTACAGTGTGTCTTAGTCTAAAGCCACGTAGTGAAGAAATTACCTACCAATCTGGGTTATCTGGTTTAAAAAAAACAAACAAAAAAAGCAACAGTGCCATTGCAACTCTCAGTACCTTTGGTCTTAACAGATTAATCAGCATTATCATCATAGAAGTGCAAAATGAACCATTTTAGAAATGCTGACTACACACATACAAACTGGTTGGGTATACCACTGCACATGCTGTCAGATCAATAAAGTGGTTTTAACACAGTGTGAAGATCACAGGCAATCAGCCAGTTTTCCAGGAACCAAAAGCACTTTTGCTGTCGATAAGTTACATTTTAAACAAATCGCTTTTAACATTGCTCACTCAATGTTTCAATCTCAACTTTTTAGTTAAGAAACACATTTGGATTGAAAATTACCAAAGACAAAATCTGACAAAAAAATGTTGACAAAAATTGAACTTTAGCACAACTGATGATAAAATAATGTAAAAAACACTTTTTAAAAGCTTCAGGCTTTGCAATACCATATCTAAAATTTGCTTTGTAATGCACTGCTGAATGTGCTCAGTATAGTCAGTATTTTCTGTAGAAATACAGCGATCCTCTTTTCCATTGGTGAACTGAGTTCTGTTTGGGTCAGAGAATAGTCTGTTGGAAGGAATCTGGCAGAGTCTGAACTGACTTTTCTAGCCCGCTGCTCCGGTCCAAGTGTAATTAAATAAGCCTTGATAGTGTCATCCCACGCAATTAAATGTGAACTGGGATTTGAAGAGTTTTTAGACTACAACACAGACACATTACACACACAAAAAAAATCATCCTACTTTCCCAATATTTCTCAGCACAAAGTGAAAACATCTGACCAGAAGTATCAGCTATCAAAGCTTTGGCTACTCATATATGCCTAATGGCAACAGTGGGCACATATCTATATCTTAACACAAGAAATTAGCCCGTTTAGAGGTACATAATTTTAAATGATATGTATATGTGAGTCATATACTGGTTCATTAGTGAAAAACGAATGTGGGTGGACAGTTCAGAGAGAAAAGAGCCCACTAATCTTTAGCGCCCAAAATGCACACGTTATGCAATAACTCTCAGTGCCATAGTGCCACACAGGAGTAACCAAGGAAACAGAGCTGTGGTTGGAGTAGAGCTGACACACTCTGAGGTTTGAGCTGAGGATATTAGGGCTTTAGAGGAAGATTGTCTGGGTTTGTGTGTGTGAACAATCAGCAGGAGCTGATAAGCAATCCTTCCTCAGAGACAGGTAACACTTAGACTGATGTCTGCTTGCCAGGTCACACTCTGCATGAAACTTTTACTGCTAAACATCCACTCTAAAATGTACACAAAGCCACAAGCTCACATAACATCATGTTTTTTTAACCAATAATTTCAACTATTTGACTATTTTGACTAGTTCTTCAATAAAAAAAAACACTACATTGGTGTTCAATGTCTATACTGGAAACAGTTTTATCATCTCAGAATATTCATGAACACAAACCAATTAGCTCAGCTTCAGCAAAAGGGGAAAATGTATTGAAAATAAAATCCTAGTTTATTTTCAGCTAAAATCCTTTGGTATAATTTGATTTTTATTTTATATTTTTATGAAAAAACTGTTGTTAAATAGCTAAATAATTTTACTTTACAGTAGAATTGCTTCAATTGTGTATACACCCACTTTGAAGTACATAAAAAAATCTATACATTACATTTTTTATTTTGATTCAAATAAAGTGACTGGATCAGCTCTGCAGCACATCAAAAATATAAGTGTCTGTCAACTTAAAGGGATAGTTCACCCAAAAATGAAAATTCTGTCATAATTTACTCATCCTCAAGTTGTTCTAAACCTGTATGAGTTTCTTTCTTCTGCTGAACACAAAAGAAGATATTTTGAAGAATGTCGGTAACCAAATAGTTGATGGCACCCATTGACTTCCATGGTAGGAAAACAATACTATGGAAGCCAATGGGGTCCATAAACTGTCTGGTTACCGACATTCTTCAAAATATCTTCTTTTGTGTTCAGCAGAAGAAAGAAACTCATACAGGTTTAGAACAACTTGAGGATGAGTAAATTACGACAGAATTTTCATTTTGAGGGTTAACCATCCCTTAAGCATGCATGCTACAACTTGTGTAGACATGGTATAAGCTTGACTGATCTGTTGTTTAATGAAACAATACTCTTCTAAGGAATTGAAACTGACAGATTTGGTCACAAGGAGAAAGACAAAGGGCAATGCATGCAAAAACTCTATGCACCTTCTCTTTTTTTGTTTCGCTGTATATGAATAATATCTTATTATTTATTATCGATTACAGCTGCACTCTTAACCTCACTGGTTAACGCAACTCAAAGGCAAACATTTCCTAATGGGAACTCCCTTCAATTGGTTGTCTCATTTGCATAAAATTGAACTCTGCTCAACTTTGCTAACAATTGCTGTTACTCCTCAAAAAATTGTTTTACTAGTCAACAAAGCATGACCTATTTTCCAAAACTCCAAAATTTTCTCAACACTGAGAATGAATAAATAAATGCCTGTTTCTCTAGACTTGAGCTTGTCAGTCCTCAGCTAGGAGAACAATACTCATATTTACTGTGCGTCTGTCTTTAATTTCTTCATTCTTCCAAAAAACAAAAACAACACCACAGTACAGTACATGGTAAAACATCCACCCCATCCCGTATACCTTAAGGAGTTAGAAGTACTGTGACAACTGTACTGTCCTCGCTTAAGAAATCAGTCAGTCAGACGGCAGGAGTGGATGGGGGATCGTGCGGGATTTTGTGTTGCTGTCGATTTGCTGTCTCTTTTTAATGATAGGCCTTCCACATTTGTCAATCATCTCCGCTTGTTATTTGGGGAATGAACCCAGCGCTATGATTGGTCGAACACTTCTTCTTTTGCTGTTGCTTGATTTGAGTATACTGCGCGTACTTTGATGTCAAAATGGGTACCTGCTACGCAAAATGTATACAGGTTGGCAGGTCTGCAATTGTTTTCAACAAATTGAAAATAATAATAAACTAAATGTTTCTTGAGCAGCAAATCAGCATATTAGAATGATTTCTGAAGAATCATGTGACACTGAAGACTGGAGTAATGATGCTGGAAAAAAGTTATTTTAAATTGTAATAATATTTCACAATATTAAAATTTTTACTGTATTTTTACTGTATTTTCATCAAATAAATGCAACATTGGTGAACATAATGGACATCTTTCAAAAAACATTAAAAAAAATCATAAAAACCCCAAACATTTTAATGGCAATCTAAAAGGCAGAGGGTATTTTCTGATTGGCTACTTTAAAAGGCTGGGTCACTCGTTTTTTAATTTGAAAAATAACACTAGCTACGGTGATATCTGTGAAAACATAATTTTTCTTTGATTTGACCAGCAAGGCATTTGACATGTCAGTGGAATGTAATTTTGTCCTTCAAGTGGATTTGAAGTCACAAAGAACACATTGTGTGAAGAGGCACCGGTGGCAAATGTGTATGAAATGGTCTGAAGTAGCCATTACTACTCTTGAGTCCTCAAAATCCAGCTAAAACACAAGCTTGCATTTGTAATTCAATCAAAACGGTGCAACCAATCAGAATATCAGCATTGTCTGATTAATTGGACTTCTCCCATGAGCATGAAGGACTGTCTCACATTCAGTCAATCAGAACTCATTTAAGGAAGCGTTGCTAATGGAGGAAGCCCCACAGATGACCGAGCCTAAATGATAGCTACGCCTGGAAAGAACCGGATAAATGGGTGGTTCCCATAGCAACCCAGGGGAGGAGACCTGAAGTCTGCTGCGGGCCTTATCTTCCAAATGCCCTATGTAGACAGAAACTGACATCCACCTGGTTTCGACGAATACTGCTTACTGTCAAAACATGAGTGTTAAGAACACATTCTGCGGCTTCAGTATTGACGTCTTAACAGAGGATACAGTAACTCAACCTCCTCCATAAAAGAACAATTATAAAGAAAACAAGAAAGCTTTTAGGAATGTGATCAGCCAGCATTAACTATTCTGGACTCGATTCAATCAGCAATATCAAAGAATTGTGACAATGTATCATTTTAAATAGGGTCAAATACTTTGTCTAAAGTAAAAACAAAGCATAAAAATGGCACTAAAAGGCGAGTAAAATGATCAACAAGGCAATGACAATGGCTTACAAGATATACAGAAAAGCACTTGATATCCAGCACAGGGAGTCTGAATTCCTTCCACGACATCACTTCACCAGTAGCTTAGCAACAGCATTAACAGTGCTGGTGCTCCGAGATTTGTGAGAAGAATTCATAACATGTTCACACAAATTTATTGCTGAATATTAACAAATGTGCCTGAGAAAAAGCTGTTTCGCAGCTCTTGCTCGAGCCACCTTTAAATGTCCAAGATGCTGCCTATCAGTCGCAGTAATTTGCTATTAAGAATCATGATTCAGGAGGGGGATTCCCATTATTCATATTCATATGCTTACACTTGACATTAAATAGCCTCATCATGGCTGATGCGCACAATCATTACGTTGACTGCAGTATAAAACCAAGCACTGACTGAAGAAGTGTTGGCTGTGCAAATAAAGTTGATGAATCGACTATGATCCACTGTAGCAACACATCCTGGACTCTATAAGAGGTCTCTTGTGTGAATGACAACACCGTGATGTATTAACTCTTGTAACCAGCTGTGATAAAGCAGTATTTAAACCCACAATATGACTAGCAGGTGATTAGAATATAAGAAAGGCATGATGAATGGTTTCAAAATGTAAGTAACACTATGTCGTGCTCATTGTGAAATAAAAACTGTTAAAAAGCATTCATCTCAAAGTATAAAAGAAATAGGCCTACAATTCAAATGTTATTTAGCAGAATACTATAATCTAACAGTTAAGTCAGCTGTCAAAGGAGTGGCACAAAAAGTAACCAGGTTACTATGTACACTGTACACACATATTTAATTGTATAAACACTTGCCAACGCAGGCCACCCGCTGCATTCAATCCACCTGCACCCAAGCTCATTTCATTCTCAAGGTTTTCTGTTAATCACAGGAAACAAGAACCTGACACAATGAAGGATCTCTATAATACCCGGACAAAGCTATCTGTCAGCGTTATCATTAACCTCAGTGGCACAGGAACCAAATTTGAATTCTGACATCTTTGCTCATGGGCGTTCAGTTCAGGATAATGTTTTAGAGCCAATCCCCTGAGCTGTAAATGCTATGGGACAATTCACTATGAAGCCACAGGAAAATGATGGCTGACACAATACTGATGGGCAGAAATGCAAAAATGCACAGTCTCAAACTCTTATACTACTGACTGTCCTGTGCTGCTGTGAAATTCTGCATAAATGATCAGTCACGGGTAAAACATCTATAATGTAGACGTGATATCACATTTCTAGCTGATACTAATAATCCAATCATTATTTCAATCTTTTGGCCAATAACTGATGAATGGCTGATATTAAAATTCAAATTGATTAAGAATAAAGCACTAACAACTAAAATCAAGTGAATACTCATTTTGATATTTTGCTAAAATAAATGTAAACGTGTTAGGCAAATGTAATAAAAAAATAATTATTGGGCAAGCAAGCATGCATATTAAAAAATTAGAAATTTGCCAATATGGGCAAATGTAAACATTTCTAATATAGGCCTATAATTGATATGGTACCAACATGCAAATTGCATTTCGGCAGAATGCATGGCTACATTTGAATGGCCATGAATTGAGAAAGATGCTTTATGCCTACAGAATGCAGGGTTAGACCATGCTAATAGCCAAAACCTACTGCACCTCAACAGCAGACCAAAAAAAAAACCCATTAAAAAAAGCCATGTTTTTGTCAATGACTAACAATGGCTCTTTATTGGCACTGATTAACATGCTGTGGACAGATGTGGCCGGTTTAACCTTTGTACTATCCAGGAAACCCTTTTAAGATGGTTAGTTTGGGATGCTGGGGGGAATATATTTTGTATCCTCAAAAGCTGCATTCACCATGCCAAACAGAAAATGACAGACAGAGAGAAAAAAACTCCTATTTTCCCTCTTGTCTTACACATGCTTCACTGGTCAAGACTAATACTTCACAGCAGGATTGTCTTACAGTGTACCATGACCCTGCCGGTACGCTCGCTCACAAATGCTCTTGATCTCATTCACATTCTCACACTCTCACCCCCACAAATCTCATTAGGCTTCACAAGAGACACCCAAACTTCACCCACTGAACACACACAGACGGACGAGTAGCTACGTTTATGCACTAGTGCACTCTGAATGGTGCTATGTGTGCATAGCCACTCATACCAGCAGATATCTTCAGCATGATACTAGAGGGCTAGAGTCACATCCATGAAGGGAAATTAATATATAATGGACCTATAGATGAATATCAGATGATGTCACCAACGTCTCCTCACTGACGTCACTCACTTCTAAAACTTGTCTGCCGCCATCTTGAGTACCTGATTCACGTCAGTCGCAAAGGAACTAGCTAGCAATGCCTTCAATATGTTGTGCGGTGGGGTGCAACAACAAAAAAGGAGACCCCAAAATATCCTTTTACAGGCTACCTCAGGACGAAAAAAGACGCCGTAACATGCCCCCACCACTTTTGAAACACCTCGCGGCACGAATGTACCAATACAAATAAACAAAACATCTCCAGTTAACTAGCAGAGCATTCATTTCGTTCGTTTGTTAAATAAGAGGCGATCTAGCGCTGAAATGTGTTGTTTCTGAAATCAAGTGATCAAAGTGCTCGTTTTTATAAAGCTTGTATATTTAAGTTCAGTAATTTCACTTAAATGAATTTGAGGTAATTTGCATTGCCATTTAAGTGAAATTATTGAACTTAAATATACGAGCTTGATAAAAATGATCATTCTAGAAAAAAATTCCAGATGGCACTTATGGCGCTTTTCCATTACCAGTACCAGCTCAACTCGACTCAACTCGACTCGACTTGACTCGGCTCGGCTCGCTTTTCGCTCCGTTTTCCATTGCAGATAGTACCTCCACAATAGTACCTGGTCGTCATAGCGACGCCACAGGAAACTGCCGTGACTTAATCTTTTACGCGAGACGCGCGAGACACACCCGCTACCCCCACACACAGGACAATGGAGGAAATCGAGTGTATGCTGTTTTTGGATGTTTTTATTTTTGTTTTTACTGTTTTTTTATTCAGGATACTCCTTCTGGCGCGTGCAATGATGACGCAGTGAATAGTGACGATTCTCTCTGACCAATCAGCAATCTGTCGTGTTTTCACGTCACATTTTAGTATCGCCTCAGCTCGCCTCAGCCCGCTTAGAACCTCGCCGGAGGTGGTACGAAAAAAAGTACCTGGAAGCAGGTACAGGTACAACTTTTACACAGTGGAAAACCAAACAGAGCCGAGTCGAGTCGAGCCGAGTCGAGCCGAGGCGAGCTGGTACTGTGTAGTGGAAAAGCACCATTAGAGGCTTTTGCATCTGAATATATATACAGACACACACATTTTTTAGTTATTTGGTTGAATGCCATGTCAGTAATTTGATGGCAAAATCTAGGTAAAATAAGTTAAAAATATAAATAATCGTAGGTTACATCAGGCATGAATTGTCCACTATGGTGGGTAAAGAAAATTAATCTCCCACACTCTCCCACCTCAACACCAGCACCCTCTGACACATTTTACTGGGGTGCA
Source organism: Abramis brama (assembly GCF_963993115.1). Classification (NCBI taxonomy): domain Eukaryota; kingdom Metazoa; phylum Chordata; class Actinopteri; order Cypriniformes; family Leuciscidae; genus Abramis; species Abramis brama. The sequence continues at coordinate 28,244,208 of NC_139967.1, read as the reverse complement.
AATATAGGTCAACAACAAAAAACTTGCATATTCTGCATGTCATTACGGGGGGGGGGGGGGGGGGGGATTGGGGGGGGGGGGGCGACGACATTGTTAAAGTGGCCCTCATCAAAACTGCTTGGGATCTCAGCTTTTTGGAGGAATCTCATTGGTGATCTCAGCTTCTTCGAGGAACCTCATTAGAATCACAGTCCGGGTAATAAGTTCTCTGTAGCACACTCTTCAAAACTACACAGTCAGAAGCACTGCCTCTTGAAGTGATGGTGAGATCCAGCTAAAAAAATCTGCTCCTCACCTTTCACACAGCCAGAGCAAACAGACACAAAGGGGAACCAATTAGTGGCAGGACAGACCGAGAGCAGCCAACATTATAGTCGGTCTTAGAGACTTAATGTAATAGAGTAACGCAGATATCATTACTGAGTGAACTGGAGGAGTTCCTTATTGGTTGGGAATTCATCTTCGCTTTTAGCATTAGCGCTAAAGCTGATGTTTATCTTCTAAGATTGGGCTAGAAACGATCCATACTGAAATGGATAGACAGACAGACTCCCATTCAAAAGTTGTTCAGTGATGTTTAATGTACATTTAATATGGTGAAGCGCTTGGAATCTTGTTTTAAGTATGAGTGGAACTTTAGCGTTTGGGGTTGGACTAGGAATGGGATCCAATGAAAGATGTGGGGCAGTGTTATTTTAATATTATTTATATACTGTTATAGTTTTTATTCATATTTTGAATTTGCTTTTATCATTTCAGTTTTACTTTTATCTTAATTAAGTTTTGTTAAAGTGCTTTTGACATTTTTATTATTTTTTGTTTAATGTTTCTATTAATTTTCATATTTTCAGTTAATAATTTTAGTGCTTCAACTTACTTCAGTTCTACCTATCTTTTAGTTTAAATAAATATGGGTAACCAAACCAGTTGATGAACCCCCTTGACTTCCATAGAATTTTTTTAAAGAATTTTTTTGGTTCATCTTAGGTCTGACAGAAAGTAACAATAACGTATATAGTAATATAGCCTAGTATAAATAATATAGTATCATACATATACACATAACATACAATCATACCTTAATTCAAATTAAGAATAAGGAAAACACCAAGCAAGTATAGTTATACACACAATGGATGTTATACACATACAAAAATAAATCAATAAATAATAATAAAAAAATACTTCCATGTAATTTTTTTCCATACTACTGAAGTCAATAGCGCCCAACTGTTTGGTTACCCATATTCTTCAAAATATGTTCTTGTTTTCAGCAGAATAAAGACATTTATACAGGTTCAGAACAACTTGGGGGTGAGTAAATTATGACAGAATAAATTTTTTGGGGTGAACTATCCCTTAAAGATTTTCATCAAATATTTATATTTATTTCATCTTTGTTTCAATTAACAAAAATGTTTTAGTGAATGATAATAACCCTAATGTGAGGGAAATTTGGAAAATTGTATTCATTGTCGCTATGTTAAAAAAAATTACACACACCACCTTCGAGATGCGGCAGCTCATAGTGTTAGTCCATGAAAAGCAGTGCCAGCCGAGACCCCCGCTTCAAATTTAGCCAACAGACCACTGCTCCTCCTACTCTGAGGAGGACCACCCGGAGCAGTTCCCATCAGAATAAAGAAACCTCCTCACTTAAGAGCTTCCATGGGCCGAAGCCTCATAAGCCCCACAAAGAGAGCCTGTATGTTTAACCTTACAGCCCGAGTAACACGCAAGCACAGAGTAAGGCCTCAATGCTGGTGGGGTACGCTTAACCATTTTGATGAGGCATCAAAGCTAAGCCCTGAACATGGTGAGGAGGGTAAAGCAATTAATGGCTGATTTGGGAACAGTGAATGATGTTCTTGGTCCTGATTTGGAGGTTTTGTTAGTGAAGGAGGGAATGCAGAATGAACTTAAAATGTGCCAGTGGGATACAATGATTGTTGGTCTTTGTGTTTTATTTCAGACTATTTTGTACGCAGAAGCTGCAATCCATTCATCCAATAGTGGGATTAGTAGCTCTATGGCATAACCAAAACTAATCACTAGTCATGAAGTTGTCATGGTGAAACCATAATATTCAAATGTTTTGTCTTCAATACTATTCAAATAATTTGGAATATGTAAAATGTCACATCATGCATATGAATAAAAATTCAAGGACAGCATAAAAACACAATACTCAAGCAGAACTACAAAACATTTCAAGCAGGTGTTTTCAATCAAACATTTAAATTTCAAAGATTACCAATAAATAAAGGGATGGTTCATACATATTTAAATAGTTAAAACACATAACTGTCAATTAAAAGCTGTCCAGACTTTAACATGTAATCAATGCTCATGAATATGCGCATTTTAAAAACAGCATTTTAACACCAAATCAACTAACAGCAAATAACCAACCTCAGATGTTAGACACACAATCCCTAAGAGTAAAGCAATACTGCTTTCTTATACTTCTCTATTATAAAATAATTCAGTAATAACTTTGCAGTCATTGAGTCAATTATGCAATAAGAACGACCAACAGATGCTGTCATCCCTCAGGAGCCAATGACAAGAACATCTTCAGCATTCGATTCAAATTCTCCTCAGTATGTTTACACATTATGCAACCGATTTTAGTGAGCGTGAGCAATGCATCTGCATCCTATAGGCTGTTACGTGAGCACTAACAGATAAAATATTTCTCTTAAATACAACAACAGCCTGATTTCCCACAACCCACACAAGGAGCAGACTCATCCCTATGTGCGTGGTGGTGATTTATCGCCCACACACACAGCAGTCAATGGGAATCCGAGAAACTGCATTCTCATGAAAATCAGTTCAAAAGAACATCCATCTCTTGACCACCAATGCTGAAATGTTACACAATATTACACAGCTAATATTACACAAACACTACATTTTGAGGATGTAAAATTTCTTTGGACACTGCAACGGATGTGACTTCACGCTCTGTGTCGTCTTTTAAAAAAAACATAAATTCAACACACAATGAATAACAGTCAATCTAAAAATGTAAAAATATACAATCTACTCCACTTCCCTGCAACGCTGCAAATCTGCAGCTTTAAAATTTGTGTTCTTAAACAGTGGAAAGCAGCGAAATGTGAAACTTCTTCACGTGAGCATGCCTATGAACGGAAAGGAAGTGAATAGAACGAAAAGTGTTGTGTGACCGTCCCTTAATAAGAACTGAGTCGCGATACCCTGCAAAATGAAATCAATTGCTGACTGGATGTCCTCAAAAGCCAAATTATTAAGTAAAAATGCAATTGTCGTTGAGTCGCAGAATAGCAGACTAACCCAATTTGTCTTGATCAACCTCTCAAGTAAGGCTCCCAGAAGAGAATTTGGGCTTTCACAGCCATCTGAGCCCCATTAATCAATAAATGCCATTGGAGATCATTATAACTAGGAATGTATGAACATCTGCTAGAGTGACAACCAGTGATTTCCTTGCTCTGGGGGGGGGGTTGGGACGCCCAATAATGAGCTGAGACCATCCTGGCAACAACCCCACCGAGGTGCCATGGTACAGTAATTGTGACACTTAAGATATAGTAAATACCATGGTACTAAATGGTACTGACATGGTAGCTTAAGCAACTTCAAAGAGTACCATGGTATTATCATTCCCTAGGGTAATACCATGGTACTTTTTTAGTAGTACAGCCCATCCGAAAGACCTATGCACCACCTTAAAGCTCTCTTGTCGATTGAACAACAGTAGATGGTGTATTCAATGGTTCATTATAAAAAACAAAAAAGGTTCTTTCTTGGAATATATGGTTCCATGAAGAACCTTTAACATCCATAGAATTTTCTATTACACAAAAGATTCTTTATAGTGGAAAAGGTTATTCAGATTATTAAAATGTTATTCACAGTAAGAAAAAAAAAGGTTATTCTGGAAGTGTCCCCCAAATTGCTGTGAAAACTCTCTTTTGGAACCTTTATTTTTAACAGTTTTCATAAAGTTCATTAGAAATAGATCTGTTTCATAAATGTATATGCATATAATTCCTCCAAAACAACCAACTGCATGAAATAAATGTCACCTAACGTCCAGAAATCATCACGTACCTCCCGAGTTCGTCTCCAATCTCGTAATAATCCTCCACATTCTCCTGGTTGAACACGGTCATGGTGTTCCTGGGCGCTTCCAGCTCTCCGGGATTCCCAAAATCAGCAGCCCATCTCTGTCAACCTAATGACAGTTTGCGGCGAACCCCTCTCATATTCGCTCTGCGGAGAGAGAGAGACCCGTGAGAGAAACGCGCGTGTTGTGCGTAAAAACGCTCAGTGTCTTCTCGACTTGTATAAAAAACCTCTTCTGAGCCACTGACTACACTCACAGCACGTCAACTACTGTTTGTGTACGATTAGGACGGCTTTAGCCAGTGGGTGGAAACTAGTAAACCTCATACGGGAGAAGGTAACAGAGGTTTTGTTAAGGCGTCCACGGCGATTGGCGTTGCCAAGTGAACAGCGCAGCTTGATATGTGTGTGTGAGGAACTGCTCGTGATCATACATAACCCCTGTGTTCACTCACCACGGCAAGAAAACTGACAAGATAACCAAATAACATTGTGTAGGCTGTTGGTACACCATATAAAATGAAAATTTTCTACGCCCTCCCTTTCAGGTTTCATATCGTTAGAGAAACCTGACGTGTTCCTTCATTACCTCCACGGTCTAACAAAGTATAGCATGCTCTTACCGGTAACATGCTTATTACTTAAATAAAAGCGAACAAAAGTAGCTTACCTTTATATTTCCATCGTTGTCAATCCCCAGACAGCAGGTACGATCCAATGTAAAGCGATAAAACAGCATACCCTTCACGAGATACATGGAAGTGTTGTGTTGCAGGAAATGGGAGGACTGTAACAATGTAGAGATGGTGCTGGGCTCTCGCCAGCAGTCCACCGGAGGGGGCGCTGTGGAGAGATGCTCATTATAATCAAAATTAAATTATATTATAATATAATTTCTCAATTATCTATCTATCTATCTATCTATCTATCTATCTATCTATCTATCTATCTGTCTGTCTATCTGTCTGTCTGTCTGTCTGTCTGTCTATCTATCTATCTATCTATCAACCGAACAAAGTAATTTCCAGAGAACACTATGATAAATCAAATAAATATAAACCAACCAAAATATTTTCATTAACAGTGTAAACGTTTCCCCACATTGGTAGGTACCGTACTTATAGGCATTTCTATGAAAACACTGTATGTTTATTTTACATGATGATGCCCCTTATTCTGTAGCATTTCTTCACTAATCAATGCTAGTGTCTCACGAGAAAAAAAAGCTTACAAAAATAGCTTACACATTTATTAAAAGTGAATTTCTGTAATTCTAATTGTTTAATTTAAGCAATTTGTAGAACGTCTGAGGGCAGAATTGGACTATGATTGACTATGAGATACTTGCACCATCTACTGGTACAGATGGACATTGCGGGCTGCTGAACGGCTGAACCTTGGAAAGGTGTTTTTGTTTGACATAAAAGAGGCTGTAAAGGTAAAACCAAGCGAGTAAGACTGATTGGAACACTATGGGACACTCTTTTCACTTTTTATTTATTTTTTTCATTTATTTTTTTACATATAATACATATAATATGCCTATACAAAGATTCTAGTAACAAAGTTCCAAGACAGTGACACATAATTGTGGTAGGCTATTTGTGTAAGAAGACCGTAGTGGCCACCATGTAACTTTAGGTTACTTACGTAACCTCGGTTCTCTGATAACATGAGGAACATGACGTATCTGAGATACCGAGCAAATGTTTGAAAGATAACAATAAAACACATCAAAACTGTTAATAATGCATACATCATACACTGGTTTTGACACGTTTACCAGACACTTTGTTTTTAATTCAGAGTGTTTTTCCTCACAGTGTGCTGAAATAAACATGCCTGGCAGCTTATTGTTGACAGCAGATCGTTAGTGTCAGTATTTTATATGTTTTGACTCATGTCTGCCTTCAAGAATGTAGGCTAAGTGTTGACTAGTAAGGTGGTTATTATCATCCCCGCATTAATGACATATGTCGGACGGAGTGACTGATTATAGCCCTGTCATGATAATTTACTTTTATGTTGTGCTGTTTATAGTCAGAAGGGTGACAGATACATTTAAAGAAGCATAGCAAATATTGTATTGAGCTTCTGATGTGGCAACCTTATGATTTTAATCTCTTACTTTAACATCTCACATATTTTTATAGCCTATTGGATACATTTAGACAGTCCTCCTGTCAGAGATTTGATACAAATCCTTCAAATCAAATAATTATTGTTTTTAGCGCGCCATCTTGTGTATAAAATGGTAATTGCAGCTAGGGTTTGGACATTAGGCCAAGACAATTAGAGAGAAAAAAATGAATAATATATATTCCTATTAATATATAATAATATATATAAACCATTTTAAAGTTCTGGCCCTGGGATAAACTTTATTACATACATATATGCACCCTCCTCTGATATAAACATAGACTAAATCAGAGATGATTTTCATGCTTTGGTGACCCTTCTGGACTCATGATGAGACACCACAGTTCCTCCACTTCTGGCTATGGGACTATTTTATTAAATACTGTACTTTCTTTTTTCTACTCACTCTCATCCTCAAACAGTCAAGCTGGGGGTCCCTTGTGTCCTCAGAGAGAGAGAGAGAGAGAGAGAGAGAGAGAGAGAGAGAGAGAGAGAGAGAGAGAGAGAGAGAGAGAGAGAGAGAGAGAGAGTGAGTGTGTGTGTGTGTGTGTGTGGTCCTGGTAAACCATTGTTCTTGTGGGGACGTTTTTTGGACCTCGTGAGGAGAACAGCTTATAAATCATACTAATTGAGTTTTTTTTTTTTTTTTTTAAATGTAAACATTCAGAAAGTTTTCTGTGATGGGTAGGGTTAGTTTAAGGGGATATAATATACCGTTTGTACAGTATAAAAATCATTATGTCTACGGCAAGTCGCCATAAAACATGAAAACCCAACGTGTGTGTGTGTGTGGCTTTCTACTTTAATTTAGCTGAAGTGACAAGTTCTCTCTCACACCTGCATCTCTATCTCTCTTGTGTTCTCATTATGTTTATCTTAGGTCTGCTCTTTAAACTTGCCAATTTTTCATTGCCCAGAATTTGTTATGTTAACCCAGTTAATATGAGGACAGATCTTAATCAAATTACTATTAATTTATTACAGTTTGGAAAGAAAGATACACATCTGCTTGTTTTTAATGGCCCTAACATGTTGAAATGGCCATTCTGAGATGGTTATGGGCAAGTGGTTTTGAATTAGACAGTGTGCTATGAATGACTTTTGTCTGTGTAATTTGCATAGTCAGATGCAGATCATTTTTTATGTCATGTTTCTTTCAAATTTTTTATATTCCAATATAGCCTAATCTTTATATTCTAGATGCTTGTAAGCTAAAACATGTCATGTTTATTTATTATTTCTATTTATTTTATTATGTATAAATGTAATCAAATGTTGTTAGACTTGACCCCTATACAAGTGCATGCTGTTACACTATATGGGGTATGTTGACTTCCTACCTCTAATATCAGAAAAAGATACTATCTAAAGTAAATAAAAGAGCACTTTCCCACAATATGTATTATTAACAGTATTTCAAATGGTGTTATTTTGTTTTTAATGACTTTTCTGCTAAATTTAAACAGCAACGTAATTATAAACTCAAAGCAATGAAACTATAAAAATGGTAAACCAGTATCACAGAAAAATATCAAACCATTAAAAATTCGAATACAAAATCACTGTTATAGAAAATGCAATTGGACATTTGGTTCAAAATCTTATAGTTGCTAAAATATAGCCCTTGTGACAACTTTATGTTTATGCGGTTGTCATTGTCAGAACAACGTGGTCAAGTGTGGTTAGAGGGTGACAGAGTCTGTATGGCCACTGGCACACATAAATCACTGGTGTTTTCACAGCTGTTCAAACACATTCACACGTTCAAGAAGGAAAACACAGGGCGACATGCACATGACCATGAGGAAACACCCATAAGTGTCTGTACCTGCACATTTTATGTCCCTTAAACTTATGTCTTTAATCTATGCATGAGTTACAAACAGCCGTCCTGACAGCCAAATGATAGGTGTAATTTGCACAGTCTTTGTTTTCTTGCCACCGTGTTAAAGCCACAGGCGTTTTTGAGGCTTTTGTTTAGTGTTCACACTCACAGTCTCAACATCTTCACCTCGCACAGAGAGAGGAACTGTCTTTAAAGGAGTAATCCAGGCCCCACAAGAGTAAAAAATTATAGTAATAATCCATTTTCTCTTACAACCCATTTATTTTGAGAAATAAGTGTAGCTCGTATAAGAGTGTGAAAAGCAAGTGTCATCTGTTTACTCGTTCATGATTAGTTTTGTATGCAATAGCAATGACTCAACGAGGGAACAAGTAAAACTGTTGAAATCATATGACCTCATGCAGAAAGCATTCTAATGTATTATATGTGGATGTTTTTAAAAGGAAGAAGTACAAAAATAAAAATAAAAGTGTATTTGTCTGTGCTGCCACCCTTAAACTTAAACTTAAGTCAAGTAAGCTTTATATGTTTATCTTTACACAAATTCTCAAACAAGCTCACATGATCAACAGGTGCTAAAATGACCCCTTGCTTTCATATGCATTGAACTAAAATTAAATGGAGGAAATTACTTTTTTTTTTTATTAGCAAAAAGAAGCCAAATCTTCAAAGCATTTTTTCCAGCAGATTGACTCAGATAAAATGCTGGAGATGGAGGTGCCCAGCAGAGATTTGGAAGAATCGGAACACCTCCCCACTTTCTTCAGCCCTGCTCATATCCCCCATGGTGTTCCTGTCACGGGATAATGTGCTCCTCTCACCTCTCATTGGGCCCACCTCACATGTTCACACACACATTAGAGAAACATAAGGCGATCCGTGTCCTAAAGAAGATGAAGTGTGAATATGCACTACTTTTCAAAAGTTTGGGGTTAGTAAGAACCTCTTATGAAAAAAAATTCTTATATGTGGTTGCATTTATTTGACCAGAATACAATAAAAACAGTTATATTGTGTTTTTTTTTTTTTTTAAACTAAAAACTTTTAAACTATAAAAAAAATGGCATGGCAACTGGGCAATTCTAGGCTCAGCCCCCAGTTAGGGTATGATGATTATTATTATTTTTTTAATACAGGAGTAGCCTAAGTAAATCCCTGAATATTTAATTACTTATCATGTTTAAATGATCGCTAATATTCATTAATATTCGTTGAGAATACTTTATACTTGGCTAATGGTCAGATGAAAACAGATCTGTGTAACTGCCGTCAGCCCACCGGAAGTGTTCGAGCGTCTTGATCGATTTACTTACAGCCAAAACATCGACCTAAAATCACCCGATTTGCAACCTCTCAGTCTCACAGGATTAGCTTTATAATTTATGTATAAATTAATTGTTACTTCAGATGTTATCTTTCGGAGAGAATTATTGAAATCGTTTCCGAGACACATCGAACTGACCGAATTCTGCATAAGCTCTGTTACATGTACAGTACTGTATGATTCTCTATCACCATTATCATCGTCATTCACAGTTATATAAGGTATATATTCCCCTTATGTACTGTATACAGTGGTGTTTATCAAGGCCAGCATTATTAGGAACTGCTCTGTGTTTGTTGGTCATGAACATAACTGCATTCAATGAATCTTTTAGGTGAACGAATCCTTCTTGCACTGACTCGTATCTCCTTTTATAGCACTTGAGTGGTTGTGATTTCATTGGTTGTGATTTGTGAATCTTCTGAACAAATACTGACAGTCTGTGTTTTGAGTCTGACCGAGACTATCTTGAATATGAATAAATATATATATGCACATACATATTGTTGTACTAATTTTTGGAGGCCAAGCGCTGGAAGTGTGTAGGCATCTATTGAAATCGTTGGCGTTCTTCTTCTTCTTCTTCCGTTTCTTCTTCTTCTTCCATATGGAAGTCTATGGCAGCCCATAGAACCACTTGCGGGAAAGTTATGTAATTTGGCACACAGTCTGAACAGTCACCATAGCGAATTTTGAGTCTCTAACTCAATCCCTCTAGCGCCACCAACTGTCCTAAACTTATCCAGTAAGGATCATCTCCTTACATTCCTGAATCCTTGCCGAGTCTATCTATACTATCTATACTAACTATAACTATAATTGCTGCTTGCAGCTATATTTATTTATTTATTTATTATCCTTCTGCTGTCCTTTTTCTAACTTGTAAATGTCCAGTAGTTCAAGACAAACAACATATCTGTTCTGTATTCTGTTTTTAACTAGTTTCTTGATTTTGTAATTGCAGGCACCATAGGAAAATTGGGATGAAAAGAAACTTGAGTAAGTTGTGAACAAGAAACACGACAGGCTGAAAAAAAAGAATGCAAAGACACAAACTAGGTTCTGGCAAGATTTATATAGTGATTTTTAATCATTAATGACATTTGACTGGTCACTTGTTTTTTTTTTTTTTCTGTCACAAAAGGAAATCACAAAATCATTTTTATTTATTTATTTATTTATGTAAGGTGTGCAATTGTTAATTTAGTTTTGTCTTAAAGAAGGTGACAACTGGTACAGCGACACTCTTCCGGTGGGCTTCTGAAGAAAGAAGAAAAAAAGGAGGTTGAGATTGTGCTGGAGGATTTAATGGAAACTGGGGTGAGAAGGAAGAGAAAAGAGGGTCACAGAACATGATTGTAAAGTAACATTGTAATGAATGTCATTGTATTGAATAGTATTTTTCAAAACGTGTAATGATCAGCTGTTATTTTTGTAGCAAATGTTACTCGAATTACTCTGGAAACATTCTTAGCCTGGAAGAAAAGGAAAAGGCAAGAGAAACTGGTTAAAGTAGAGCAGGACATGGAGAGAAAGAAAGTCGACTTTAAAGCTGCCAGAGTGCTTGGGGTGAGTAAAAATCATGTGTATGATATTCCTCCTCTGTGTGCCTGTCTCTTGAAAACAGGGAGTTCTTGTAGGGCGGCTCAGTGGAGAGCCCTTCGCCTCCCCAGTTCAAGTCCTTGAATGAGCCAGGAGGTCTTTCTGTGTGGATTTTGCATGTTTGTTGGGTATGGGTTGGGCAGGTGTTTCCTTTACTGTAGGTACTCTGGTTTCCCCGCAGGAGACCGTTCGTCCAGGGCGTTTGCTTGCCAGATGTGTATAGTAATGAAATGCAATTACTTTATTACTATACTTAAGTATTTTTCGAAAATTTCTATTCTAAATAGTTTTTTTGATTTTAACTTCACAACATTTCAAAAAGAAAATTGATACTTTATTATTTCTCCAGACCCTTTTTTTACATTTGCAAAGCACATAAAAACATCAAGAAAAGCTATGTTTGGTTCCTTTAAATCTGTAAAACTGGTTCGCAAAGAGGTCTGAATGATTCAATCTTTGAATCACCAATCTGAATCTAAATCTCGTGAAGCACACCAAACAACACATAATGGATCTCCACTGTGGTACTAAAGAGAAGACGCTCATGTAAAATTGAATCTGTGTTTATCAATAAAAATACGTTGTTTTCTTAAGAATTATTAACGCTGTATGTGTGATATGATGCAATTAGATTGTGACAACTTTTCATATTTGTAATAGAAATTAGTGCTAATAGAAATAGAAACAGCTTCATAAATCAAATTATAAAATTAATTTGTTGATTATTTCATATATTGTTCTCCTTAAAAAAGGAAACTTTTATTTAAAAAAAAAATTCCACATCTTTTATAGTGTTGTTGTCTAAACAATGTGTTGAAGGCTTTTAAAACTAAAATATAGGGAATGTATTGATGTTGACTGTGCTGTGTAGATCATTGCTTAATATGTTACTGTCATTTCTATAATTCTTTTACAGTAACTGTTCTCATAGAAAGACAATTTCTCATGTTACATGTAGAATTTTAAAACCTAAATTTAATGTTCAAAAAAAGTTAACTAATACTCTGGGCTTGGAATTGAAAAGTGTTGTTACCTGCAGGTCGATGGAGGGGTTCTCTCCCACGTCAATGTGAGTTTTTTTTTTAAAAGTAATTTTTATATAATTTTGCTTAAACATTGCTGCTGTTTTGCAAATTATAACTGGATGGGTGAACAACTCACAACTCTGGTTAGGCAATTAGCATGTTATCCAGGCCATCTGAGCCATTTCGCACCTACACAGATGTCAAGCATTATCCAAAAACACATTTTATGTATTTCAGGATTTCAGATGTTGTTGGATTATCATAATAGTTCATAATTGTATTTAAATGAATGAAACAACAATACTTTAGTAAATAAAATATTATAATAATAACTGGGTGGGACTATTCATCATATTGTGAGGGGATAAGCCCATCAGGCTCTTCCACTGGCTACACCGCCGACGGTGAATGATAATTTAAGGGATTCACTACTGTATTTAATGCAGTTGTCACTCCTGTGTATGGCCATTGTACAGAATATATATATATATATTTTTTTTTTGTCCAGAAAAAAGTAAAACTAGTCTACTCTTTTTAGATCCATTCAAACCATTTTTCACTATATATTCCTTCTTGGTTCCCCAAAGACTTGCACCACGGCCAATCTAGAGCCACAAGCCTTTCTGAACCAAAGAGGCCCACGTTTTTCCTCCCAAACCTGGATTAGTGAAGTCTGATCCCATAGCCACAGTTCAGTGAGCACACTGCTGGAACGATCCTTCACCTAATTAACTCCATTTTGCCTCTGTCAGTGATTCCAATGTGCAAGCACAGCATCGGGCCAAATAGGATCTGACATTGCTTTCATAAATTCTGTAATCTTACTTCACTGAACACAACGCTACTTACAGAATCGGCAGCATAACTCTGTTCCTGGCCATTTAGGTTGAGGCAGAGAGAATGTCAACAACTGCCACTCAGTCGTTTTTTTTTTTGATAAAACCCATGATGGATTTAGATTGAAATCTGCTGTAAATTCAGTTTGTTTGGTTACTGAAGCCTCCTTATTGTGAAAATACGAGTGGTCATAGAAGAAGCTAATGTTGTGGTTACACTAGTTCTGGTGTAGATTTATCTGCCAATTAGTACTGAGGTATATGCGGCAGTAATGGTACCACAAGCTCTTTTGAAGTGAGTGCAATGTAAATCTATACATGACATGACGCAAAACTACAAAGAAAAGTTTGCACGTCTCTAGGCAACATCACATTTTCCCAGAGGAAAAGTTTGAGCTCATATAAAAAGATTAAAAAGTTTTTAACTATTAAATAGGGCCTCAAACAAAAACCTAAATGAGTGAGTGTAACCCAGAGGTCAAGAGTTTCTCTGTGAAAGCCATTTTGGTTTCTGAACTCTTCCCTTATGATTATGAATGTTTCATTATTGCCATTATGCTATTTTTTTTACGAGAATATATATATATTTCACTCGATATGCTTGGTGTGCTTTGGCAGTGTGTCTCAATCAAGGGCCCTATTATTTCATGGGGTTTATCTGACCACAGTGAGCATATCAAAGGAAATGAAAGAGAGAGCAAATTAACAGAAAGGTATTTAGCATCTAGCAGCGACCTAAATTTGAGATCTAACCAATTTATGAACCCACAATACATAATTACGGTTTTTATTGCTGCATAAACTATAATGTTGCCTTGTAATTTGATGGTTACACACATAGCAATTTGGAGACCTTAGCTATGCTTTGGCTTTGTTTGTTTGCGTATTTGTGTAACAAGTTCTGCTTCTCTGAAAATGTCAGTGTGTAATTTTCGCTGGGTGTTTTTTTTTTTTATTCCTCTAAAAAGGCAGTTTAAGCAGTTGTGCTATTGACTCTCACCTCCAAGTGTACGCTTCACTTTAGAATGTGGTTTTACTGAACCCCAAAACTCAGTCATAGTCAAAGCTGCAAGTGTCAGTTTATCTATGGATGTGATCTGTCAGTATGTTATCCGTTATCATCAGGGCTGGACTGGGACAAAAAATCGGCCCGGGCATTTTGGCCCAGACCGGCCCACTATATGATCATAAACACCACCCATCTTTGCACGTCCTTAATTATATGCATACCAACTCCTATTCATTAAAACCACTAATGCCATGTAATGAGTGAGTATAGGAAAATTTTGTGCATTTTAATGTTAAATTCATCAATCTGGTGCACTTTGAGAGTTCAAAATTAAAAGCTCACCCATATTCAGAGTGCAAATTAAACAAAGAAAAATTCAAACCTCTTTTAGTTACAGTGTCTATTTACATTACACCTACTACATAATAGTTATAATATTAATCCAATGACAGTAATAGACATATTTTGTAAAACAAATGCACTAAAAAATAAAGGAAACTTTCATAATTAGTTTTGTACCAATTTCTATACTTGAAAGAGATAAGCACATGATCTTTTATTTTGACACAAACTGCATCAAGCTTTTATTTTGGCGGAAAACACGGTTTACAAACGCCTCTCATTAAACTTCTAGTGAATTGCGGTAATCGTCAACTATGCAGATGTGGAAATAATCTGTAACTGGGTTATGGGTTCCTACACTCATGACATGGCCTAAGTGTTTTGAAAGTAGTTCTGCTTACTGCAGGCTCTACACTCTCTCATCTCTCTCCTGATCCTCCTCACTATCATCATCATCACAGGAGCTGATGAAGGGCAGAAAACATATATTTTGACACATAAAGCGTCTGCTTTAAGGGCCTGGTTCGATTTTTTCACGCTATTTATCTGCACATTCCTTGCGTTTCTTCTCCATCTATTTTGACAGATACACACTGACACTGCTGCACGCTCGCTCACTCGTTTAAAGTTGTGATTGGGCCAGCCCAGTGTCAATCAAGGAAAGAACCAATGGGCCGCTGATCTACGTGTTTCATGGGCTGGTCTGTCAGAAAAAAAAAACAACTAAAACACTGACTTTTTTTGACCAATGCATTACACCGGCACAAACCCATCGCCGCCAATTAAGCAAAACAAAACAAAACGAATGGGCCGCCGATGTACAAATTTTATTGGCCGTTAAATTTTTAAAAAAAAAAAAAGTATTTATGAGATGTATCGGCCCAAAAAGCACGTCGGCCCACCGGGAAAATGCCCGGTATGCCCAGTGGCCAGTCCAGCCGTGGTTATCATATTACTGTTTGAAAGTATCATAGAATGCATTACTTGTTAAATTTAGCGACACTTACAATAGAAGCACTCTCCCTTCCCGTTAGTGCGCAACATAACAAACTGTACATATAAAACAGTTCTTAAAAAGTGTGTTTTCAGACTTTACTGTAATAAAATAAAATAAGTGGATTTAACCATACATAAATTAAACAATATCATTCATTTAATGCCATTTCAATACATTCATTAGAGTATAGTTCACAGTAGGGGCCTAATTATTATAGGCCTAAAGTAATTATGCCCCTACTGTGAACTACGTGATGCCTTATGAACACAGCAAGTTGCACAGTAGCTACAGTGTGTGTTTGTTTCTCAAAAAATAGCTCAGTGTCATTCATTCAGGGTCTGACAACTCTGGTTACGCTGTCTGTTTTCAATTCACTACAAAGAACCGACTCTTAAGAGTCATTAGTTCAGAGTACTCTGGTTAAGACCCCGATATACTTCAAACGAAATCGAAGAATGAACTGATGTGACGTCATTTCGAACAAAATTTACGTTGTATGTTTTCGATTCATTAAAAAGAAACAGTCATACAGTCAATTGAGTCATTTGTTCAGGAATCTGACTACTCTCCTTATGTTTTTGATGCACCAAAAAGAACCGGCTCAAAGAATCATTCGTTCAGGATTCAGAATATGCTGGTTACGTTGTATGCTTTTGATTCACTCAAAAATAGATTCAGTAGCACCGTGGCGGTAGAACAGAAAACTCTGTGACGTGGAGCATTGGTAAGCAGTCTCTGAAATTTTGACTTTGGAGTGAAGTTCAAAACATGGTCAGATTACGTTAGGGTGTGCAGTGCAGAGTTCGTTCTGATGTGTGGGAACAAAATCAGATGATTTGTCTTGTGAGAGTGTTTTCCAACTAAATTTAGCCCCACACCCTTTGAAGCTGTACCACAACAAAATGAGAAATATCCTTGAGTAAAGCTCATATCATAGTTACTACCAAAATGAACCTGAACCCCCTTAAGACCCCAATTAGGGATTGTTGTACTAATTTCACACATCAGAGATTTTTGGAAACTCATTACACTCCTTAATGTGTTAAAAAGGAGGAGTTATAAGGCGAATAGGCCAACTTTTTTCATGACGCGTGCTTTTTGTAACATTGCTACACAATGTACTGTAAAAGTCTTGTTCTTGCAGGAAGTGCAGAGGGGACATGTTTATCAGGGCTGGGGACTTTGTGCTGTCCTTTTCCTATCCATCCTTCATCCAAACTCCCCTGGCACTGGACAGCTGGGGTTTCCTCACAGTGGGGCCGCTATTCCTCATCAACCTATGCGGCAATCGCAGTAATGGTCTTTAAGTAGGCCTACAGCCTAATTATTGGTGTAATTGAGGTCTCCTGTGCATTTTGGATAAATGGCTGAGCTTCTAAACCCTGTATGAAGAAAAACATTGCAGTAACTGCAGTAGACATAGGCCTACAAGAAAGTATACAATTATTAAAATAATTTTGTTAAGTCATAAAAAACTTAATTAATTAAACTAAAAGAAAATGTTCCTTGTAATATATATATATATATACAGGTGCTGGTCATAAAATTAGAATATCATCAAAAAGTTGATTTATTTCAAGAATTCAACTTAACAGGTGAAACTAATATATTATATAGACTCATTACATGCAAAGTGAGGTATTTCAAGCCTTTATCTGTTATAATTTTGATGATTATGGCTTACAGCTTATGAAACCCACAAAATCAAAATCCCAGAAAATTAGAATATTACATGAAATCACACAGTAATTACACAGTAATACCATGGTCATTGAACCAGGTTTTGGTTCTTTTGGCAGTGTGGGCAGGTGCAAATCCTGCTGGAAAATGAATGATTGTTGGAGATGACTTGGATTGTTGCATCTTGGAACAACAATCCAAGTCCAGTGTGAAGTTTCCACAGTCTGTGTTGGTTTGGGGAGCCATGTCATCGGCTGGTGTTGGTCCACTGTGCTGTCCACTCAACGCAGCCGTCTACCAGGACATTTTCAGAGCACTTCATGCTTCCTTCAGCAGACAAGCTTTATGGAGATGCTGACTTCATTTTCCAGCAGGATTTGCACCTGCCCGCACTGCAAAAGAACCAAAACCTGGTTCAATGACCATGGTATTACTGTGTAATTACTGTGTGATTTCATGTAATATTCTAATTTTCTGGGATTTTGATTTTGTGGGTTTCATAAGCTGTAAGCCATAATAATAAAGGCTTGAAATATCTCACTTTGCATGTAATTAGTCTATATAATATATTAGTTTCACCTGTCGAGTTGAATTCTTGAAATAAATCAACTTTTTGATGATATTCTATTTTTATGACCAGCACCTGTATATACACATTCAGAATCTGAAGTGTGAAGACAAATAAAAGAACATATTATCAGATAAACACAGAGAAGTGTTTCTGTTTGAACACTGTTTGTGGTTTTCCCCACAAGAGGGCGCTTGAGTTCAGATGAACCATGAACTCCGCAATGAACCGGAGAAGTGCTGAGACTGCAAAACCGTTTTAACTTCATTAATCATCATATTTTTTTATTTTTTTTCAACTGTGACACCATAGGTAGAGATAACAGATGTAGCACTAATGGGTCTGAAGTCAACTGGGGGTGATGGAATAAGCTAGTGTTGATGAGTTATTCACACTGTGAATGACAGGACTTCAACGAGACTCAAAGCCTAAAATAATGTGCCCCAGTTTGGCTTAGACAGCTGTTTCTCTCTCTATTAGCATCTCTGTTTCAAGTGTCAATCAGTTTACCAGCTTACCAGTCAAAAACTTTAACTCACCAAAATTCTTTTATTACTTTTAAGTCTTCAAAATTATAAAATAACACAAATGGAAGGATTCGCTGACTAAAAGTGTAGAACAATAAAATTAATTAAGTTATCTTATAATTTTGACTGTACTAAAGGAGTTTCCAAATGGGCATTTATTGGCTGTTTCTTATCTATGTGATCCAACTCAACCATTAGAAATATAACAGTAACAAATAATGATAACAACAACAACAATAATATGATTAAGCTTAATAAGCTATTATTATAGATGGGAAATTCGTATAGACACACACATAATTATATATATATATGCATTTAGATCAAAAGGTTTTTCAAGATCATGAGAAACAACTTCAGTCCAATTTGTCACACTTTTAGCTGCTTGTGTTACTTGGAGAGGGTACAATTGTGGAAGGTTTGTAAATGAGGATTATTTTTCAACATTTTTCAATAGATCTCTGATCATAATTCTTTATGCTCTCTTTACTTTAGGATTATGATTAAGCCCAGATCAGGTGCTGGAAACACATGTTGACAGCCTTTATAACCAGAAAGTCTCTAAACTTCTCAGCTGTAATAATTTTTTCTTTCATCACAGTGGAGATCTGCCCTGCACCTGACACATTAATAAGGCTCCGGAAATACCTCCTCTTCCTCTACACTTCCATTTTCCATGTCAAATCCTAATCAGACCAACTCGCTCTTGAGTCGCTAATGACGCAACAAGTTCCGAAGGTAATAGCTTGCTTGCTTTTTGTTTGTGTATTCGCTCGCCATCATCTGCATTCCTGACATTATTCAAATCTCCATGCATCAAGCTTCCTGTATGGGAGCGATTTGATTTAAACTACACAACAGACCTAGTGTGCCATATCAGGGCAAAATCCAAAGCCAGCCCTTAACCATTTACATTAAAGGCCTGTTTGTAGATGTTGAGGAGCCTTGAAACTGGAGTCTAGACTGTATGATAATGATCTGTGTATGATCTCAGTATAAGCCTCTGAGTGGCGAGATGGCAGGGCTGTTACTTTACTTAAACTGTCCAGATGTTTAAAATCTGAAATGCAGCATGGGATTCAAGGAGAAGGAGTTAGACCATGATTTGGGATTGATCCCATGAGAATTAGCCACTTCACCTCAGAAAGCATTCCAACCATTTGAGTTTCCTGTTTGGGAAAACTAGCTATAAGGGCAAAGCAAAGAGAGAGATGAGCTTGTGAGGACAGGCCCTATGCAGAGGCCCTGACCTTTGTGTTTTAGTGTCCTACAGGTGTGAATCATCAGACAAGCACAGGCTGGTCATTAAGTATTAGGTACACCTTGTTGTTGCCCCTTTTGCCTTTAGAATTTTCTTGATTCTTTGTGGACAAGGTGCTGGACACATTCCTTAGAGATTTTGGGCCATATTGACATGATGGCATCATCCAGTTGCTGCATATTTGTCGGCTGCATATCCATGATGCGACTTTCCCGTTCCACCAAGTCCCAAAGGTGCTCTATTGGTTTGAGATTGGGTCATGTTCAAGAAACCAGTTTGAGATGATTTGAGCTTTGTGACATGGTGCGTTATCCTGCTGGGATTAGCCATCAGAAGATGGGTACACTGTGGTCATCAAGGGATGGACATGGTGGTCAGCAACAATAGTCAGGCAGGCTGTGGTGTTAATGATGCTGCTCAGTTGGTACTAAGGGGTCCAAAGTGAGTCAAGAAAATACCGTCTACACAATAGACCTACCAGTTAGTAGTTATCTGTGGAATTAAGAGCTTTTAGAATGTTATAAAACCTATAGAAATTAAACAACTGAATGGAAAAAAAAAGTACCAAATTGGCCGGTGAGTCTATATATATTTTACTTGGTCTCTCTTATTAGCAGAGGTGTAAAGTTCAGGGGGCAGAAAGTAAAAATCCTGCCATATGTTTATTCCACCCATGAACTAATTAGTTCTATCTCCTGGCTGAAAAACTGTGCTAATTAGCAAATCCTGGTGATTGGAACAAAATACTAAGGAGGGCTTTTACTTTCTGAACCTGGACTCTACACCTCTGTTCATTAGTCACATCGAAACTAGTACAAATATAATTATGGGAAATATGCAGTGGCCAAAAAAGTGAAACAAATCTAAAATAAAAAATAAAATAAACTATACGATTTAAACAATATTTTAGCTGTATATATATATATATATATATATATATAAAGTGTGGGGAAACACTGGTGTTTATATATGTGAATCCCACAGAACCACATCCAAGTCAACTGTCCAAGCAGTTAATTAAGTGAAGAGAAGGGGAGGAAGAAAGAGAGAGACAAGACTGTTTTAACACTAAAAAAATATTTTTTCCTTAATTGAGGTCATTAATTAAAGTCCCCATGAACCGGAAGTTGCAAACGACTTTTCTTCAGTGTTTTACTTTAGCGCTCCTCCTCTCCATCTCTCCTCATAGCAGACTGACGGTTTGAGGGGAGTGGTTAAGCATTTTCAACCCAAGCCGTCAAACTGACGTCATCAGAAAAGGAACGCCAAATAACTTTTCAGATTTTAATTAAAGATTACCACAGCAAACAATTTTATTCTGTGTATTAACTTGCACAGGTTAATTGTTCACCACAAGACTAGTAATATGCGCTAACAAAGTAAATAGGGTCAATTTTGACCTTAATATAAGATAATGAGAGTATACAAATAGTTTACTACAAAAGATTGAGTTACTTCAACACAAAATGTATTGGTTTTACTCATTTTACTTTGGTTTCTGCTACACAAAGTATTTCAGTTTTTCACATGTGGATGTGCTGAAAAAATGACACAATTAAATTAAATTCAGCAAAAGAATTCTGAAATTATCTCAAATAATTAGAAATGTTAAACATGTTAAACAAATGTTCAACATTTAACAAACAAAATATCTAAAGTATATTGTCTTTTTGTCACATTGATTAAATTTATTATTTTAAAAATATTATACATTTATGGATACATATTGTTGGCAATGAGGTTAAATGTCCCTTTCTACAAAAAATATATATTGGCATCTTTGAGATTATACTGTCTGAAAGCTGTCACATTGTCACCAAGAAATTTGTTCATTCATCTGGCTGCAGAACTCATTTTAAGGCATTTGACAGACATGTCTAGAGAAGTGAAATACTATAGTGTTCAAGTTAATTCCATTCCAGTCTCTGGGAAGAGTGCTGGTCCTTTAATTTATAGCACAGCAGGCTTCATTACAAAGGACAACTGTTGCACAATAGCAGCTCTGTAAGAGTTTAGTAAACATTAATTTATCATCACATTGTGCTAAAAAGAGACAGAGGGAAGTCAAACAACCTTTAGATGGTATATATATATAGAGGCAGTTATTCAATGTTCATGAATGGGGAGTTTTCATGAATGGGTTTCTGTTGATACTAAAGTATTTGTAAACTTATGATTAAGATAAGCCACTACAATTAGGCAAAGTCAAGCAAATCTTAACAGTATTGGATTTTATTTTCCAAAACCAAGGGACCTTCACATGAAATGCTAATAGAAAATATATTGGTTTACAGGGAATGTTGATAATAAAACACTGTTCATAGGATCAGAACTTGTGTTGACCTAAAACTGAAACTAGATAGGAAAACAAAAAAACAGTTCCATAGGCCAATATCCAATCTAAATTATATATAAATACAGCACTGGCCATACAGTAAGAAAGCCATTGAATAAAGGCGGACTGTGGGTCTCTGTTAGGTCCTCTCCACCGATTCTTTTCCTTTTTAATAGCAGTAATCCCTCTCAATGAGGCCTCCCGGACTGTCTGACAGCTCTGACTCTAGAGTCAAATACATGGCGCCTGAGAGGGAAAAAATAGCTGCTTATGACCTTATGTTACACTCAAGACTGGACCGTTTTCACTGTTGCACAGCGGTTTCCTGTCTGCCTGAGTGGATTGTGTTTATTGCTCCATATAGCATTGTTTCAATCTCTATTCTCTATCTTTTCTTGCTGTTTATATTGATTAATAAAACTTAATCATCACAATATACACTCACCTAAAGGATTATTAGGAACACCTGTTCAATTTCTCATTAATGCAATTATCTAATCAACCAATCACATGGCAGTTGCTTCAATGCATTTAGGGGTGTGGTCCTGGTCAAGACAATCTCCTGAACTCCAAACTGAATGTCAGAATGGGAAAGAAAGGTGATTTAAGCAATTTTGAGCGTGGCATGGTGGTGCCAGACGGACCGGTCTGAGTATTTCACAATCTGCTCAGTTACTGGGATTTTCACGCACAACCATTTCTAGGGTTTACAAAGAATGGTGTGAAAAGGGAAAAACATCCAGTATGCGGCAGTCCTGTGGGAGAAAATGCCTTGTTGATGCTAGAGGTCAGAGGAGAATGGGCCGACTGATTCAAGCTGATAGAAGAGCAACTTTGACTGAAATAACCACTCGTTACAACCGAGGTATGCAGCAAAGCATTTGTGAAGCCACAACACGCACAACCTTGAGGCGGATGGGCTACAACAGCAGAAGACCCCACCGGGTACCACTCATCTCCACTACAACTAGGAAAAAGAGGCTACAATTTGCACAAGCTCACCAAAATTGGACAGTTGAAGACTGGAAAAATGTTGCCTGGTCTGATGAGTCTCGATTTCTGTTGAGACATTCAGATGGTAGAGTCAGAATTTGGCGTAAACAGAATGAGAACATGGATCCATCATGCCTTACCACTGTGCAGGCTGGTGGTGGTGGTGTAATGGTGTGGGGGATGTTTTCTTGGCACACTTTAGGCCCCTTAGTGCCAATTGGGCATCGTTTAAATGCCACGGCCTACCTGAGCATTGTTTCTGACCATGTCCATCCCTTTATGACCACCATGTACCCATCCTCTGATGGCTACTTCCAGCAGGATAATGCACCATGTCACAAAGCTTGAATCATTTCAAATTGGTTTCTTGAACATGACAATGAGTTCACTGTACAAAAATGGCCCCCACAGTCACCAGATCTCAACCCAATAGAGCATCTTTGGGATGTGGTGGAACGGGAGCTTCGTGCCCTGGATGTGCATCCCACAAATCTCCATCAACTGCAAGATGCTATCCTATCAATATGGGCCAACATTTCTAAAGAATGCTTTCAGCACCTTGTTGAATCAATGCCACGTAGAATTAAGGCAGTTCTGAAGGCGAAAGGGGGTCAAACACAGTATTAGTATGGTGTTCCTAATAATCCTTTAGGTGAGTGTATCTGATATTATCTAATATTGCTAGCTTTAGTCTAAATCGTTATCGCTAGCACAACGTGCTAGCATTTCGCTTGCCTGTTAATCTGCCATCCGTGCTTGCCGTCTTTTTTCTCTCGCGTGCTTGCCTTTTAGTCCATCAAACAACTGTGGTGAGTAGGGTTTGTCAACAAACACGGTGAGTCATGTCATCTTCTGTTATTGTCACTTGCACTGCCTGCCACATGTATAGTTTAGCCTTCTCTGTCAGCGCTGAGGGTTACACGTGATAAATGCAGGGAGAAAGTCAGGCTGACGGAGAATTTTCAGAATTAAAGACACGCATCCAAACTTTAACCCCCTGGGGTCGGCGGTATCGCCGGCGATACCAGCTCGCTTTTTTTTTTATCAGTTCAAAAGAGATTAATTTTGCTCTGTTGACTTTGATATTACAAACAAGTTTCATACATCAATCGATTCTGTTAAGTGTGTATTATGTTTGTGTATACTCACAATAAAAACAAAGTGTTGTGCTTTTTGCCAAATAAAGAAAAATAAACATGATGTGAGTTCTGCTTTCTCTCTGTCAGTGAAGTCCATTCTGAAACGCGTCCGAAAATGAACAATAACTCAGCGAATACTCAGTCAAACAGACATACAGACACACAGGCATGAAGCTTGAATTCTCTTCTTTTAAATGACGTAATTTATATAAAAAACAAATATTCTCAGTTCATGTAATCTGTAAGAAAAGAGCGAGATGTCAGTCGTTCTCATCTCATCTAATTATTTTTAATGTGACCCTGCCCACGGAGAGCGCGCGCTATTCAAACGCAAATGACTGAGGCAATCCACGCAAACTGAACGCCCCCATATCAGCTCGAGAAAACACAAGTTTAATCAGATCATTGTACTTGTTTACACCGTCTTGCAGCGCTGTGAGGAATAATACTATCGTAATAATAATAATGGAAAATGTACCTCAGAAGTGCGGGTATTTCGAGGAGCAACGGATCCGACTGAGCTGAGGAATACTGTAGTAAGTTTTTTTCCTTCTCAAGTAAATTGCGTTTCTGTGTGTGAATGAATGAACGGCAGAGATGCGCGCTGTTTACCACAACTCACAAAAAGACAGTTTAAATTTGAATCGCGTTTCTGTGTGTGAATGAATGAACGGCAGAGATGCGCATGGTTAACCACAACTCGCAAAAAGATAGTTTAAATTTAAATCGCGTTTCTGTGTGTGAATGAATGATGATGTTTTAGCAAACTGTATTGCTATACTGAGAGTAAAAATCGACTGAAATATGTTGAAATAAAATGTAGGATATTTGTATAAGCAACGTATTAAACTGCAAATTAACATTTATATGCCCTAATATTTCATAAAAACAACGTTACAGTCAGGTGAAATATGAAAGACAACATTTTGTTGACTAGATTTGGGTACAGTTTTTACTGTAGAATATACTGCCACATCAAATAAGCTTTTGTTTAGCAATTTCTGCTCATATGTTATATATATATATATATATATATATATATGTATGTATATGTATATGTATATGCAGTGGTGTGCCGTCAGAGCCAGCAGGGCCTTCTCTGCTGGCCCTGTCAAAATAAAAAATATATTTTTTTTCTATAATTAAATTAATGTGTGTCTGAACATGTCTAAATTCAATTGCTGTCTATCAGTACGTTACGATTATATTTCCAGAAAGAATATGGTTAATTTTTGTGAGTCTGAGCTGGATTTTACATATGTCAACTAAACACAGCTCCGTGGACCAGCACTAGTTGTATAGCTAGCCTTCCGTTGAAGCTGCCGTTTTCCATTTGATCATAACTTTGACTGACGTGTTTTATCAGCCAATCAAATTGTGATGCGTATGACAGAACGCCCCAGAGGCCCAGCGATCTGTCAACGGCTAGCCCGCGCTGATGTCATCGACATGGGTGGGCAGATACAATACATGTTTGTGTACAATAACAATTTTCAGGAAAAATAACATTACGATGTCCAGAAATCAATTTCATTAGTACATTGGGTCATTTTGGGTACATTTGTCATTCTAGATCTACTAATATTGTCAGTACCGAGAATTTCCACGTGACTAAATGCATTGATACTTCTATAATTTATGTGTACTGCGATGGTCTAGTGGTAGAAGTTTTGCCACGCGTGTCAGAGGTTCAGGGATCGAATCCACACTCCTATATTTTTTATTTATTTTTTATTTATTTTTTTACAGAATATGTTCATCAGTGGTTGTATATCAAGCAGGGCATTTGTGTGCATTTTGTTTTGTAAGATTTCAACGAATAGAAAGTCTCCGCAATGGCGATAGATTGAAGCGCGTCTGAATGAAAACTTTGCGCGAGCCACAAGAGAACACTGTATCCGCGCCACTGATAACAGCGGCCACGAGCACTCAGCTTGAACAACACATTTCAGCGCTAGAATGCATCTTATTCAACAAACGAAAATGAATGTCCTGCTAGTTAACCGGAGATGTTTTATTTATTTGTATTAGGTGCATCCGTGCGCGAGATGTTTCAGTGCAGTTTTTATAATGTACAGTGGTGTGCGTGTGCGCTGAGGTTGAAGATCAGCTGTCTCGTCGTTGATGTTACGCAATAGTGCATACAGTGCATGATTGTATTTTGCATGAATCTGTGTGTGTTGTTATGGCGATGATGGGGGGGGGGGGGGGGGTTAGATCGTTACTGAAGGCCCTGACTGAAACCCCACGGTACGCTACTGTGTATATGTATATGTACATGTGTATATATATATATATATATATATATATATATATATATATATATATATATATATATATATTAGGGGTGGAGCCGAACCCGAATATGGTATTCGGAAAGGCACAAATAATGTGTTTTTTACGAATAATTATTTCGAACAAATACTTAAAAAATATTTGTATTCGTGAACAAGAAAAACTTTATATCAAAAAGATGCGTTTCCTCCGGCTGTAAATCCACTTGTTGATAAGAAAGGAGGAAATGACACGGAAATATTTTGGATTAGGCTAATGTCACGTTGCCATAAGGGGTCGTTCACATAGCGCGTTTTTTGAGCGTGCAGATTTCAAATGTAGGTGCGCGGCAAGCGCGCTTATAATAGAAGCGAACTGCGCACTCGTTTTTCCAGGCGCGCCTATGTTGGTTGCATAGCAACGACAGACGCGGTGCGAACTGCGCTCTTCATGATGACGAGGAAGTATCAGCAAAGAATTAATTGATTTCTAGTCCTTGCATTAGCTTTAGATATATTTATGGAGATGAGAAATGAAATAAAAAGCCGTCATCATGTCATTAATATCAGTCCATCAGAAAAGCTGTTCTAGGCTTATTCTTGGCTGGATAACTCTTAGCAGGTTTAAAAAGCCCATTTAAAATTAAATATGAATGCAGTTTTGGATTAAATAAAAGTACAGCCAAGTCAAATAAAACACGTTTTATCTCCTGTATAGTTTGGTAACACTACAATAAGATACCATTCATTAACATTACTTAATGCGCATCTAACATCAACACATTGAGTGAACAATATATTTTTACAACATTAATTAATGTTTGTGAATGTTATTTAATACAAACACTTGATTGGTCATGTTTGTTCACTTCAGTCATTGTGCATTAAATAATGTTAACATAAATAATGTTAACTTTTGATTTTAAAAATGTATTTTTAAATTAACCCCAAGGAGAATAATTGCGACAGTATATAACTATTGTTTATTGTTAGGTCATTTTATCTAATGTTATCTAACAAATTGAATCTTATTGTAAAGTGTTTTTAATACTACAGTTTCCATCTTTGTAACCATGATATACACTTTAATATATGTAAATTTAATCTAAATTAAGCTTTGGTACCGAAATTGGTACCGAGAACCGTGGATTTTCACTGGTATTGGTACCGAATACTGAAATTTTGGTACCGTGACAACACTAGTAGCTCTGTTAGCTCGGTAATTTAGACAATAGGCTGTTGACAGAGTAATGTTAACGTTGGTAATGGCTGTTATGTTATTTTCTTTTCAATGACGTTCCTTGTTACATGTTCATTGCTGGATTTATGGAAAAACATCAACCAATATTGCATATCCATTATTATAATGGATATAATTAAAGAATACTTACACTATAGCGTAAATTAGAAGTGTAACGCAAAAAAAATTAGATTTTTACACCTATTTTTAATTTTACTCGAATACAAATACAAATACAAATTTTCCCCCCTCAACAAATACAAATACAGATACAAATACCGGCTGCTTTGCACACCCCTAATATATATATATATATATATATATATATATATATAATAATATTTTTGTCAAAAATTAAGTCATCAACTAAGATGTTAGCTGTACCAATGTTGGCTATATTCAAACTAATGAATACATATGATAAAATGTAGGCCTATAATAATTTTTTTACAAAGAAAGAGTACACTTGAAATATTGTTGAAATTGTAATTATTGTTGTAATTGTAACCTTTTTAATAAAATAGCAAAACATATTTACAAGATAGATGTAAGCAAAATCTTAAAGGGGTCATATAATGGTACATGCACTTTTACAAGTTGATTGTACTGAAATGTGTGTTGGCAGTGCCTGTACACAACCATCATAAAATGATAAAAATCCATCCAGTGTTTTTTTTTTAATCTTCTTATATGTTTCCTCCTGTCTCAAATCAAGCTGTTCGATATTGTGACGTCACAAAATCGACGCCCCTCCCACGATGGCTGATTGACAGCAGCATTTCAAACACAGACCCGCCCTCGTGAGCGAGCTGTCAATCATAGCACGCGCCGATCGGCGCGTTCACTGTTGATAGCTGGAGTGCTGAGTAGAATGGCGTCTAACGATTGTGGTGTTCTGTTCTTGGGTGTAATAACGAACACAGCAGTCATTGATGATGTTTCTAAATCCGTACAGCTGAAGACGCAGTGGCTGAGTTTGTTTTCGAAGGGAATATTCCCCACGATCAACGTCAATGCTGTCATGTTTGCGCGAATCATTTCACCAGACTGCTTTACAAACGAGGGTCAGTATAAAGCTGTTTTTGCTAAGAAGCTGCTCCTGAAAAAAGGATCAGTACCAACTATTCGTGTTCCTGCTGAACCTCCAGAAGAACTGAAGTGAGTGTAACGTTTTATTGACCTTTATATTAATCTTTATATTAATCTTTGCAAATAGCTTGCACGCTTCACGATGAATGTGGCTATTTTTACACTCAGGGTACATTATGGCATGTTTTCTATGTACGACGTTATCAATATAATTCATAATCCCACGTTTATAATGAACAACGCGTTATGGTTATTGTCAGAGAATGTCCGTAGACGGGCTCTGGTTATTGTGTTATTGTGTTACAAACGGTGTACGCACAGAACAGAGGGGCGGGGTGAGCAAAGCTCATTATCATTTAAAGACACATGCACTTAAACGGCTTGCTGAAAACAGAGCTGTTTTTGACCAGGTAAAATGAGTGTTTTCTTACAATACTAATGAGAATTTTTAATTAAAGTATATTACAAACTTTTAATTTAGACCCTAAAGAATCATATTAGCTTGTACAAAAATGACATTATATGACCCCTTTAAATGGTCAATATAAGTCTTCTTCTAAATATATATTTTGTCCTTGCATTCATTCTTGTGGCTCAGTCAGTGTCACACCTGAATGAATGGCTCATTATGCAAGACATTACGCATAATGGGTGGGACATTGTATTCTCAGGTGTAAACCACTCCTCGTTCACGCCCCCCTCGCATATTGGCTTTCCAAGCAAAACCTGTCTTACACAATTTAAATCAATGTATTGTTTTATGTGAACGATAAAGCAAGACTATTTTCACATAATTTTGAAGCCAGAACTCGAAGCGACAACATCCATTAGTCAAAAGTCTTGTGGACACATATTTAGTATGAGTTTTGTGGTCTTATTTCAGCAACTTTCATTTTTTATTTCAATAACCACGCATAAACATTATTCTCTTAAAAATACAAACATCTACATACATGTTGCTCACATATTATGGTAGCCCTGTTTGTGCTATATAGAGTGAATTTACACCTTTGCCATTATCATGTTTATAAATAACTGAAAAAAGCACAAATGTCAGGGCATGTCAAAACATCCCAAGGGCCCCAAAAACGCCTTCGACCCCAGAGGGTTAATCGAGGATAGTAAGAATGCAAGGGCTTTAGATACTGCTTTGGATGCAACTAGCCTAGCGAACCCTGTACATTGTTGGCACTAATGATGTCTGACTTCACCAGTCGGAGATCACTAAAATGAACATTAAAGAGGTGTGTGAACTCACAAGTATGATGTCAGACACTGTAATATGCTCTGGCCCTCTTCCTGTTCGCAGAGTGATGATATACTTAGCAGACTATCCTCACTTAGTGGCTGGCTGTCTATGTGGTGTCCGCAGAATAATATAGGGTTCATAGACAATAATTAATATTTGTCATTAGGATACATACCGAAAGCTTTTAAGCTAGCTATTATTAAACCGCTTTAAAAAAAAATACAACTTGATCTTACAGAATTAGTGAAGGTAAAATCTCGAATCTACCTTTTACCAGTCAAAGATACTAGAAAAGGCAGTATCCCCACAACTGTTCCTTTTTAGAAAGATATGGTATCTGCGAGGATTTCCAGTCAGGATTTAGACCATATCATAATACTGAGACTGCTCTCATTAGAGTTACAAATGATTTGCTGTTATCATCCGATTGTGATTGTATCTCTTTATTAGTGTTATTTGATCTTAGTGCTGCATTTGATACTATCAACCACAACATTCTTTTGAATAGACTCGAAAATTATGTTGGCATTAGTGGAATTGCATTGGCATGGTTCAAATCATACTTATCTGACCGTTATCAGTAAACAAAGAAGTGTCATATTGATCACAAGTTCAGTATGGAGTACCCCAAGACTCAGTACTAGGACTGTTTCTTTTCACCCTGTACATGCTACCCTTGGGAGATATCATTAGGAAGCATGAAATTGGTTTTCACCATTAAGCTGATGATACTCAGCTCTATATTTCTTCACACCCCGACAAAACTTACCAATTCACAAAATTAACGGAATGCAGAGATGATATAAAAAAAATTAGATGACTGTTTTTTCAGAATTAAGTAGTAGGAAATTACTAGAGATTCTAATTATTGGACCAAAAACCTCCGCATGCTGTAACCTAGAATACTGTCTAAAGGCCCTTGCACACTAAGTCCGAAATTCGCGTCCGAAATTTTTGCACGTTAAAAAATAAATACAACCTCACGTTATGTCAATCACGCTTGCCCACTGCCTCCGAAACTTTCGTCCGTCATAAAAAAATTCGGATTAGGTTCAATTTGCTGCGTTTTTCGCATAGCAAGCATTTTGAATGCTGTTTTGACAATTCAGAGCCACCGAATCACGAATACGAAAAAACAAATGCGAAAATTTCGGACTCAGTTTGCAAGGACCTTAACACTTGATGGATGTCACGTCTTCAGTTATAGAAACCTGAGTGTGCTCTTTAATACCAATCTATAATTTGAAAGACACATTTCTAATAGTGCTGGGCGGTATACCGGTTCATACTGAATACCAGTTTTTATTTTTGTTATGATATGAACTTTTTATATACTGCAATACTGGTGTATGTCGCTTAAACAACTTTCAGAACGCGGCGCAGCGCAACACTGTTTGAGAGGGGTACATTTTCACTGTTGCACTGTGGTGAGGAACAGCTGCATGTGTTACCAAGCATGACAGTGAAGATGGGTGGGTTAAACTATAATTGATAGCTGTCAAATTATATTACAGTGTTTCCCATACACTGATTCACAATATCAACACTGCCCACCACATATACATTTTCAAAAAGGCTTTGACATCGTTGAATAAACATGAGCACTGTACGTTTCAAAGTCAGAACGTGGTGCGGGTGTTTTATATGAATTTATCTTTGAAGGGAACTGACTGTCTTTAGAAAAGTTTCGATGTTATTTTCATTTAATCTTTCTTTACCTTTCCTGATAAACCAGGGTTTATGAGAGCTACGCTGCTTTGTGTACAGCCATTACCGTGGAAACTTTACGTTCCCTCGCAAAGATATTTGAGTTCCCTCACAAACTTTTGCGATCCCTTGCAAAGATAATTGTATTCCCTCTCAAAACTGGAAGTATCTGTCCGAGCTCACAACAATTTTTGCTTGGGGAAGCAAATATCTTTGTGAAGGAATGCAAAACTTTTGCAAGTGAAAGCAAATATCTTTGCGAGGGAATGCAAAGTTTCTCGAAGGAACGCAAAAGTTTTGCGAGGGAATGCAAAAGATTTTAAAAAAAAAGTTTTTCTCCCAAATTTTTTTCACAGTATTTCCTCTCTCAGTCAGTAGAAAATGTGGTTAACACCCAGTTATGGTTGAAAATAATAATAATACCCTCATATACTGTGAAACCGGTATAATTTTGAAAAATACCGTGATATAAATTTTTTGTCATACCGCCCAGCACTAATTTATAGCATCTTTAAAACCACATTCTTCCATCTTAAAAATATATCTAAATTACAACATGCTCTCAGTGACAAATGGGGACAAATGTGACACTGAAGACTGGAGTAATGGCTGCTGAAAATGTAGCTTTGCCATCATAGGAATATTTATTTATTTATTTTTACATTTTTAAATATATTCAAATAGAAAAGTTATTTTAAATTGTAATAATATTTTACAACGTTACTGTTTTTACTGTATTCTGTTTACTTTTTGATTAGAGCTGCCCGATTAATCGCAATTTCCATGTAATCGCACTTAAACCGATTTGGCTTATCGCGATTTTGAAATCGCAAATGCTGCGATTATTTTTTTTTTTATGCGCAGCTTGTCATTGATGTACGGCTCTGTAAACGCTGCTCAATCTGAAAGCACTGTGAGTTTGAGTCACTTATAACATGTATTTGACAAAGCAACACGTGTCAAACGTTTTTCCAAACATGAGAAGCATGTATGAGCCTCTTGTCCAACAAAAGACAACATTTAATAATATGCTTTTACTCCAAGCTCACTTCATAACAACAGTTGAGCATCCTTCTGTAAAATGATATGGTTTCTTACACAGAATGAGGCAGTTTTGTTTTTATTAGTCATGTTTAATCAAAGCGTTTCAATCTTCTGTTTATTCAGCCAGTGGCGGAGGGGTGGCCGGGCAGGGGCCAGCAGTTACTCTGGGGTGGCACAAAAAACATCATTTTGCAAACAAACACGGCACTCATCCAACCTTAAAATACTTTTTAAAGTAACGTAGGTGGCCAAATCACAATGATGTATAATGTACAATAGCTAGCCTACAATGACATTTTTAATTAAAGTTTACCAAATAACTGAGTGTCATAATTTTACTCACCCTCAAGTTATTTAATCAAATAAAACTTTTTTTTGAATTTTTGAATTGAATTTTGAAGAGCTCGTGGAATACCTCTTTAAATGGCTCAATGAGCACAGTCAAATCTACAACACTTTTCTCTCCAGAATTCTTTTCATTTGGTGAAGTTCATGTCTTAGGTCATCTATGTTAATAATAATAATATATTTATTTTGTATAGCGCCTTTAAAAGTAGCTTTCTCAAAGCGCTTTACAGACAAGCATAACAGCAAAGGAATAACACAATGTAAATACAAAAAAATAAACACATAAAATTAAGATCATGTAAAAGCAATCCTAAAATAAAATGTTTTAAGAAGAGATTTAAAAGTCACTAATGTATTTGCTTCCCTAATGTCGGCCGGGAGAGAATTCCAGAGCTTAGGAGCATAGACAGAAAATGCTCGGTCACCCCACGTATGAAGCCGTGTCTTCGGAACAACCAAAAGACCACTCTGAGAGGAGCGCAGATTGCGACGTGGTGTGTAAGGGATTAATAAGTCAGCCAAATACTGATGTGCCAGATTGTGCAGAGATTTATAGGCCAGCATAAGGATTTTAAAATCAATACGGTACCTAACAGGTAGCCAGTGCAGGGACTCCAAGACCGGGGTTATATGGTCCCTGGCCCTGACCCCAGACAGTACTCTAGCAGCTGAATTTTGAAGATATTGCAATTTATCCAATGATGATGTAGATACCCCAGCTAGAAGACCATTGCAGTAGTCAATGCGCGAAAAGACAAAAGAGTTCTCAACTTCTCAGCTACCGAAAAGGACAACATAGGACGTAGCCGGGCTATATTTCTGAGGTGATAAAATGATGTCTTAACTGTATTCTGGACAAAAGGCTCAAATGACAGTGTGGCGTCAAATATGACACCCAGGTTTTTTAATTTGGTCTTAAACTCCAGTGCAACGCCATCAACAGACAGAGTAGGAGACCCAACCTTTCGCAGTTGATGTGGAGATCCAAGGAGCATAACTTCTGTTTTTGAGCCGTTTAGAGACAGAAAATTATTGGACATCCAAATCTTTATCTCAGCAATACAGTTAGAAAGATGCCCAACGTTCACTTCCTGACCCGGTCTAGTATGTATATAAATCTGTGTATCATCAGCATAAAAGTGATAGTTAAGGTTGAGAGATTGTAGTAATTGACCAAGTGGATAGATGTACATACTAAAGAGTGAAGTATGTGCCCAAGACCCTTGTGGAACACTCGTATGAACAGAACCAACTTTGGACCTATAACCACCCATAAAAACAAATTGACTGCGGTCAGTGAAATAGGACTTGAACCAGTCAAGAACAGTCTCTGACAAGCCAAATACATGTTCGAGGCGATTGAGTAGTAGGGCATGGTCAATAGTGTCGAAGGCTGAACTGAGATCCAAGAGAATGAGAATGGACGTGGAGCCGGAGTCGGAGGCAATTAGTAAGTCATTAGCGACTTTCACCAACGCAGTCTCAGTGCTGTGTAATTTTCGAAATCCTGATTGATGAGGCTCAAATAGTTTATTTTCAATTAAGTGTTTGTTTGTTTAATTGGACTGCAACCACACCCTCCAAGATTTTAGACAGAAATGAGAGATTTGAGATAATTTGACAGATTTTTCACATCAGAATTTTGCTTTTTTAAAACGGGAGTAACCACAGCAGTTTTAAGTGCTGCTGGCACCTCCCCAGATGACAAAGAGTCATTTATTATAGCAAGAACTGAGGGACATAAAGGACCAAAGCAGGATTTAAACAGGCTACCAGGCATGGGATCAAGTATGCAAGTGGTAGCTTTTTGCAGAGCATCTCAGGTTGTAATAAAGTAAATTTGGATAAAGGAGTGCCAGAGAACCTAGGAGTATAACTGCAAGGTATGGATATTTGTGCGAATATTGTACATTTTTTCACTGAAAGATTTGAGAAACTCATTACACAGCCAGTCAGATGAAGTCAGAGAACTGACACTATCTGCTTTAAGCAGACTGTTAATTGTATGAAAGAGCTTCCTGGGATTGCTTTGATTATTATCAATAATGTTTGAGAAATAGGCAGATCTTGCAGTTTCAATGGCTACTCTGTAGTTTGACAAGCAATCTTTCCAGGCCTGGTGGAACACATTTAAACCAGAGTGACGCCATTTTCGCTCTAATTTCCAACACACAGCCTTCTGTATACGCAAATCACCATTATACCAGGGGGCTGACTGTGCAAATGAAACATTACGTGTTTTTATGGGTGCAAAGATGTCCAAGTTGGCTGTAAGGACATTATTAAATACTGAAATTTTATCCTCAAGAGGAGCACAAGACATGCCATCTAAAGAAGAGAAAATCGAGTTTGCAAAGGTAGCATGATCAATTGATTGCCATTTACGGAATGAAATAGTTTGTGAAGTCTCTCTACTAGAATGAAATGTCTCAATATTAAAGAAGATAGCTAGATGATCAGAAAGTCCAGCATCCACAACAGAGAGATTAAAAAGAGATGAGTCATTTGCAATAATTAAATCTAACGTGTGTCCTTTACAGTGAGTGGGGACATTTACAAACTGAGAAAAATTAAAACAGTCCAAGAGTGATAGAAAATCCTTGGCCAAGAGACAGGCTTTCTGGTCTACATGTATGTTAAAATCACCAAGAATCAAAATTCTCTTAAATCTGATGGACAATATATAAAGAAGATCAGCAAACTCAGACAGAAAGTCCTTATTCAGTTTAGGAGGTCGATAGATAGTGACCATAGCAGAATGGAGAGCAGAGTGAGTATCAGACACATTTAAAACAAGACATTCAAAAGTTTTAAAAGGAGGAACGGACACAGGGTGAATCTTGTATTGCAGTTTGTAAACAACTATAATACCACCACCTCTACCTGTAGTTCGTGAAACGTCAATGAGTCCAAAGCCCGCTGGAGTCAGCTGATTAAAAAGAAAACCATCGTCCTGTTTGTGTCATGTTTCCGTAATGAAAAACAAGTCCAGCTTCTTGTCCATGATAAAATCCGCCAGCAATAAAGCTTTGCTGTTCACAGAGCGCGCGTTAAGTAGCGCGGCTTTTAAAGGGCTTGCAGACACCGCATCACAGAAATGCCGCTCATACGGCAGAGCAGAAAAGTTAGTAAGATCAACCCCAGAGGAAGACAGTCTTGTAATCCTTCGCCGGCAGTTCAAAACTGAGATGGAGGACGACGAGGAAGAGACGTAGCTTCGTCCTGTGCTCCGATGAATATACCGCTTGGGCCGCAGTAATCCAGCCCTGTCACAGTGGTCGTAGGTGTCCCCCGACAGATAGTAATTCCGCTTCAGGGATAAGAGCTGGCGAGAGGTGTACTGCAAGGCCATGTTCATTAAAGCCTTGTCTGCACCAGCTCCAAATAAGCCTATCTGTGAGTCCACAGAGCCAATAGAAAGCAACCAGGCCAACACCAAGAAAAGCAATCTCCTGGCAAACATGAAGAAAGCACACCGCATCACAACGGAGAGAGGAGCGGCAGCCAAAGCGCGCCAGCGTACCCTGCTCACCCGTCAACCCGGAAACCCATCATGAAAGATATTATATATAGATATTAACAATAACTCAGAGACACTGCCTGAAGAGGAAGCACTTTTCATGTTGCATGAATAGATAGAGGCAAATGGAAAAAGTTCTTCCTCCTGGCAAAATGTTGCACTAGTGGGGTTCAGAGCTTGGATTCCCATCATAATTTCACAGTTTGGTTTTGAGAATTGTCTGTTTAACTCACTCAGCATATTGTCAAGCACGGGGTAGAATATACTGGTCCGAAAAGTGTCTTTAGTACTTTCAGAACGGCCAGCTAATTGGGACATTGTAACACATCCATGGAGTTTTAAACTCTGTTTAGTCTTTCTTTTTGGAGCTGGCTCTGTTTCAATGTTGCATTGCTCAGCAGTGTTTAAGACATCTTTCCAGAGTCCTTCAAAGTAGGATTCATTCCTGTAATGAAAACAATGCATAAGAGCAATTAGATCCAGGGCTGAACCCAAATCAAGAGATGGTGATTGAAGAATATCAGAGAGACATCTTGTCACCAAATAGCTCAGTGAAGATCATTAAAAGACGAATGAATTCCAGGTCCATTTGTGCAAGAAGTCCACGTGCCTCAACGGTTCTATCTCCACTGTTTTATTCAGATATTTCCTCTAGCACACGAATTACAGCAGGTAATCGTTTGAGGACAGTATTGCAAGCCATATGTTGACAAGCCCACCTTGTGTCACTTAATTTTTGCAGCTCTCTGGGTGCACTATCATACATTTCTTTCTGTATGTTAAGCCATTTGATATGAACATAGGAGCCTGACATGAATGAATACAGTCTCTGCAAAATTGCAAAGAAACATTCATCTTGGAGGACTGCTTTCACAGTGTCAACTAACACTAAATTAAGGCAATGGGCATTGCAATGTACAGTACATAAAATGCCTGCTTTGCCACCTCCTTAATACGAGACTGAACGCCAGAGTGCTTGCCACTCATTACGGAGGCACCATCATAGGCTTACCCAACCAGGTTACTCCTGTAATCCAAGCCATATATTTCAAGGATATGGATTATTTTTTCTGTCAGTCCTGCAGCATCAAGGCGCTCTGCAGCTTCAAAATGTAAGAAGCTTTCCTTAACTGCTCCTTGGTAGTAGTATCTTAGCACCAAAGAGATCTCTGTTCTTTTTTATTGGTATCTTTAGTTTCATCAGCCATAATGGCAAACACCTTTCCTTGACTTCATTTATGATGGAGACACGCACCATTTCTGCCAATGTGTCCAAAATTTCATTTTGAATATGATGATTTGTGTTTTTTGCGTTTTGAGGCACCGGCAATTTCTTCTTAACATTTGGGTCATGGTTGCCGATGACATTTAATATTTCTAAAAAGTTTCCCTTGTTGTCAGCATCAGCTGTCTCCCTGTGACCCTCTGGGATATTGTCACGATCGGTTCAAAAAACAAAACTGAGGACTCAATTGCAGAAAAATAGGAATTTAATAAAGGAAAAGGCAAAAATACAAGAACAAAACAAAACTCCCACGCGGGGGAAACCACTAGAATATATTAACAAACTTAAACACTGGAAACAAAACACAAGAACATTAGACAACGTAACAGCACAGTACAACAGACACAAGGAGACTAAATAGGGAGGCAAACAAAAGAAGGTAACGATGACAACAGGTGGAATTAATTAAACCCATAACAAGATAACAAGAAGGGCGGGGCTAACAATGAACACGAGCACATGGCTCAACATAACAAACACCCAAGTGCAAAACAAGACAGGACAAACTTGTGACATAACCCCCTCTTTAAGGAGCGGCTACCAGACGCTCCACTAGGACAGGAGGGACAGACCAGGGCGGGACTGGAGGGACAGACCAGGGCGGGACTGGAGGGACAGACCAGGGCGGGACGGGAGGGACAGACCAGGGCGGGACGGGAGGGACAGACCAGGGCGGGACGGGAGGGACAGACCAGGGCGGGACGGGAGGGACAGACCAGGGCGGGACGGGAGGGACAGACCAGGGCGGGACGGGAGGGACAGACCAGGGCGGGACGGGAGGGACAGACCAGGGCGGGACGGGAGGGACAGACCAGGGCGGGACGGGGGGAACAGACCAGACTGCCCATCAGGCGGCCAGGGTGGAGACTTTCCCTCGAGCGGCCAGAGTGGAGACTTTCCCTCGAGCGGCCAGGGCGGAGATCCTCCCTCGGGCGGCCAGGGCGGAGCAGATTGTCCATCGGGTGGCCAGGGTGGAGACTTTCCCTCGGGCGGCCAGGGCGGAGACCTTCCCTCGGGCGGCCAGGGCGGAGCAGATTGTCCATCGGGCGGCCAGGGCGGAGCAGATTGTCCATCGGGCGGCCAGGGCGGAGACTCTCCCTCGGGCGGCCAGGGCGGAGACTCTCCCTCGGGCGGCCAGGGCGGAGACTCCCCCTCGGGCGGCCAGGGCGGAGACGACCCCTCGGGCGGCCATGGTTCAGGAACTCGAACTGGCACCACCGGCTTGGGCACTGGAACTGGCACTGGAACTGGCACCACCGGCTCAGGCACTGGAACTGGCACCACCGGCTCAGGCACTGGAACTGGCACCAACGGCTCAGGCACTGGAACTGGCACCAACGGCTCAGGCACTGGAACTGGCACCAACGGCTCAGGCACTGGAACTGGAACTGGCACTAGAACTGGCACCACCGGCTCAGGCACTGGAACTGGCACCACCGGCTCAGGCACTGGAACTGGCACCAGCACTGGCACCACCGGCTCAGGCACTGGAACTGGCACCAACGGCTCAGGCACTGGAACTGGCACTGGAACTGGCACCACCAACTCGGGCACTGGAACTGGCACCCCCGGCTCGGGCACTGGAACTGGCACCACCGGCTCAGGCACTGGAGCTGGCACTGGAACTGGCCCTGGAACTGGCACCACCAACTCAGGCACTGGAACTGGCACCACCGGCTCAGGCACTGGAACTGGCACCACCGGCTCAGGCACTGGAACTGGCACCACCGGCTCAGGAACAGACACCACCGGCTCCGGCTCAGGAACAGACACCACCGGCTCCGGCTCAGGAACAGACACCACCGGCTCCGGCTCAGGAACAGACACCACCGGCTCCGGCTCAGGAACAGACACCACCGGCTCCGGCTCAGGAACAGACACCACCGGCTCAGGAACAGACTCTGACTGGGAAAACGTGACTTGAACAGTCTCTGGCTGGGCAGACGTGACGTGAACAGTCTCTGGCTGGGCAGACGTGACGTGAACAGTCTCTGGCTGGGCAGACGTGACGTGAACAGTCTCTGGCTGGGCAGACGTGACGTGAACAGTCTCTGGCTGGGCAGACGTGACGTGAACAGTCTCTGGCTGGGCAGACGTGACGTGAACCTTCCCGGGAATCTCCAGGATCTTAAACAGCGTTGAAAAATACTCCAACAATGTTTCAGCAGGCGTCTTGTCAGGAGATACAGGCTCTGTAGCAACCATTTTGCCAGGTGACACAGGCTCGGCAGACGTGACGTGAACATTCTCTGTCTGGGCAGACTCGACGTGAATGGTCTCTGGCTGGGCAGACGTGACGTGAACAGTCTCTGGCTGGACGTGAACAGTCTCTGGCTGGACAGACGCAACGTGAACCGTTACGGAGGGAGCCTTTCTCCTCCTCCTGTGTTTAGGAGTCCCCGAACTCTGGACCACTGATACTGGAATCACTGGCGCTGGAGTCACCGGCGTTGGAATCATGGGAACATGTGAAGAAAAACGCTCGGGGTTGAACCTTGCCGGTCCTTGGTCAGGAAATGACCAAACTGGAGAATGCTGTCGGTGCCCACCTGTCGTATCTCCTCCCCTGCGTCCTCCACGAATTCCTCTAAATATGACCAGCCGAGTCCCTCTAAAAGATTCTCTGTCCCATGTTGTGAGTAAGGGTCTGCGAGAATCCATTCTGCTGAGTCCTCAAAAAATGGCTGTTACGTTCTGTCACGATCGGTTCAAAAAACAAAACTGAGGACTCAATTGCAGAAAAATAGGAATTTAATAAAGGAAAAGGCAAAAATACAAGAACAAAACAAAACTCCCACGCGGGGGAAACCACTAGAATATATTAACAAACTTAAACACTGGAAACAAAACACAAGAACATTAGACAACGTAACAGCACAGTACAACAGACACAAGGAGACTAAATAGGGAGGCAAACAAAAGAAGGTAACGATGACAACAGGTGGAATTAATTAAACCCATAACAAGATAACAAGAAGGGCGGGGCTAACAATGAACACGAGCACATGGCTCAACATAACAAACACCCAAGTGCAAAACAAGACAGGACAAACTTGTGACAGATATATTCTGGGTTGCAGTTAACAGCAAGACTTCTGCTACAGTTTTTATGTATGTACTGTGCGATTTTCCTCTATTTGCTTTTTGTGCTCTTTATTTAAAATAGTCATTAAAGATGAATCAGTCTTTTTTTCTTCTTTCAAATTCCTTCCAAGCCATCATTGCATTTATGTGTGCCTCAGACTTTGCATGCCCAGCAAATCCACCATCTCTGAATGTTGCCTTTTTCCAATTCTTATATCCCACAACAGATGCAAAGACTGAATCTGTGTTTAGAAGGCCAAAGTTTCTACAAGCGAAACAGTACACTGCCTGGCACTGGGAGTATATCCATGGGTGTAAATTGTACCATGACGCTTGAAAGTTTCCTCGTCTGTCACCCTGGAGAGTCCTGGGAAAGACTTTAAGGTGTGGCTGGACTGGACCATCAGCTCTTAATGTGGAAATGTCTAGAACAATAAAGAAATGGTGACAGAACAAAAATTTGCTATATAAATTATTTTACACATCAGAAAAAGGGGGGAAAAATCCCAAGACAAATAATTATTTTATTATTTTTTTTACTGTTTTTCCCATCATTTACACCTAACATTTGACTGAGGTTCTTTGATAAACCTGAAAATAAGACTTTCACACTTATAATCAAGGTATGTGTAATTGGTAGTTTACCTGGAGGTCCAATTGTGTCAGCGTGGTTAGTTGGCTCCTCTTCATTCTCAAAGTCTGTCTTCTGAACTGTCTGAGAAAGTGCTAGAAAACAAAAATCAGTCTCAGTTTGTTTTCATACGCTTTAAACAGTTTTATATTATTGATTTCTATATCACTTGTTGTATTCAAACATATCCAGTAGAGTAGTCAGGTGTGTGAGTGGAGGTATACCTAACATTTCTCTTGGGCTTGTGCTCTCTGGAGATTCTTCGCCCTCACTCTCTGGGTCAGTCTTTCTTTCTCTCTTTCATCCTGCCTATAATTCTCCTGTGTCTTAAGCCCTATTCACAATGGATAAGTATTACCTGGTGACCTCTAATCATTTGTAATAATTGCGGAGGTTGTCGGTGATCTTAATCCCTTGCGAATCGGCCATGTCTGTAATTTGTAAAGTAAAAATTCCCCCACAAATGACCTACCATATTTCGCCGAACACCGAGGTCCTGTGATAATATTAGTCCCGTGCGAATCGGCATCTCTGTGATTTGGCGGGGTCGTATATAATTTTTTTCAAGGTTTTTGTTTCCTGTGCGCCTTTTTATCCATCTTTCGCGAAGAATATACTGTATATAAAATCGACCTAGAAGCTAGTAATTATATTGATAAACATATTGGTAAACATTATTAATGTTTGAATCACATTAAATGTTTCATGATAAAAACATAACTTAATGAATTTCCCTATATATTCAGAGATGAAAATAGAGACATGAAAAAGAGACATGAGACATGAAATTCAGAGATAACATGAAAATAGTTCTGAGCATCCAAGTCAGCTAATGTAAAGCTAACTGCTGTTTACACAGGACATTGATAAAACTTCACTGACACAAAGAGTTGAAAGGAACTAAAATAATAATTTATCTGATTTTAATAACTCACCTGAAAAGATGTGTTTGTGTGCTCAAACACGAGTTGATCCAGGCACCAAAGCGAAGCTGCACCCCTCGTCTCCCAGTCTGGAAATTTTGCTACGGAAACTCCCGCGATAGCGCATTTGCCTGTAAGTGACAGTGATTACACTGTCGCGATAGTTTCGCAGTCCGAACGTAATCGTTTAGCGATAACCGATCGAGGTCCTTTTGATCAATATCTAAGAAATTATTATTATTATTTATAATAGATCGCAATTACGATCGGGGTGGCCAGTGGGGTGGCCGTGATTATTTCCATGGCCACCCCCAGCCACCCCTGGCCACCCCCTAGCTCCGCCCCTGTATTCAGCTACAGTGATGATGCCCGATAGGGATTTCCTGGAATGATATGCGTGGGGCATATTTGGCGTGTATGCGTGAGAGCGCCCTCTGGCGTTGAGATGGAGCATTTACTAACGATCAGCCGCACTGCACTGAGACAAGCTGGTCATAAAATAATCGCAGCCTTTGCTAAATTGCGTGCGGTTTCCTTGCGATTAATTGTGCAGCCCTATTTTTGATCAAATAAAATATGTCTTGGTGAGCATAAAACACTTATTTTTTTACAATAAAAATGTCACTGACTCTAAACTTTTAAACTATAGTGTATATAATATTTACATTTTGCTGGATCAGTTGTAGTACTGGCATAATATAATATGTTACACATTTAAACCTTTACTTTCCATCTCATCTTACCGGCCTGTTAGTGTTTCTTCTGTCTTTTGAGGGGATTTTAACAACTAACCCAAGTTCTTCTTTGAATTACTTAATTGGTACAATATCATTTACCACTTAATCACTTAAACTCTGATATCATACATTAACATTTAATCTCAGATGTGACCTAAAACATGCCCCCCTGAAGCACCATCACAATTTAATTTACCATGTGTCAGTTTGTTTGTCTAAGTGGTTCAATCTTGTGGTTACTCTGTCTTCAGGGGTTTTAAAATCATTTTCCTCCTCTCAAATATGACCAAGCTTACACACATCAAAACCTGTTATTATTGTAGATTGAATAACTGCAGGGCACTGAAACATACATGAGTGTAGCAATTATGTGGGTATGCCACATAATATCCAAGTTTATTAAGCATCACTGTTGAATTTTAGCATATGTTTTTTCGTTGACACTGCTAGATAC
This sequence comes from Abramis brama, assembly GCF_963993115.1. NCBI lineage: Eukaryota > Metazoa > Chordata > Actinopteri > Cypriniformes > Leuciscidae > Abramis > Abramis brama. The sequence continues at coordinate 28,200,882 of NC_139967.1, read as the reverse complement.
TGTATTAGATGCTAAAAGGCTCCAAGTAAGACCACTAATGAGCAAGATAGATGATAGAGACAGGTGAGCTTTGTTAATTACATTTTATATAAAACTGAAGAATGTGGCCTCATAAACTTGCTAATGAGTAGTATTTTCTTAATATCAAAAACAATAGTTTAAGCATGATTCTGTATTAGCCAGAACTTCCCACAGATTTAACCACACTCTCAGGCCTGCTTAGTGAACCAAGGAGGACTATATAATATCTATAATATCTAGAGGAAGCTGTAAAATAATAAAAATGGATGCCAAGAAAAGAAAAACTACCAGTGATAATGAGCATTGTTACTTAAAAACTATTTAGCCTGGTAATCTCAGTTGAAGAACATCTCATAAATGATTCAGATATGTGTGTTTAGTTTGGTCTTTTGGCTCTTTAAATTTTGCACTGACTTCATAAATAGCCTTTTGTGTCCTCTCCTTGTGCAAGTCATATTTGGCTATGAACCCAGGGCTTGATTAGCCTCAGTCGCCTTCCAGTTAGCTCCAGAAAAGTCTGTTCACATACTTACAATTGTGCTTGGCGTCAGCGGCATACAATCTCTGCTCGTATGTGTAGTCCTGCCAAAAACATGCTAGCATGGATGCAGGACAAATGGGTTATTAAAGCAGAGCCTGTTTAAAAAAATCTCACTGTTTGGTCTACGGTCTACTCAGGCACCAATTAGAGCCATTCAGAGCAAAGAGGCAACATGTTGTTTGTAATTGGTCCCCCTTTATTCAATACAGAAAGGTGTGTGTGTTTTGCGCAGATATGAATGGTTTGACCACTTTCAGTTGCTCTAAACCAGTTCCAGATTTCTTAGAAGACTGAATGTTAATGGTTTGCTTGTGTCACATGATCAGTCTTCCACCCTGCTAAGTCCATTTGGGCCTCCTGATACATTGCATTAAAAATCCTGCACACTTTCAAACTCAGCACTTCAAAAACCATTACGCCACTCATCTACACATTCAGAGCACACCATCTATTGGCCTTAATACAGAGGGAATTCTTACCAGCACTTGGAGACACTGTAATTCAAAACAAAACGATCTGGATAAAAGATTTTGTTTCTTTCATCGTGTAATGTTTTGGCATGCGATAAAAGGTATTGGACGTCACTTCTACGGGTGTACAATTCATATGAGACATAAAGGAAAATGAATTGAGAGCAGATGGAATAGTGCACAGGCCCAATATCACAATTTATAAACATCTGGTTTAAGAATTAAGCTTGGGAAATGTTCTCTGGTGGTGCGTCAGGGTAAACTGAATTCATAATCAGTGGCAGCATTTAGAATTACAATTAACTTTCGATGGAGAAGAGCTTTGCAATTTACGAAATGCAGCCATATTGTGACTGAGGTATATTTAATGACTACTGTTTTTTGGTATTTGATATACTCCATCCTCTTGCTCAAAATATATATTTAAAGAGAGAGGAGTCACATGAGGCAGAACACTCAAGGTATGAGAACCATATCCTCCGTGGTTCAGTCGTGGCCTAATGGTTAGAGAGTCAGACTGGTAACCCTAAGGTTGCAGGTTTCATTCTCAATACCGGCAGGAAAAGACTGAGGTGCCCTTGAGCAAGTCACTTAACCCCCAATCACTCCCTGGGCGCCACAGAAAAATGGCTGCCCACCGCTCCGTGTGTGTGTGTGTGTGTGTGTGTGTGTGTGTGTGTGTGTGTGTGTGTGTGTGTGTGTGTGTGTGTGTGTGTGTGTGTGTGTGTGTGTGTGTGTGTGTGTGTGTGTGTGTGTGTGTGTGTGTGTGTGTGTGTGTGTGTGTGTGTGTGTGTGTGTGTTACTCACTAACTCCTAATGTGTGTGCACTAACTCGGATGGGATAAATGCAGAGGACAAATTCCGAGTATGGGTTACCCTTCACAATGAAACATGTGACTTTGTACGAGTTAATATGAATTATCCACCAATTCACCAAAATGTAAAATAGTTTTGTAAAACAATATGTTTTGGTTGAATTCACAAAATAATTATTCAAAATAATTTGTGAAAGATTCAACCAGTTTTTCTAAAAGATATGGGTAATAAAGATTAATTCACAAATCAGACATCACTATCATGGTCTTAGTGCAGTACTCAATTTCTTCACTTCAAAATAACAAGCCATTTTTTCTCTCTCACTATTTAGGAGAATAAACAGTCAGTTATTATGATTTGTGAGAAAACGAATTATAGGAAAAGTCACATAATAAAACTACTAGATAAAGAGTGCTAAACTTGAAAAATGTCCACCATTGAATTTCACCCATGTGTTCTTACCTTGTCAGCTGCAGTTCAGTTCTATGCCTGCAACACATTTTCTTGTTTTCTTGCTCACTGACAGCATATGAATATGGCGACCTGACCTCAGCCACGCACATGTATGCACTAATGAATAATTCACAGTCATGCAGATTTCAGCCACATGAAAGTCTGCCAAGAATATAACAACTCTGTTTTTCATTCTTTTTCTCTTTCTCTCTGCCAGACAGGCAGTTGTGAAGTTCAATGAAATCACACCTGTAACAGTATATCGCTCCAACTTTCTGTAGAATATAACAACTTTGTTTTTCATTTTTTTTTCTCTTTCTCTCTGCCAGATAGGCAGTTGTGAAGTTCAATGAAATCACACCTGTAACAGTATATCGCTCCAACTTTCGTCAACAGATAAACAACAAAGAACATGATGTAGAAAATCACTTAAATTCTGTTCTGATACTGGTTATATATAATCAGCAGAGGGTAATGATTAAAAAAAACTTCACACATGCAGCACATCATAACTTGCATATGACTCCACATGCACAGCACATTTTCACAACCAACATTTTCCAACTGTGTGAAGAAATCCATCATGAATTTTTTGACAGCAGTGATATTCAATTTGTCAAATGCTAGTGAACAAACGACAAAAAACCTTACAGTGTTGCATATATATTTATACATGCAGTGAATGGGATCATTTAACTCCAATTCCTGTGCACCCATTACCAGATTAACTTTACAGACAGCTTCAGGCAGCCTCGCTCTCCCAGCATCCCGCACTCTCCCTCTGTTGTGGGCTGCCGACAGTTAGAGGCGAAGTGCACATGTTGGTGTTTATTTCCATTCTGTCATGTGTATGAATCTGATTACAGGTCACTAAGTCAATATTTAGCTTTTGCGGACGGATTGCAGGCGGTCAGTATATTTTGCTTCTTGCCACTTCTCCCAGCATCTGCTGCCAGAAGCCTGTGTGTAAAAATCAAAAGTGCTCCACTGTGACAAATATAAAGACAAACAAACAAGTTCAGAGAGGCTGTGTAAAACAGGGTGGCATTGCATCTGTTATCCTTATTCAAATTGTATGCATAATTCTTAGCTCTTATAGGTATTTATAAAACGATAACAGTTCCAAATTAGATATCTGTTGAAATAGCAATGGTCTTTAGGTTTTTGAACATACATGTGGTTTTTATATTTATTACCTTTTATGTTTATATTTAATAAGGAACAAAATTATTTTTAAGACATTTCTAGCATTAAAGGGTTAGTTCACCCAATAATGAAATTTCTGTCATTAATTACTCTCGCGTCGTTCCAAACCCGTAAGACCTTCGTTTATCTCCGGAACACAAATTAAAATATTTATGATGAAATCCTTGAGCTTTCTGCATCAATCCTACCAATCCTGCATCAGTATCACACACATGCGTCATCGTACTCAGGTGAACAGCGTCAGAGACTGACATGGAAGAGAAGAAATTCTTGAATAAAGTCATTATTTTTGTTTTTCTCGCGCACAAAATGTATTCTCGTCGCTTCATAACATTAAGGTTGAACCTCTGTAGTCACATGGACTATTTTAACAATGTCTTTACTACCTTTCTGGGCCTTGAAAGTGGTAATAATGTTGCAGTCTATGGGGGATCAGAAAGCTCTCAGATTTCATCAAAAATATCTTCATTTGTGTTCCGAAGATAAACGAAAGTCTTACGGGTTTGGAACGACATGAGGGTGAGTAATTAATGACAGAATTTTATTTTAACCCTTTAACAAGAGATTGATACCATCTAAAAAAAAGATATGACAATATAGTCTGTGTTCACTGAAAATACAGTCACTATACAAATAGACTGACATATGTTGATTATTATGTTGCATAAAGACTCCTAAATTGGTGCATTACCATTTGGTCGGCAACTCAAAGAATTTGTTCAAATAAGCCTGAGGTGCACAAATCTTGGACGCACACACGCACGCATGCAAAAGGGGCAGTTTCTGTATAACACATCATGGTTAAACTCCAGTTTACATTCTGGCCCTCAGGCTGAGGGGATTTAAAATTTATTAAAATAGAGAGAGTATTTTTCTTTCAGTCATGACTCTATTTCAGGGGTTGCACTGTGCAAGCAGACCACACACGCTCCGACCCAAAGACATGAATACAGACATATGTGAACACTGCGGCAAAAACACACATGCTCACAAATCAGAATGAAAAGGAATTGTTTTCTTTTCTTATAGTTTTTTCAAGTCTCTTTTCCCAGAGTTTTCATTTGATTCTGCTGAGCTTCAGTAATGACAAGTTACAAAGTGAACTAGTAAAACATTGAAACTTCCTTTGGCAAACCTATATTTATTAATACTTTGGGTAAATTAATAGAAAAAACACAATGTGAATTCAGTGTTGATTCAAAGCTTTAGCTCAGACCATATATTCATATATTGTGTTTAGGGAACACAACAATCGCTTTTAAAACAAGAATTCAGATTCATAAAATGTTCAAATTATTTTCTAAAACTGGTTGTATGCAAAACCAAAAACAGCATAAAACAATATTACAGATATTTCACAGAAGCCAAAGAACAGATAGGACTTTCAGGTATTCTTTTCGCAAAGCATCAAGTTTAACATCAATGTAAATTAATTTGTATATGTATATGGTTTATATTAATACGCCAGTTATCCCTTTGCCCCTAAAACACCCTAAAATGTTCTTCAAACTCTCAACGCCTGCCTTCGTTTGCAGTGTAATAGGTGAACAACACACAGGAAATAAGTTCAGCCCCCACCACCAACTTAATTTCACTTAAACTCACACACACATCTGGAATTCATTGTGAAGCAGGGAAAAAATGGGGAAAATGAGAGCGAGGAGAGACTGTAGATGCCTTACATTTCCTCTGATGCTGAGATACTGTTGTGTGCCGAAAATCTCCTGGCGGTTTGTTTGCCTGACTTTTTTGGAATGATGGAGGCATTTTGGGAGGGAAACAAATAAGACATTCACACACAACCCTGCTTGAAAATATGAGTTAATGCCCAGACAGGGCTATTTTTCAGAAACATTGCACTGATTACACTTTAAATCGAAATGCGGTAACGGAGGCTTGTGCAGCCAGAAGCAAACAGTTTCATACGGTAATTCGACAGATGGTCGTATGTAGATGTAGTCTCTTTCATCTATGTTGTAGACCACCTAAAATGAGACATGGATTACTGTAAGATAGCATAATGCATTTCCTCTGGGTCTCCTGTCAGAGCATTGTAATTTAGGTACAATGTGTGCGGTGGATTGGTTTTGTGTATCTGTGAGAATTAAACAGAATTTAGCATGTTTTTCGAATTACTAGTTTCATTAGGTTTATATCCAACTTTCCCAGCTGTTAATATCTCCCTTTAAATGTTATAAATAACCGGAAGACTGAACTCTGCATTGTCTTGCTGATGTATGAGGGGTCGAGGTTAATAATAGCATGGTAATAGTTCAGGAAAACCGGTATCAAGTTAAACAGACCAAAGGGAAAAGCATAATTGTTTGGATCTCCATTCATAATCAACAGGCCATTATGATAGAGGCTGCAAGTCTCTCTGCGATTAAGTGTACTTGGGATCAAAGCAGCCTGCTATTCAGATAAGGCTGAATGAGAGCAATTTGATTGGTGCCTGATTTGGGAAGCAAACAGATTTTCTCAGTGGATAATTGGACATGATGTCACATTCCCGCCATTTTGACCACTCCCTTCTTGACCTTTTCCAAGCTGCTTTATTTGAAAAAAAATATTGAGTAACTAACAAAAACATGCCGTCTTTGGCAGACAAATCAGCTAACATCCCTGAAGCAGAAATAGCTCCTCCTTTTTCTTACCAGTGGAATTGGAAACACAAGAAAAACCTTTACTTTGTTTTCTGAAGTTTAATTTCCGTACTTTGCTCTAAGTGTTCCCAGCTGCTATCCCCCGTTTACGTAACACTTTTCTCTGCAGGGTTCTGTCTTAATAAGGGTGCTGCGCAGTCCCTGGGTCCCAACATTTATTTTGCACACCACTTCAAGTCAGCATCCAAGCATTGGTGACTAAGCTCAGATTTAATAACCACAGGGTGAATCTAGTCCTCATTGTTGACTGAAACTTATATCTCACTGTACAACCAATTTCTTTTGTTTTTTTTACAAATTTTTTTTTTCCTTCGCACAGGTTACCAAAGACTCCCTCCACATCAGACAAACATAAATCCCTGCCTCAAACTTGAGGCATTGATTGAGCCAGTGTTGCTATTAGGTGGAACAGGATGCTCAAACAAATAGAGAAATGCACCATAGAATAAATAAATAACTTATAGTCTATTCAAATTAGGCTGGGGTATTAAAAAGTGTTTTAACATTGAACAAATTATACATTTCACTTTTAATATACACTTCTTTCTCTTGTTGGGATAAACAATTGTTCTTCCATTTGTGGTATAACTAACAGTGACCTTCATGTCTCTTTGCATATACAGTCAGACATAAAAGAATAATTAATTTAGTCCTGAAATAATTGTTATATATATATATATATATATATATATATTGATCCCTCTGTAGCATAGCTGAGAGATTCAGGCAGTTTACAGCAGTCAGCAACTGCCTTCCACAGCAGCTGATAAGTGTCACCACAAACTTTTTGCACTCGTTCTGTAAATGTGCAACAGTTTTTTGGCTGTGAGATTTTTCTAAATAAACCATTGAAATCAGCAGCTGCTTTGCAAGAGTCTCCATTATTTATATGTAAACTTCTGGCTTTATTAAAAATAGTAAACAAGTGGTTTTAATGTGTGACACTGGCCGCTGGCCAATGTAAATGCTTTTGTTATGATAACAGGCTAATTTCCTGTAGTTAAGATTTTTGTTTAACTTCAGGCCTATTCTCAGCCACTGCCTGGCAAGGGCCTAGAGCTCGAGTTTTGTCAGACTCTTAAACTTAGCTGTAAGGAGCATACCAGATGTGGCTTATTTAAGCAAATTATTAGCTGTTCTAGTACATGTAGCTTTCCAGCTAAGTATTTCCATCCTATTTTTGGCAAAGCGAAGAAGACGACATTCCACTGTGGTAAGATCACTTTTTCCCTGACACAGTGACAGCTCGTGGTGCTTAATCATTTATCTTCATGGAATTCTTGTACTAAGACAATTAATATAACTTCACTCCAACCCTGCCTCCCATAGCCTTTGCTGCTTTCCAAATAGGAATGGAAATAATCCACAAGGCGTATTATGCCTGGAATATGTAAGAAGCTGTATGGATTCCTAGTAAAGAATAAAGGCAGACTTGTTTTAGGACACTTATGTTCTATAATAAATACTATATTCAACCATAAAAGCAGGGACAAAACCAAAGCACTTGGCCATTTAAAATATAGTTGATATAAACCCAGTACTTTTTACTAGAACATTTCTGCTTAAGAAACTATTCTGCTTAAAGTCAACAAGAAATCAAAACTGAAATCAAAACTGAACCCATTTACTTGTGTAATGCACATTCCTATTCTTAATTTGAATGATTAATTGTTCTGTAACTGTAATGTCTTCCAAAATAAATAAATAAATAAATAAATAAAATAATAATAAGTTCAGTCCGATGAATAACCTTTAAAGGTGGGGTAAGTTGTTTTTAAAATATGCTGTTTGGAAGTTAGTACAACAACAATCGTGTAGCCAATCAGCATAGCAGTATGACGGTGGAGGAGAGAGAACGATTATGAGGGAGATTTGAACTGAAGAAAGACTACAGAAATAGAGATGAGACACAATACAAAAGAGAAAAGCTCAGAAGAAATCCCTTAAAACTACAGGGTGGTGTCTGGGCAAGAGCTTTAGGACCCGCGTTAAAGGACAAGTTCGGTATTTTACACTTAAAGCCCTGTTTACAGATCGTTTCTGATGAAATAGAACGGTTAAGATTAAAATTTGGACACATGCTGCTGTCCCGAGAATTTTAGGTTTCTTTCGCTCCCCCCCCCCACCTCCAGAATGGCTGCATATGGGCACTGGAACAATCCTTCCTAAAACGCATTAAACTTTCGTTTACAAAGACGTGAAACTCACAGAGTGGTCAGGGGTGTTCACTGATATGCTCACACAAAAATCGCTGCAAAAGATGCTTTCCAACAGGTTTTATCGTAGTTTTTGTCCAACTCCATTGACTTGTATTGGATGTGCTATATAGGTATATGGAATGAGGTAACGAATGGTAAAACACCTGTTGGAAAGCATCTTTTGCAGCGATTTTTGTGTGAGCATATCAGTGAACATCCCTGACCACTCGGTGAGTTTCACATCTTTGTAAACGAAAGTTTAATGCGTTTTAGGAAGGATTGTTCCAGTGCCCATATGCAGCCATTCTGGAGGTGGGGGGGGGGGGAGCGAAAGAAACCTAAAATACTCGGGACAGCAGCATGTGTCCAAATTTTAATCTTAACCGTTCTATTTCATCAGAAACGATCTGTAAACAGGGCTTTAAGTGTAAAATACCGAACTTGTCCTTTAATATTAGAAATGCTTTCCAGTGCTGGAGAGAGCTTAGTGGGAAGGCCTGAAAACAGACGCGGACGCGTTGCTCCACACGTGAGTAACACTGGTTTTGAGTGTCATTGTGTGTCTGGAGCTGCTGTGCTGTTGGCAACTAACAACCAACTCTTGTTTGTAATTACTATTGTGTACTATTCATACATTTTTTGTGCTTCCTTCCTTCATTCGTTCATCATCTGCGCTTTATTTTTCGTGAAGCATTATTCTGTTATGATAAACAAACATCCTCTCTTGTATTGCGTGCGTAACAGAGGCCAGTTAGTCAGAGTCGCCTTGGCGACTGCCAGTGAATGCGATGTTTAGCGTCATTGTTAGCGCACTCGGCTCGCTTGCTCGAAGATCGGGGTTCGAGAGCTATTCGGAGCAGGGCTGTTAGGATTGGAGTGTGAGTTTTGGAGGCGGAGCAATGAAGAAGGGGTCTGTTTGTTTGGGTTGATTTCAAATATCAACATTGGCCAAAAGCATATTTCAAAAACGACTTACCCCACCTTTAATCAAAATGTATTAACTCGCTCTTCCTCTGAAATTACTTTTGCTGATGTCAGTAGGTTGAGTGGGCTATTGAATAACACTAACTAGTAGCCAAACAGCAACTTAAAAATTGCTTAAGTAACTCCCATTCATGTATGGCTTCATAATGGTATGTTCAGTAAAAATGTGGTCACATTTACTGTTGCTAAGTGAAATTTCGCAAGAGCAAGAAAGCAGGACTGGTTGTGACAAAATAAGATGAATTATATGGGAATAATGATGATGAAATAAACATCCAAAGCTATCCAAGCAACTAACCCTAAAAACTGCTTTCCAAACAAACTCATGTTTTCATGGGTCATGTAAGTCACCACCCGAATTAGCACCTCGTCCATAGAGTGGTGCAGGTATGAAGTCAGAACCTGGAAGACTAATTTTATAATGTTTTTTATTTATTTATTCATGTGTAAAATAAAGGCTCTGGTAAACATAACTTGACTATACTTTGATGTTTTGTTCTACAATGTAAATTACACACACCCATAGCGAAAACACGAATTTTGAAGCAGGTATGTTCATTTTTGAAAATGTATATTTCTAATAAGTAACTAGATAAGACAGTTTGGGGGGTGAGTGTGTGCAGTGTAAAACGTCAAAGGATCGTCAAGTTATGTTTACCAGAGCCTTTATTTTACGCATAAATTGGAACCCCCCATTATAAACCCCCATAGGAAAATTCTTGAAGGAACCAGTGGCAAATTAGACTTCAGGGTTCTGACGTCATTTCTGCACCACTCTATTGTAGATCTTCAGTTATGAATCTCCACCCACAGAGGGATCACTGCCGGATTAGGAGGCTTGTTATTGGTTGGCTCTGCAAATTTGTGTCAAAGTTCACCAGAACTTTTCACCAGAATTGAACCCCACAGCAAAATTTGCATAGCTAAATTTCTTCACCATCCAAAGTTCACCTGACAAAATTATTTATCGTCCTGATTTACATTCAAATAACTATTTTGCTTGTGAAATTTCACAAAGCAAAGGTAAATGTGACCACACACTTCACCAACCAATCATGATAAATGGAAGTCCCTACCTACTTTTCCCCCTCTAGTTTCACTTTGAAATATGTCATAGTTCAGAAGTGAAATAGGTTGCGAATCAGGATTTAGATTTAAAGACTAGGAAATGGCTATTCTGGATCGTCTATATATTTGTTTAGACACCATGTTTGAGTTTTTACCACATAAGGTCTTCCATAATGTCTTCCTCATTACTCCATTTCCTCTTGTCTGTCAACCCTCAGGGCTCTGAGGGCATCTAGAATGACACAGAGCTGAGGGTACCAGCATACTGGAGCTGATTATTCCACACCATCCTTCTCTTTTACCAACAAGATCGAATTACCATCTCAACCGTCCGCCACTCCAGCCCGGCCTTGTAATCTCTGCTGGCCGATTACATTTCATAATCTCTTTGCACTTTCAAAAGGAGTTACAGTGCAGACAAGACATTTATTCTGTGCATGTGGTTGCATCAGGCTGGCATAATGTTTTATGTAGCTAACTTGGGGCTCATGATCTTTGTGCAGGAATGACAGGGCAGGGAATTCACACGTGTATCATGTTATCATCATCATTACCTTGAGGTCCTGCAGGGAGAGGTTATAATTTCCAGATCCTGTGAGAGTCCAACCCAGATCTAAATCATGCATCAAAACATCTGCTGGGGGATTATAGGAAATGATTGGTGAATAACACTTTTGTAGAAGCACCTACAATAACCTTGGTTGTAAGCATAAACTTGACAAACTGTAAACTTGTCCTTCAAATCTGATTGGTTGATTGGAATGTTCAGGATCAACAAATACATTGATCCAGGAACATGTACTTGGTGAAATCATGTTCACCATCATTTCCACACCATTAGTGGCAACAATTTGAACTGCGGTCTTTTAGGGTGTACTGTGCCTGAGCATGTTTGACCCCCAAAGTCTGGTTCATTTGACTAGTGCGATCGCGCCGTACCATGTCCGGGCGCAGTTCGTTTAACCGTCCCTAGCCCACTTGGAAGAGGTTGGCCAGAGCACGGTTCAGTTGGGCTCGGGCACGGTAGTGTGATCACTAACCGCTACTACTTTTGTGTGCGTTACTGTCATCATCTTCTATTACTACTTGGACAGAACACTTTTCAATTATTTTTATTAAATCGAGTATATATAGGTTTATTAAGGGTCTGGTTCTCACCTTATTGATGAACAGGAATTGTAGTGTGCAAGTAAAGCTGCAAATTCCTCCATCAACATCAGCTGCCTCAGTAATATTCGTATGATACATGCAGCACAATGAAGTTAAAATCGCTGCATGGCACAGTTCTTCCTGTTTTCTTCAAAAGAAGAAGTTGCATCGTACATTATGTAAGCTTGCTCTGGCCCGGAACTTTAGGTGCAATGTGGGTGCAGACCAGCGGGGGAGTGGGGAGGGGGACAATCACGCCAGGGCACGGTACAAGACAACCGTGTCTACACCCTTAGACATACATAACAAAATTGACATCAACATAAGCTGTGAGTTAAGAGTCAGGACTATTTGTTTGTCTGACCAATGAACAACAGGGGGAGTCTTTGAAAAGACATTATTTTAGCAATTTACATTTACATTTATTCATTAGCCAGACGCTTTTATCCAAAGAGACTTGCAAATGAGGAAACAAATGAGCAATTTGGTTGCCAAAAAATTACACTTCACCTTTAGACAATGTGGTATGACAAAAATATTTGCATATATTCTTTTGTTTCAATTCTGACCTAACATTAGAGTCACTAATTGTTCTTTCAGTTACTAAATTGTATCTTTTAAACATCCAATTACTGACCACAAACTTTTCAACAGTAGTGTATGTATACATGGTAGAAATTAACATTAACCACAATTAATAAATGCTGTAAAAGTATTGTTCATTGTATTTTTATGTCAGGAATTGCAGTATCTATTATTAAAGTAACAATTCTTCTTCATTGTGTCTGTGGTACCCTCAAGATGGCACTGCTCATTGGGAATGGGCACTGTATACAGTATCTGCTTATAAACTGTGTTTTGTAATGGTGAGTGCTTGAACAAGAGGCACAGGACACACAAGGAAATATTTACAGTAAGAATACATGCACATCATGGTCGGTGAACCTTAGTGAACTCTCCCAGACTACAGTGAGTGCCCTTAAGAGGTGGTGGGTCTGATATATTACTTTAAACAAGCAGGGCCAGCTGAGGCTAGGTAGGTCTTAAAAATGGCACTTGTGTAAACATTTAGGAGCAGAAACAGTGTCTGAGGGTTGTTAACGTCTCGTGGGTCTTTACTAACATCATGCTGTGATGAGTGAGTGAAACGGAGTGCTTCTCTCTTATGTCGAGGTTTATCTCTACATTATGTAGTTTATTAAAGAAAATAAACATTATATAGCTTAATAAAGATACTTGAAGTGCCAGGAGGGATTTGGGATTGGGCTGGAGGGCTTCAGACACACACTAAAAAGAAATTAAATCAACCAAACCGCTTTTGAAAAAAAAAGCAAAAGCAAAACCAGTATTTTTTGTACTGGTAAAGTTTTGTACAAAAAAAAAAAAATCATTTTTGTTTGTACACAATTTTACATCTAGAGTTTCCATGTGCATTGTATGAAAATGTATTCCATACTAACAAAACAAAAGCACAAAAAGTAGGGCGACATCCTCAGACATACACACACTTAACAAGCTCATAATTGGACGCTGCGTGATGACTTCCTGTCAGAGCTCCATGAGGGATTCTTGTTCTTGACTCTGCTGATGACCCCAAACCAGAAACCTCAGCTTTCATTCCTCTGCCCTTGAAATATGCCCTGTGGCTTTGAAAAGCTCTCCAGTGCATTATCAACTGGCCAGTTTTTATGTCGCAGGCGTCTGCCTTCATCCGGTGTCCCTTGTAGCACTTAGCTGAAACGCCTGTGTTTTATTTCTAGAATTACTTATTTTGTATACTGCGAGATAAATCCAATCTTATGCTCATAGACAAAAAGATATATTTATAAAGCACAGCTGCTCTGAGACTGCTACATTTAAAGCCTTCCACTATGCATTCGCTCCTTTGACAACACATTCGCTCCTTTCTGCAACGGAACTGACTATGATGATGACAGCCTTTAAACTGTTTAATGTGGAGAAGCGGGATAAATCAGAAGGTAAGCGCCTTCATGGAATGTGCTAATAACAACCAGATCAAAATCATGTTTATCACTGGCACCTTGTAAAGGAGGCGATCCCTCATCTGAGCAGCACCGAATCTACTGTCTGCACAGCTGAATGCCTAGAGCCGTCAGCCAGCATGAACAACCTGAGGGAGACTTTTACTCCTGCAAGGCTTAGATAAAGTTGCTTAGTGAACTCAAAAAAACAACAACCAAAAACCGAGTATCTGCCAATATAATCTTTCCTGGAATTCCTTCCTTTCAAAATAACAAATATTCGTTCGATGAAATAAATATCTTTCACAGAAGACCCAAAGACAAAGTTTCATTGCCTGAATTGAACTTGTAATTAGTTCCACCAATTGTTTCCCAAGTGAGTTCTCACAGACAAGAGGCAAGCCAGTGTAATCCAGGATGGCTCAGACCAAAGATGCCTAATTCCTCTGAGCCCCTGTTTCCCACTGACGACAAAGATGAGACAGTGTCATTATTGTTCTCTCTCTCCCTCTCTCTCTTCTTTTCTCCCTCTCTCAGTTTCTCCAGCTCAGTTTTTTTTTCCAGTTGGAGGGTGAACAATAGGTCATTCATGCTCTCCTGTCATCCATCAATGACATGAAACTGCAGAGATGCCCCTGGGATCTTGATTACAAAGTCTAAAATACAGATGTACTACAACAGAATGCTCAACATATAGGGTGCTTCCCCCCTTTAATTGATTGATTTTTCTTTGATTTCTTTAGTTTCTTTTTTCTTCTTGCTTTTTGTCCCCGACTGATATTTTCATTTTAAAAATATGGAATTTTATAATGAAAATATAAATGATCTTTTTTTTAAAACTGATTAAAAGATAGTGAAATAAACATAAAACATTTTAATAGTTATTTTCTATCAATTACAGTATTTGTGCCGCACCAAACAGTTTTGCCCCTAAGAAAACTTAAAGCAACACTAAAGAACTTTTCCTCTTCGGTCGCCCTACAGGTTGGAAGCGGAATTGTCCATTACCGCTGTCGTAAATAATTTCGCTGCCTGCAGCCTACTGTCGCACACACACTCGCTGTTTATCTAGCACCGGCTTTGGAATGAACGATGTCCACTGACAAGGTAGAGTATGTTGCATGATTTCATGAAAGTATGATGTATTGCAACATCAGAAACGAAGGAAAACTAAATAATGACTATTGTAACGCTTGACGTAAAGCAAGTCAAATTTGTAGTTTTCTTATGTCTCATTCGAACTACAGAAACGCGACCCGGTTTGGCAAACTTGCATGGTGTGGTTATAGCAGATATAGGGCTGCAAAGCGAATCCAGAAGTGCCTTTCACCTTGTTACGACTTGAACCACTGATACGATTTTGGAAACATTAAGGTAAAAAATTTTCCTTAGTGTTGCTTTAAGGAGGTCAGTGAGTTCAGGAAATATATGAAATGTGATGTATGGCAAATATCACTTGTGAACAGGATATTATTATACTATGTAATTTCCAAACAAGATGTAATTTTGTAAGTGTAAAAATATTATTTATTGTGTGCATTTAGGATACATATTTTAAAAAAAAGTTTAAAAATGTTTTTGCAATCACCATCATCTCAAAACAGAATGCTAATAAACGCAATATATCATTTAGGATGTGGAAATTAATAAATAAATAAATAAATAAATAAAGGCAAATGTCTTTAGATGAAAAAAAATAATAAAACCCATTAACTTTTATTGGGTGGAAAAACAGCTTGGACATTCTTCTAAATATCTCATTTTGTATTTGATGTTAAACAAAGTAATACAGGTTTGAACAGACATAAGGGTCAATAAATAATGACATAATTATATTTTTTTGGATGAACTATACCTTCAAATTTAGAATCTCCTTTCTCCACTGTTTGATCACCATCACCATAAAAAGCCAAAAAACAACATAAAAAGCATATTCTTAACTTTTAGATGAGAAGATGAAGTGATCTACTATCACAGGAGCTCCACCAAAACCATAGGTTTCCTATATTAGCATCAAAGGTCACTGTGTTCAAAGACAAGCATGAAGATAATGGCTGAATAAATCAGATCAGGTACTCACCTAAACACAAACAGGCTACAGTACAAAAAGCGTTTCCACATAAACGATAAGATTTAAAGTACAGGCAACAACCTTTACAGACTGAACTGAATAATGATTAGCAGGTTCCTGGAAATAAGCAGCTTGAGATAGTCACAACAATAATATAAAGCATAGTCCGTTGGGATGTATTTACAGAGCCCTGAAACCATCCTGTGCCGTAGAACTGAATGCAATCTCTGCATTTTGATAAGGAAACAGGATTTATACATTACTGAAGTGAAATAGTTTGCCTTGCTCGTCCTCCTCTGTTTAGTGTGACTACTGTGTGACAGTTAGTGGTTTACACAACAGTCTCAGAGTTCATTTTGCCAGTTTTACTATTCTTACATTTATAACTTATTCTTTCTCTCTCCTCTCTCTTATTTTTGTTCCTAACATGGCCTGTGCTGTCGTATCCCATAAATGGTTAATGACCCCCCTGCGCATAGCAGAAAAGCTCTGAGTTGTTTTGGAGAGAGAAATAGTAAAATTTACTGCTTCAACCAAGCAACTCTGGACCACCCGGCTCGGAATAGCACATAATACAATCCAGAGCACTCTCTCTCTCTCTCTCTCTCTCTCTCTCTCTCTCTCTCTCTCTCTCTCTCTCATTCTTTCTTCATCTCATTCTTTCACCCTTTTTTCTTCATCACCCTCGTGGTCTCATCTGATGTTCTCCCTCCTTCGATCTACCTATACTTGGGATCCCTTGACTTGCCGGAATGTTCTGGCTCATGTGGTTACAACAAATATCATCTCCTGTAGACCGCCATCAGCTGTAATTTATGACGCAGCAGACTGAATCCCAACCTGCGAACTGGATCCTGGTGTGTTTCAAGGGAGGCATGTCCCTGCATCTATCATATCTGGTGTCAACTAAGAAATTAACTTTTTGAGTACCTTAACTTCACTTTCAGTGCTTTGCATATTATGTCTCTATGTGCACATGATGTTCTAATTATGATGGCACTAAATATTACAACAATGTCAAAGCACTTGGGTGGATCCTTAAACCATGCGTCTATGAAAAGTGTCTCTTCTTAAAGGGACAGGCATATGACTTATGATCTATATTCCAGTCTTAATAAGCCATATGATTACTTAGTAATAGTATGAAGTTTAAGTTGTTATTCTCACTCTTACAAACACTCAAACTAAAGAGGACTACTGTCATGCATCTGTATTCACTTAAAGGAACACTCCACCGTTTTTTGAAGTAGGGCTTATTCACCTTCTTTCCTACATTTAGATAGGTGGGCAAATGCATTTTTGTCTCAGTGCATGCATTGTTTTAGTTTGACAGGGTCGGCGCTAGCTTAGCTTAGCATAATGAATGGAATCCTTTGTTGCCAGCTAGCATGTCCTGAGTAAAAGTGATATAAGAAAAAAAAAACCCACCTAATTACTGCGTATTCACAACGAGTACAAATAGCGATGCAGATTAACACTAGACGATTTCCTAGGTAGATATTGACTTATATATTGAGGACTATATTAGGGGGAAGCACGGGCGAAGCACTGCTACGCCCAAGTAGCAGTGCTTCGCCTGTGCTTCCCCCTAATATAGTCCCAAGTCAATATCTGCATAGGAAATCGCCTAGTGTTAATCTGCATCGCTATTTGTACTTGTTGTGAATACGCAGGCCACAAGAAGTAATTAGGTGTGTTTTTTTTTTTTTTCATATCACTTTTACTCAGGACATGCTAGCTGGCAACAAAGGATTCCATTCATTATGCTAAGCTAAGCTAGTGCCGACCCTGTCAAACTAAAACAATGCATGCACTGAGACAAAAATGCATTTGCCCACCTATCTAAATGTGGGAAAGAAGGTGAATAAGCCCTATTTCAAAAAACGGTGGAGTGTTCCTTTTATCAGCTGCTCACAGTATCTGTAATCTAACTGACACTCAAACTCAGCACACATGACCTGCTGAAATTGGGCATCATTCACGAAAATGTTCTTTCTCCCGTCTGCTTTTTTGTGGCATGATCCAGAACGAGCTACACGGATCATAAGTTTGGCCAGAGTCCCGGGGGGCTTCCAGAAAAAACTGAAGTCCTCATTGAGGTACTCACTGAGAGACATACTGTAGAAGGCCTTCTGGCGCCACAACCTAGAAACCTTCTGGCATGAACATTGATCTGCTGACAAGAAAATGGTCTGATCCATGAGTTTTAACAATGAAAGAACTAGACTGACTTCCACCACAAAATTCATAATAACTATGATGATTTGTGATTATGATGGTTGGAGGAACCATTAAATGCCCTAAAAGACAATCGCCTATACCCAGGAGTTTTGCTGTGATTCATCTATTGTAAACACAAAAATATTGCAATACTGCATTTATTGTTCTGTCCCAGTAACCCATTGTAATCCCTTAAGTCCAATAAACAAAGAGCTTGTTTGTAGAAATGTGAAACTTCCTTTTGAAACATGCAAACCGAATAGGAATTTCAAGCTGCATGCTCATTTGGATGAGCCTGAATTTATAAATCTGACCACAAGCTTGGGCTCTGAGACTATAAAGCTGGCATTATAAACAGTTTATTTGAAGTGGCACCATCTTGACAGTGAGACTACAACAGTGATTAATTTACAATAACAGTGGCATTTATGCCAACTCTGACCAGCATAAACAAACAGGAGATTGTGTTCTGACCTTTTCAAATAAATGCAAACACAAGGGACGTTACATGTCACCCACGATTAGTCAAGTAAACTTAGCTGACAAATTAAATCAGATGGTTTCCAAAACAATTCTTTAACAAACACATACACCGCATTTGCTGTCTAAAGGTGCACTATAAAGTGCGAAGATTGCAATCTGGTGAATAAAATAATGTATAATGTTGACCCTACACTGTAAGTGCATCAGGAAGGATAAGATTGGATTTACATATAATAAACATTATAAAAAAAAAATTCTCTATAAAATGCAATAATATTGAATATTTTAAACCATTTAATTTTCTGAAATAAAATGATAAATAATGATCTCAGAGTAACAGGTGCCCTTGCCTCGAGCCTACCGTGCCACACTATATCCTGTCTAGACAAGCATAATTTCCTTTCTGGTGAGAGGGTCAGCTTGTTTGTATTTTTATGGAACTGTAGGGAAAAAATGATGTTAGCTCACTTTGGACTGAGAAACAATGCTGCTTTTTAGCAGTTCTCAAGCTTGGCAAGTTTTGACCATTCAAAGGTGCTCCTGTAAACTTAAAATTGTCAAGGTATGTCAGACTAAATTTTTCAGTTATAAAGTTGATGTAAATGCAAGCAATTGTATAATATTTGGCATTTAATCCTTTTTTATATTTCAAAACAACAGCCAAAATGGAAAGAGTGATGATGAAACTGCTCAAATTTCTTCAAGTATGGTCCACTAAAATTCAAATACTGATCAACTGAATGATTGATTAATATAAAATAAACAAATATTGTTATTGTTATTTCTGTTATATATTGTTATTACACTGTAAAAAAAAATTACATCCCCAAGTCAAAAATTTCAAGTGACCGATAACATCTAAATTTTTCAATTAGTCTGACGTATTATTTCTCATTGAGCCAATGTTAACAGACTATTGCAACAAGAATTTCACTTGGGCCAATTGAAATTTTTGATTTGGGAGGGTTAGAATTTTTTTACAGTGTATAATTACACTGTAAAAAAAAATTACATCCCCAAGTCAAAAATTTCAAGTGACCGATAACATCTAAATTTTTCAATTAGTCTGACGTATTATTTCTCATTGAGCCAATGTTAACAGACTATTGCAACAAGAATTTCACTTGGGCCAATTGAAAAATTTAGATGTTATCGGTCACTTGAAATTTTTGATTTGGGAGGGTTAGAAATTTTTTACAGTGTATATATGGCTGGTTATATATATATATATATATATATATATAGTTGCCCTATCTTTGTGATTATTTGTGAAATGTACTATTAATTTTGAGTTAAAATTTTAAATAACCATTTATTTCAAGCTACATCATCTTCTAATTGATTCTGAGTTTTGATACACAAAGCATCAGCAGTCCCAAACTCTCTTTTCATTTCAACAACTGTGAATGAAACATCTAAAGTGAGTCACAGGCACATTATTTGCCCACTCCCTTCTGGACCGGCTCAGACAGCCAAACCCAATTTCTCCCACCATCCACAGGAAGTCACACTGCCTCAGAGCGGTCTGAAATGGAAGCTCTGTCAGTTGGGGAAAATTCCTTTTGACCTCATGTCTTTGGGGAGAAACACACAAACAGCTCCTTTGCAGGCTTATTTTTAATGCCACTATCAGAGAGCTCACAGGGAAAAATGTAACCTCTGTGTTGTCATAGTGTCTCACAGTCCTGGGAGAAACACCCTATGGAATAAAGCAATGGGACCCTGGTGACGAGCTTGTTCCCAGCAGTTTCACGATTCTTAGGACTTTGCATGTTTAAAATCATGTGCAAACTTGGTAGCACATTTAAAAAGAACCAAAATGATATTCTATCTTCAGATGTAAAATAAAAAAGTAAAAAAACGCAAAAAGTGCCTTGTCATTTTATTTACATTATGAGTTTCCCTTAAAGGGATAGTTCACTAAAAAAACCGCCTTGGTTACGACTGTAACCTTGTTTCCCTGAAGAGGGAACAAGACACTGTGTCTATTGACGCTGTGGGAATGCTTTGCGTGCTTGCGTCGTGAAGCACGTGTAAAATCAGTCCAATGGTGTGACAAAACCTCAGAGGAGGGTGACGCCGTGGGAACGTCTATACCACGCCACCGTAACGACAAGTGTCTGTCTAGTGTGAAATCATGAAGAAAACACTAAGACGAGAGCACCTGAGCCCCTGGAGCTAAAGTCCAGGTTGTAAAACCTCACAAATGTGTGTGGTGAGAACCAGCCTGTGGCATCACAAACATCTAATGCCTGAACTGGACACAGCATATTATTTCTTTCCTGGTCTGAGTCCTGGAATGGAGGAGGACAGAAGGCCTGTAATACAATAGATCTGGCCACATTAGTGGGGACCTTAGGAATGTACCCTGGCCTAGGGTGAATTAACGCCTTTACTGTGCCGGGTGCAAAATCCAAGCACGAAGGGGCAACCGACAGAGCTTGCAAATCTCCTATCCTTTTAAGAGAAGTGTTAGTTAGGAGGAACAATGTCTTAAGAGTCAGAAACTTGACTGGAACCTCTTCAATAGGCTCAAAGGGAGCCAGGGATAAGCCTTGGAGCACCACGGCCAGATCCCATGCTGGTACCCTAATGCAGTGGTTCCCAAACCTGTCCTGGAGTACCCCCAACACTGCACGTTTTCTTTGTCTCCCTAATCAAACACACCTGATTCATCTCATCAGCTCATTATCACATGGGTTAATGAGCTGATGAGTTGAATTAGGTGTGCACCTTTTGAAAAAATTTAGCCACTAGACATGGACCATCTTTCCAAAATCCCACCCTCCAAACACATGCATGCAGACAGAGACGTTGTGAGACGGTTATAATCATCTCAATGTCACAGTGAAACAAAATAAAATAAACATTCAATTTGATGTCAGCAAACACAAACTGTGAACTCAACTTTACTCTGGCCTTGTATAAACTCTGTAACGTCAGCTGTCAAAAGCAAAGGTAGTGTTCTTGCATGACAGACAGACACTCTCAGCTTTCTGGATTGATTGACAGGGAGAAAGTGCCTTAAAATCTTCTGATTGGTTGAATAAAGAATCTGACTGCTGCCTGATGTGCTCATATTTTATAGTTTACAGAGCAGGGACTGTCACAGAGGCAAGGGTGAAATTCAGGAGCTATTTCAGTGATATCTGTCAATCAAAAAAGAAATTTTTAGCATGCCGTTTCATAATTTTTTTTACAGCACTTTTAAATTCCTATTATTTGCACATCCATTTATAGTAAATTACCCACTATAAATGCAGCACACATGCAATTTGTTAGACTGCAGAAGTACATTAGCATACTTGATTTGAGATCTTTGAGTAAATATTAGACTTCATTGAGGCAGCACAGCAAGATGGACTCAGTTTGGAAAGAATTGTTCATGTAAGGACATGTACAGTCACAGAAAACTGATGTAGCCTAAAAATCCCAACACATTTTCTCTGACCACAATTTACACCCATGATGACAAATATACACACAGCAAAAAGGCTGAGGAAGACAGATCTACATAAGACATGAATGCAGACAAAAACATTTGTTTTGATAAATGAAGAAATCATTTGAAAATACCACAACCTTCTAGTGAACTTTCAAAGAATAACAAGTTATTAAAAGTAGTTTTTTAGTTGCAGGAAATCAGTTATTAATAAAATATATAAAATATTTAAAATTGTAATATAAAAAAGCCAAACAAAAGGCACTTTATGAACACAGGCATCCTATTTTAATATAAAAAGTACTATTTTCAGAGGCTGTTCCTGCTGCTAATGTCACATCTGCACTAAAATCATCAAAGGCCACAGCTCAGTCCCTCTCAGTTTCCATGAAAGCATGCCAGGGCTCAAACGGTAACAGCTTTTTTCTTTTCCCATTATCTCACACTGGCTCCAAAGACAACATGCTTTTCACTAACTCACCTTCCAAAGACAAACTTCTCTGTTGAGCTCTGAGGTCTAACCCAGTTGCTGTGTGCATAGCCCTTTATAATCATGTCTATAGATGTGAACTTACATGTGTTGATGTAGTATCCTGAACACTAGCACTGTATGAACAAGTGAGCTTATGTGAACTCCAGGAAAGGATCCAGGCATCTGTTAGTCAAAGGGACTTTTTTTAATGAGTTTTTGCTCTGGATCACCAAGTTTTGTCATCAAGTTTGGTTGAGGCTGAATATTTTTTCTCAAAACATTTAACTTTACTGCATAGTGTCAAATAAAGTCAACCACGAGAGCGGTAGAATTTCTCAGTTTCTCTCTCTCTCAGAACCTACCTGGGGTGCGTTTCCTGTACAACGACGTAACTCGATGCTTCACTACCATAGTACGATCAAGGGTGCAGGGATTTGTATTATTTTGAAGGTACCCCCGGACGCCGCCATTGGCTAACGGAACCCCACCTGCAGTTAGCATCCCATTGACTCCCATTCATTTTGGCGTCACTTTGACAGCGAATAACTTCACATCTGAGGCGTTTAAAGACTCCATTTGTCCATTATTTATTTCTAAAGAAACACGACAATGTATAAAATGCTCCATTACCTTGTAGCTTATGTTATGGCCCTGTAGAAGCAGTTTTTGTAAAAGTAGGCTAACGATTGCGTCACAGCCACGCGACTCTCTGTCGCACAGTAAGAAATTACCGTATGGACCGGAGGAGAAGCTCGCGCGCAATCGGGAGGACCTGGGGGCAAAATGACAAAGTAATTAATCAGAACACCTACTAAAAGTTTTTCCTGCTCCTCGCTCATGGACAGCTCCTACTCACGCTCTCCGTCTCTGCAAGTTTCGGAAGGGAATGATTCAGATTTCTCTTGGCACAGCTACTAGAAGACAGACGGTTTGCTCACGTCACATCTACGTCGTCAAGCTCAGCTTGAGTCTGCGCAGTACGCTGGACCCCCAGGAAGTAAGAGTTTCTAATGGGCTTCACTTTGTCTCCGTTGAATCCAATGGGGTCGCTGTGTCCATTTCTTTTACTGTCTATGAGTACGATGCATCAACTAGCTAGTCACGACTGTTTCCCGAAACCGTATTGTCACAAAGTGGTCGTTCAACCACGTTGGTTTATGACGTCACGCACGTGGTGGAGTAATAACTTCTTTTAATGAAACTGTTTCAGATTAATTAATGCTTGATGTTTTGATATAAATTACAGACATGGCATCTGATGACTATTTCTCATTTTTCTCAGTTATTTCGCTTTATTTCCAGATTAAATCTTACTTAGTAGGCCTAGGCTAGAGCACGTTCGCACATGCGCAGTCTTCAAAAACTGTGCTTTAAATCTCGACAAACTCAAATACGTAAATGACATTTGTATGTATTCTAAATAAAAGACACAGGTTGTACTGAATGTCATCTTGCTTATTTTGCTCAAGATAAGGATTTATTAAGTCCACATGTCATGCAATCTAGAAACTATGCTTCTAACCACAGCTCGAGAGCTGTCGTTCCAAACACACAACTTTGCGATGCTGTTTGCGAATGTTCGTTGGAACAATGGTTTCGGGAAACACCGACTCGTTGAACTATGCTGATAACGACGGAACTTGCGACCATAGTTGGCTAACGATGCTTTCAGGAAACGCACCCCAGGTCATTTAAAGAGTTTAATAAATAAATAAATAAATAAATAAAAATCACTGTGCTGAAGTTATTTTGCAAACTGTACATTTTTACTTGTAGTTACACTACTACTCTTTTTGCCTCCCCCGTCACATTTGGTGATAAAACAGAAGCGGCTGCCATGCCATCTGGAGTAGCCTATCTCGGGTATCTCAAGTCCGGACCTTGGTCAAAATAAAACGTCCATTAGCGCAATTAGGCTGCAGTGCGGCACTTACCAGAGAACGTATTTGTAACTTCTGTCAGGTTTAGTTAATATAAATACTCTGACATATGTTTACGAAACTGCATCCTCTTAAAGGCTGCCATGCTGCATTTACACTATGTCATAATTACCGTAAATAAAGCTCTCTATGCTTTTGAAATGCTCTTGCGGTAATTTGATGTTATAGCTACATCAGTCTGGTGACATCATTGGTCACAGCTCCGCTTCAAGTTGAACACACCTTAAATCTGCAGTGGTTAGGTGGTACTGAGGCCACGTGGTATAAGTCATAGCTCTCAGAAAATTAAGAGTTTGTAATTAAGTTCTACAAGCATGTGAAGACTTTTTACAGTTCAGAATCGTAATGGTAATTACGACATGGCGTGAACTCAGCATCTCAGCAACCTTTAGCATCTGACAGAAATCAGTAGTGAGATTCACGATTCACTTTTTTCTTAATTATACAACTATTCAAAAGTTTGGGGTCAGTAAGATTTTTGATTTTTATTTATTTTTTTAAGAAATGAATAGGCTACTTTTATCCATCCATCTTCTTCCGCTTATCCGGGGCCGGGTTGCAGGGGCAGCAGTCTAAGCAGGGATGCCCAGACTTCCCTCTCCCTAGACACTTCCTCCAGCTCTTCCGGGGGGACACCAAGGCGTTCCCAGGCCAGCCAGGAGACATAGGCCCTCCAGCGTGTCCTAGGTCTTCCCCGGGGTCTCCTCACGTTGGGACATGCCCGGTAACACCTTCCCAGGAAGGTGTCCAGGAGGCATCCGGAAAAGATGCCCGAGCCACCTCAGCTGGCCCCTCTCGATGTGGAGGAGCAGCGGCTCTACTCTGAGCTCCTCCCGAGTGACCGAGCTTCTCACTAAGGGATCTCTAAGGGATCACCCAGCCACCCTGAGGAGAAAGCTCATTTCAGCCGCCTGTATCCGGGATCTTGTCCTTTCGGTCATGACCCACAGCTCATGACCATAGGTGAGAATAGGAACGTAGATTGACCGGTAAATCGAGCCACGACAGACCGGTACATCGACTGCATTACTGCAGAAGCTGCACCGATCCGTCTGTCAATCTCCCGTTCCATCCTTTCCTCACTCGTGAACAAGACCCCAAGATACTTGAACTACTCCACTTGAGGCAGGAACTCTCCACCAACCTGAAGCGGGCAAACCACCCTTTTACGACTGAGAACCATGGCCTCGGATTTGGAGGTGCTGATTCTCACCCCAGCCGCTTCACACTCGGCTGCAAACCGTCCCAGTGCATGCTAAAGGTCCTGGTCTGATGGGGCCAGCATGACCACATCATCCGCAAAGAGCAGAGATGAAATCGTGTGGTCCCCAAACCTGACACCCTCCGGCCCCTGGCTGCGCCTAGAAATTCTGGCATAGACTTTCCCGGGGAGGCTGAGAAGTGTGATCCCCCTATAGTTGGAGCACACCCTCCGGTCCCCCTTCTTAAAAAGAGGGACCACCACCCCAGTCTGCCAGTCCAAAGGTACTGTCCCCGACCACCACGCGATGTTGCAGAGGCGTGTCAGCCAAGACAGCCCCACAACATCCAGAGACTTGAAGTACTCGGGCGGATCTCATCCACCCCCAGTGCCTTGCCACCGAGGAGTTTCTTGACTACCTCGGTGACTTCAGCCCGGGTGATGGACGAGTCCACCTCCGAGCCCCCAGCCTCTGCTTCCTCAATGGAAGACGTGTCGGTGGGATTGAGGAGATCCTCGAAGTATTCCTTCCACCGTCCGATGACATCCCCAGTCGAGGTCAACAGCTGCCCACCTCCACTGTAAACAGCGTTGGTAGGGCACTGCTTCCCCCTCCTGAGGCGCCGGACGGTTTGCCAGAATCTCTTCGTGGCCGACCGGTAGTCCTTCTCCATGGCCTCACCGAACTCCTTCCAAGCCCGATTTTTTGCCTCCACAACCACCCGGTCTGCAGTCCGCTTGGCCTGCCGGTACCCGTCAGCTGCTTCAGGAGTCCCACAAGCCAGCCTGGCCCGATAGGACTCCTTCTTCAGCTTTACGGCATCCCTCCCAGAGACCACAAGAAGGCCGGGTACTCTACACTGCCGTTTGGCCCATAGGCGCACACGACAGTGAGAGACCTATCCCCGACCCGAAGGCGCAGGGAAGCGACCCTCTCGTTCACCGGGGTGAACTCCAACACATGGCAGCTGAGCTGGGGGACTATAAGCAAACCCACACCAGCCCACCGCCTCTCACCATGGGCAACTCCAGAGTGGTGAAGAGTCCATCCTCTCTCAAGGAGTGTGGTTCCAGAGCCCAAGCCTTGCGTGGAGGTGATCCCGACTATCTCTAGTCAGAACCTCTGAACCTCACGCACAATCTCAGGATCCTTCCCGCCAGAGAGGTGACGTTCCATGTAGTCCATGTAGATCCCATGGGGGGAGGCCCGACCACCAGGTGCTCACATACGAGCCCCAACCCCAGGCCTGGCTCCAGGGTGGGGCCCCGGCTGCGCCATGCCGGGCGACGTCACGGTCCTCGAATTTATTGGCATCATAAAGGGTTTTTGAACCGCTCTTAGTCTGACCCGTCACCTAGGACCTTTTTGCCTTGGGAGACCCTACCAGGGGCATATAGCCCCAGACAACATAGCTCCTAGGGTCATTCGGGTACTCAAACCCCTCCACCACGGTAAGGTGGCAGTTCAAGGAGGGGTGGCAGTTCAAGGAGAGGCTACTTTTATTCAGGGTTATTCACTGTAGTGTAGCTTTTTGGGAATTTGTTTTGGATGCAAGTGACAACATTTTGTATTACTCCTATAAAATGGATAAACAACCCAAGAAAGAAATCAATAACCGTGAAGACCACACTATCAAAGCATTAAGAAATCTCAGTGTCATACAAATGTCAACTCCTCTGTGATTCAGTGATGGGCCTACTGTATAACTAACTCCCTTAAAAGTTCAAACTCAGTTCATGGAGGGCCACTGACTGTCCTGCAGAGTTTTGCTCCAACCCTAATTAAACACACCTGAACCAGCTAATCAAGGTCTTCAGGATCTAGAACTTTCAGGCAGGTGTTTTGGATCTGGTTGGAGGAGCTTCATATTGCTGGACAGTGGGCCTCCAGGAGCAGAAAGATTATATAGAAAATCTGATACACTAAATGTTCATTTAATGTTCATTAAATAATATACATAAATACACCTCAGCCAGAGTAGCTATATATGTATAATTCACAATCAGCAATGCAAATCACTGTTCAACAAGTGATAACCACTTTAACAGTCTGTCTCATTGACATTTAGAAGTTCAAATAAAATACAGAAAGCAGCAGATGTGAGTCCATGTTCACTAATATCATTGTCTTTTTTTCTCCCTACAGAGGTTAAGCCTGAAAACATTAGAGGGCTGAGTATCAAAGAGATCAGGCACAAGACAAATGACGTGTCTGAGATAACATGGGGTGCTGGGACTCCACTTTCTTTCGGATCTTCCCTTGGGATAAAGACTGGAGATTGAATAATGAACTATCACTGTAATGGTGTACCATTTCAGCCCAGTGATCTAATCAAATGAGAAACTTTGATCATTCACTAACATGCACTAGCTTGACCACTTGTTGTACTTAAAAGGTGCACTAACAAATTTTCACATTTTCCCAGAAGGTCTATAATACCTGGAAAAATCCATTCGATATAAATCCCATTCATCTCATTTGCAGTTGCTTGACTAGCACATTGTGTTGCTTGCAAATAAATTTAATTTAGAGCTACTTTTGAACGGCCATCACCGTACAAAGATGCTTTTACCCACAGAGTTGTGTAAGTATGGCATCTACCGGCAGGGGTTAACTGAACCATGCTACAATCTTAAAAAATAAAGGTTCTAAAAGAGATGCCATAGAACAACAATTTTTGGTTCCTTGAAGAACCTTTAAGTGAACAGTTCTTAACTTTCCGTTAATGCTGAATTTAAAGTCACTTTTAACCAGATTTGACCAGACTAGACCAGACTAACACAAATCAATGATCTCACAAATGACAAATGATATGCTGACTACAATGTAGATATGATACAGGCTTCTGGGAACGAAGCACAGCTTTTCACAAACCAGCAAACGCCTGGACAGAGGATATCTACCTTGTTCTTGGCTTTCACCCCTGTTGATAAAGCACCAATGCTTTTGGAAAGTTAAAACTCTCCAGACAACATCAGATATTTCTGATGTCTGTCTGTCTGTATAAACCTGCATGACTTTATTTCTTCAGTGGAACATAAAATAAAACGTCTCGGTTACTAATGTAACCCTTGTTCCCTGAAGGAGGGAACGGGAGATGTAATGTCGATGTGACAACATAATTGACAACTATCATCTTCGAGTGTCTACAGAACGAGCCAATGACTGTTGGCGTACGTGAATCATGTCACGCGCCCCGCAGCGTGGGTATAAACAGGAAGCGGGCACACGCACACATTGTTTTTCGCTGAGGAGCCGAGATAGTGACGGCCGTACAGCGATGGTCAGCAACGGTGACAGCAGAGCGGACTCTGCCAAGGGAAAGACACGGGCTCACCACAGGGAGCTGATTGTGGAAGAATACGCATATGGGATCGCTGCAGGGATCACCACATATGGAACCCAGCCTAGCACAAGTTACACAAGCATACGAGCACTAGGCCTGGCGTCGGACGCTCCGCAACATCCGACTGCGGAAGAGGTGCAGAGGAACTCTACAGGGTTTGCCTGAGTGGGGAACTCGACTGGAGCAAAAAGCGCACGTATCTGTTCCATATGGAAGGGAGTGGCGCAGCAAGCCGACACTATAGTGGGAACTTCGGTGTTACCGGCTGGTTGAAGCGAGCACGCAGGAAGAAACCGGCTCAATAGGTAGAAAGAGGGAGTAAAACAACTGGCAGTGCAACATGTCTGGGGTGGCAAACAGATCTATCTGTGCAGTCCCGAAGCGCCTCCAAATCAGCTGAGTGAGCTCACACAGTTCAACACTGACTGGACATGGGCCTCAGTGAGGCGTGCTGTCATGTTGATCGAGTCCAGCTCCATACCGAGAAAAGAGATCCTCTGGTGAGTCCTCTGCGCGCTCTTTTCCCAGTTGACCCAAAGCTCTAGGTGGCTGAGGTGCACCATGTCCCTGTGTTTGCACAACTGCTCTCTCGACTGGGCCAGGATAAGCCAGTCGTCGAGGTAGTTGAGAATACGAACACCACACTCGCACATGAGAGCAATGGCCGCCTCCACGACTTTCGTGAAGACACGAGGCGGCAGGACCAGCCCGAAGGGTAAGACTTTGTAGTGATATGCCTACCCCTCGAACACAAAGCGAAGAAACGGTCTGTGTCGAGGGAGAATCGAGACATGAAAGTACGCGTCCTTAAGGTCGATCGCTGCAAACCAATCTTGGGGACGGATGCACTTGAAAATGCGTTTCTGTGTAAGCATCTTGAACGGCAGCCTGTGAAGGGAACGGTTCAAGACACGCAGGTCCAAGATTGGTCGTAACCCACCGCCTTTCTTGGGTACAATGAAGTACAGGCTGTAAAAGCTGGTCTTCATATCGGCTGGAGGGACCGGCTCGATCGCGTCCTTCGCCAGTAGCACTGCGATCTCTGCCCTGAGCACAGGGGCTGGGGGATGCCGGGCGAACTGAAACGCATAGCCGAGTTTGATAGTACGGATGAGCCAGTAAGATGTGCTGGGAAGCGCTAGCCAGGCTCCCAGACACCGTGCAAGCAGGACCAACAGCACCACAGACATACCCGGGGTGGGGCAGCGCGGCGGAATGCAGGGACCCGACACGGACAGCATAGCGGCCCACTCAGACCCGAGTGTGTGGTGCAACACGTACCTGCTTCCGTCCGTGGGGGCAGGATGTGTCGGATTGCCTCCATCTGCTTCTGGGCGGCCGAGAACTGCTGGGCAAAGCTCTCGACTGCGTCGTCGAACAACCCAACCTGGGAGAGAGAGGTATCCAGGAACCGATATTTATCGGTGTCCCTCATGTTCGCCAGGTTGAGCCAAAGGTGGTGCTCCTGGACCACCAAGGTGGACATCGCCTGACCGATGGAACGTGCAGTTTCTTTCGTCACCCAGAGAAACCAATCGTCCAAACGAGAAGGTTCGGGACGTGGTGGAGGTCTCCACTCAAGCCCGACCTTCTCGGCAGCCCGGGAAAGCATAGCCGCCCATTCTGGATCTGACTCGGGCAACGCTACACTCCCCGAAGGGGGTAGCGCAGCCGAATCCTCATCTCCAGAGGACTGAAGCTCCCCCTCCGATGCTGCGACCGACATCTGGTCAACTGGAGGAGCTCCAAAAGACAAGACTGGTCGTTTAAGAGAAGAACCAGCATTTTTTGAAAGCTCCAACGGCGGCCGTGTTTGTGAGGCGTGAGGGGCCCACGGAGAACACTCAGGAACGCCCACCGATACCGACACACACAGTGTAGCTGAAGCTCGCGGCCACCGCTGATCGCGCCGTCACACCAACTCAGGAGAGTTTGGATTTCCAACTCGCGGAGTCTCTTCTTAGCAGTACTGAATTAATAACCTCTCGGCTCCGAAGTGAAAGACAATGTGTGCAATGGACAATTTCCATTTTCAGTGAACTATCCCTTTAAGGTGCTTATTATGCCCGACTGAACCCCTAAAAAGTACTTTGGTTGGAATAACTTTATGTAGTTACGTTAATTTAATCAAATTAAATAATACTTTTGACTTGAATTGATTTTACCACATGAAATTTTTTGGTAACAAAAATGTGCTAAGAAACAGTGTATGATAACATAATTAATTAGCTGTCATATAAATGCATGACAGCAACAGGTCTAAGATCAGTTAGTCCAGGGTTCCTCAATCTCGGTCCTGGAGGGCCGCTGTCCTGCAGAGTTTAGCTCAAACACTGATCAAACACACCTGAGCAAGCTAATCAGTGTCTTCAGGATCACTAGAAACTCACAGCTACTGTAGGTGTGTTTGATCAGGGTTGGAGCTAAACTGTGCAGGACAGTGGCCCTCCAGGACCGAGTTTGAGGAACCCTAAGTTACTCTGAAATGTTACAGATTTCTAAGGTCAAAGTTATAGAATGACAGAACCATTATTTTTGACAAAACATAACAATACTGTGACATCAGCTCCCCCATATATCTCTGAGTACACCTGAACCATATTCAAGGGGCTTATGTGTGTGTGTGTCTATGAGATTGAAGGGGCTTGATAGGAACCTGCATCTGGTTTTTGACCCTTATCATCATCTGCTAGAGCTGCAGCTGCAGCCGCCCTCATTCCTGTTCTTACATACATGATTACACACACACACACACACGCACACACACACATATAAGCAGCTGTCACTGCTCAAAACTCTGGTATCACGTTTCTTGTGGAGTGCTAGCTCTCAACATTACTACCACAAGACACCAACACACACAAACACCACAAAAGTTTGTTACATTCACCCTGGTTTCTGCCAGGCTGACAACAGTTTCACTAGCTATTAGTCTGGTTGATTGCTATAACAAATTACATTTAGATTCTGGCTAAAATCTCTGGAAGGGGAGGAGTGAGACATCACACATACCATACACAACTTCTCCTCTCTACCTATCATCAGACTGCTGCTTCACAGTGTGGTAATTTGTGATGAAAATGAACAGTTACACTTCTCCCCTCTCCATCAATGGCCCCATCAAAACCTTCAATTATATCGAATGGTGCTTTTCATTACATTTCTCCACACTGTTAATTGAGACATCAGCAGAGCCATTCATCAGCCTTAAAGATACAAACACCAGACTAAAGCCCAATTTATACTTCTGCGTCGAACTTACGCCGTAGCTACGTCGTAGGCTGTGTTTAGCGCGCGTACCCTTCTGCGTACCCTGACGCGCACCTCTCCAAAAATTTAACAACGCGTCAATTCTACGCGGACGCAAGCGCTGTGATTGGTCTGCTTGAACCCCTCCCTCGGGTTTCACATGCTCCCTCTGCACGAGTAATTGCGCGTCAACGCGGACAACGACACAGAAGTATAAATTAAAACCAACGCGTTGCCTACAGCATAGAGGCTACGGCATAGGTCCGACGCAGAAGTATAAATTGGGCTTAAGAGAGTAGGTGAAGAGCATGTCAACAAACATATATGAGACAGGTGAAGCTGAAACATTTGACGCATCGCTTAGGTTACTGGCTGATGGTTAAACTATTGCTTTTGAAAAATCTTGTCTAGATTATTTTGTTTAAAAGTCTATTCATTTTATAGATTATATTAACTATTATCTATTAATTTATATAAAAAATTATATGACAAACAAAGACTTGAATTTACCTCTTCTATGAATAAGTTTTTATTTTCGGTTTAATCATTTTTTTCATGTGTGTGTGTGTGTCAAAACTCCTCCGGTGGCCCCTTAAATAAAAAACGAACAGTCCCTAAGAGATTGTAAAACTAATCCATATAAATTGATCAGTTTAGTCACAATTTCTGAAGAGACATGATCGGTTTATGATGAAAAAGTTGAATTTAGCTTTTATTCACATACAAACATTGGTCAGTGAACATAAACAGAAGCTTACCTGAACCGGCTTGACGCGCGAGAACAAACCTCATTGGTTCTAGTGGAATCTCAAACGTGCTGCATAACATGAGAATGAACCCCATGCAAACATGCTTGAGCTTCCATTTTCCACAACAGATGTGTGAGTTGCTGAATGTATATGTGAATAAAAGCCTAAATTAAATCTGTTCATCATATAAAGTGATCGTGTGTCTTCAGAAAATTTGGACTAAACTGCTCAAGATTAATTTTACAAAGGGGTAGTTGTGTAGCAATGGAGGGACAGAAAGCTCTCAGATTTCCTTAAAAAATGAATAGCCACATTTGTGTACTCACAATTTATGAATTGAGAATTAGGGTTTGACTTTAAGTACATGTTGCAAAACATTCAGATTTTCAGACATTCAGCAGTCTTTGTGTTTTAAACAGAAACTTAATGTGCAATGACGTGCATGTGAATATGCAAAACATTCCCTTTTCTGGGTGTGTTTGGAAAGTAAATAGCCATTCGTATATATCACTTCTACTGATCTCAGTTGCTAATGGCAAAGGTTAGTGGTCTCAGGCTTGGCTGGCTCACGTCTATCTCTGGGTGGAGCTGCTGTTTAGGGTTGTCACTCTGCCCTCATCAACTCTGGCTACATGAACAATAGAAATGCTGTTACCCTCTCTCGCTCTCTCTCCTAACCTCTCTCTTTCTCACTGGGCAGGTATTTCCTGAGGGAACATGGGCCATTATCACAGCTGAGGGGAGTCAGGTTTCTCCACTAGACTTACTGACCCTCAAATCAATACCTGCCTCTGAATGCATGGGTCTTTGCCAAGCTGCCTGCCCCCCTCAACTGGGGGAGCCCACTTTGTCATGCTCAATATGGCTGTCTCTCTCCGAAACCAGGGCAGGATGCAGGCTTGGGGGCCCTAGAAAAGACTCAGAGGCCACAGAAAAGCCTGAACAAGAAACTCGCAAAACATTGAAAACGAGGGAGGAAGGAAGAGGGGGAAAAGCCTGGATACAGGTGTGCAGCTGCTGGTAGGCTGAAGTTACAGGTTGAGAAAGTCACAGGAAATGTCAGTTTATCATTCAGTACTGTTAAAAATATTGAGCACTGGAAATTAAATGTAAAAAAAAAAAACATGGTATGGAAAGTTATAATGCAGTTTCCTAATGTTAACAAATGAAAGCCTATTGTAAAGTGTTACCACATTTCTAATAAAAAATGGCATCTTGCAGCCTCATAACTTCAGTTGCTTTGAAGGCAAAAAAGTAATCTGATATTCAACATGAACCCATAGGCCTATTGATCATTTATCTAAGACAGGGGTGTCTAATCCTGCTCCTTGAGGGCCACTGTCCTGCAAAGTTTAGCTCCAACCCCAATTAAACACACCTGAACGAGCTATTCAAGGTCTCACTAGGCATACTAGAAACTTCCAGGCAGGAGTTTTGAGGCAAGTTGGAGCTACACTCTGCAGGACTGGCCCTCCAGGGCCAACATTGGACACCCCTGACCTAAGAGTACTCTTTTAATTCCTGACTCGTTTTCAGGGACAGAAAGAAGTCAAAATATGTACCCCTAACATTTTCCTTATCTTCCTTATATAAACATAGATGATGTGACCCAACCCCCAAATATCTGCAGAACTGATAATGGCGATGGAGAGGCTGGTTGGTTGGTGTTGTGGGAGTACGAGCTGTAAAGGTGAATCATATTGCTGTCAAAAAAGCAAAAGGAACAGAGTCTTTCCAGATGTGCGTTTTAGTCTTTGTCTGTGATGAAGATGCAGCTATCTGGACATCGTAATCCCAAACTGGCCCACCGCCCAGAACCTCCCCCTATGATTAATGGGGCATCTGTGGAGAGATGGAGTCATGGTGAGGGGGTACTCTACTGCCTTTCGCTGATGCAATAGGGACAGGTGCTGATTTAGTGCACTCAGTTATTTACAATATACACTAAGCTGGAAAATAGAAAAATATCTAATTACAGGGGCATGTTAAAACGACTACTTTTTGAAGCTATAGACTAGCCTATATAAAGATTTTTCTCCAGAATGGGTTCATCGGGGCTCTTAAGAGACATCAAACAATCTCTGCATATTTAAGCATGTGACAGGCTCTAAAATTACAAGGAAAATATGACAGAGATCAATGTTTCAAATCTACTGTGCCATGCGGGGATAGGGGATCTCAGCTGGTGGACAGTAAATGAGCTTGTTACATTTTGTCAGAGAACATATATATTGCTGAACGGTTTCAATCAGCATTTCTGTCTATTGCTAATCAAAACAAGAGGAAAACATATTGAATATGCTTGTAAAATGAAGGCTATTAAAAACTCTTTGTTTATAAGACATAATTGACTTTATACATCTGATATATGGCCCAATTATCTCACTTATTTATGTCCTGGCACAAAAGACAGGGCATTTAAATGGTTTTTAACAAGTAATATTAACTATGGCTTTTGAGTTTTTATGGAGACAGAATAGAATGACTCACAAACACTGAGAAAAGCTCATTGGAAATGGATGTCTGCCAAAGAGTTGGCTCTTATACGATGCTTGGGTTTGAGTTTCCCCCCTCACAGAAACTTTCTGAAATGGACTGGAATAGTTTGCCTAAGAACCCTTTACACAAAAGACATATGTAAATATTTTGATGTCAATATGACTACTGGAGGACACAATCTTGACTATTTTATAAAGACTTTGATTATATAAATTATTTGAATTGGCCTCTATATACAGTTTTACCAGATGTTACATTTTAAATGAAGTAATTGCTGATAAATGCTAACATTCCCATTTCCAACCAATCCCCTTCAGCATCAGATTCAGTCTGGTTTTATGTGAGTTAGATATGTAACTGATTCTGAAAACATTATGATAAGAAATTCACACAGCAACAAAGGCCAAACTACAGATGAAAAATATTTTTGTTGCTCCAAAAGCCCAGGGCTATTAAAAATACTAATAAAAAGCGCAGCATTTCCATGGTCACTATCCAAGGTGAGGAAGGTTGATGTCTCCTGAAAAGAGGTATAACACTTCATTTTCCTTCCTCTCCCAAACCCCAGAGGTCCTCTCAAAAATTTCAGCAGAACATCTGGACTTAATATGCAAGAACTAACCAGAAATAAAATAATTCAGCACTATTCCTGAGGAGCTTCTAACAGTTGTATATTGTGGGAAAAGGGCAGATCATGATGATTTAACTTTCTAGACGCAGACTCTGTCAATCTATCAGGCGACACCAACTGTTGTCATGTTCTGCAGATTAACCGCTGCATTTTCTCCTTGAAATTTAAGGACACAACCCACAACCACCTCATGGTTTGTGCATTACCGTCTCTTGCTTCTCTGGAATGGTCGTTTGTGTTGCATATACACCCCCCCCCCCCCCCCCCCCACACACACACACACACTTTTTTCAACTTTTTTTCAATGCATTTTACCTTTTTCCATGAAGGCTTGCTAAAGATCATGATTTGTGATGGAGTGGAAATGTATTTTCTGTTGGACTGTGTTTTGTTTCCTGTTTTGTCTCTAAGCACCCTGTTTTGTATCTGTGCGCATTTCATATAAATGCTGAATCAGATACTTTGTTCCAATATTGTCTGCCAAGTGATTCTCTTACCTAGAATTGTTTTCTTTTAAGCATTCGCATAATTCATAGTTTAAATTTGCAGAAATCAAATTAGCGTTCAGTTATTTTATGACTGGCCTCTGTGCGTCAGATTGTATTTCACCTTGGTGCAGATGCCTGGGGCCTTAACTTTATTTTGTAGGCGTTTGCTTTTAGCCAACTGCCATTCTGGTGCACGGGGTTAGCTTGGAGATGGGCGGGTACGTGCATGTCTGTTGGCCCTCAGTAAAATTAGCCCATCATATTGAGTGTTGACAGAAATGCTGAGTGCAGAGGAGCTCTAGAGGGATCCTGAAGGTGACATGGCCCCATCTGTCAGAGTACAGGGCCAGCTGCTGCTGTCAGGTAGGGCCTTCTGCGGTAAATCACCAGTGCGCCCTGGTGGGAGTGGCCTGCTCTTTTCTCCCTCACTATGTTCTGATGGGGGAAGCAGGCCCCAGCCTCGCCAGAGAGCCAAAAGGAATTCTGTTAACTGTCTCAGGACTCAAGGGGGTCGACTTTCAATCCCAACTGCATCTGCAGGAAAACTGGCCTGTGTCACAAAGCAGGAAACTGCTAGATGAAGACATTCTTCACTCTCAAACATATCCTGTTTTCTGGATTTTTAAAATAGTAATATAGAGTAACATGAGTAACAATATAGAGTAACTATGCATGACATTTGAAGGAGTCACACAACCTGAAGCAAAGCATTTGTGTTTTGTTTTTTTACTAAACTGATTGGCATCCACTGAAATAACAGGGCTAGGTATAGATACAGATGTCAATTTAATTCTGATTCACAAGATCTCGATTCATTTCAGATGCCAATTTGAATCGATACTAATTCATTTATAGGTATATATTTCAGTTAAAATGCCCATTTTGCTTACATGATTGAGAATAGCTTAATATTATCAATATCAGTAAGCAAACTGTGCTGTGAACATTCGTTTGTATCTATTAATTTAATTAGTAAATATTACATGTCTGAGCCATTTAATAACTGAAGCTTAAACAATTCATAAACCCTGAGAAATCACATTTCCCATGCATTAATTTTTATTTTTTTTATTTTATAAAAAGCAATGTACTATGAAAAACATACTGTAACTTGCAGGACTTCCTCTCCAGTCCAAAATTTAAACACTGTTATAATGTCCATTTTGCTTGCATGAAAAAGATTATCTCCCAGCAAATGCTGTCAATTATACAGGAAACCCTCGGACTTTGTACATTATAAAACAATAATTTTATTTTAAAAGTTATTATATTATATTTTTGTAATTTTAGAATTTAAAAAATAATAAAATATTAATAATTTTTCACTGAAATATTCTATCAATGAAAGTAATGATAACATGTAATAACATGTGATAATCAGTAAATCAGTTTACATTACACCGTTTTCAGCTAAAAGCTGAAAAAGAAATTATGCATTTTGGCCATTCATTTATATGAGAACAGCATTTTGGGGGCCTGAAAACGCAAATAAAAAAAAAAAGGGTTTAAAGGTGCAAGTTTTTTTCTTGTAAACTACAAAAACGCGCATTTGTGAAAATGATGACGTCATGTGCATGCGTATTACATGTTCAGTCTATAGGCACGTAGTGTTTTATTACAAAGTGACATCGCCAACTACTGGCCTGGCATGCATAATACAGCGTTTTTGATTAATCATGATCTTCATTTGAATGAGTAGAATAGTAGGCCTATATATGGTGTGACCAGTGTATTTTGATTCACATCGAAATTACTCTTTTAATCTGGATCTTTTTAGTGAATAAAAATAATAAAACATTAAATAAATAAAACATACACCAAAACCACTGTATTTATATTCACAAACAAGTGACTCTTTTGAGCTAGTCCTCATCCAAAAGGACCTCATAATGAATTACCATTTGAATCGGTCTGATGAATCGTTCATAGAATTAATTAATTTAGGGGACATTTACACGACAACGATGTAATAAAAACAGAAACGTTTTTCCCTTGCGTTTTTCCCGTACAGGCGGCAACGTTGTCAAAATGATTCCTGTTCAGACAGATCTGCGAAAACGACAAAAAAAACACAAAAAAAACATATTTTTACCCATAGAAACAATATATCAAATTCATATGGGTCATATACTTAAAAGAAGAAGTTTTTAAATGAACTGATAATACATTCTAGATCGTAGTGACACCAAATAACTCCGAAGACATCAGTCAACATTCCAGCTATGGACATCAGAGAATACTTTAGACTTACTCAATATTAAGTGCAGGAGATCTCCAGGGCTCTTGTGGTCTCCATCCAGACACAAAGAGTAAAACCGGATAGATAGACACATGGTGACCATGTGGAGGCCACCTTATCTCAAGTTCAAAGCGATGGAGGAGGCCAAAAAAGCTTACTCAACCTCTGAATATGCTTTCATGATAAAGGTCTTTTGGACAGAGTGTTGGCTAGATTGCTTAAGAACATAGGTCCTTGAGGAGGCATGCTAGGACCTCCTTACTGAGTGATGAAAGCTGGGGCCTCTGCTCTTTTGGGAGAGCACACAGGGGCCATGGTACACTAACTCCCATGACCCATCCAAATTCTTGCATTTTGACAGCTTTGTTTAAATCAACTTTTCCAAATGCAATAACAAATTGTTACCATAACACTGAAAATTGAGCCCGATCTCACGGGAAAACGTACAAATTCTACGAGGTGGCTTATTCGTACGAATTCATACGACCTGGCTCGTACGAATTAGTACGATTTTTGCAAAATCGTACATATTTTACGAATTGGCCAATTCGTGTGAATTCATACGAATGACCTACCCCTGACCCCGCCCCTAAACCTACCCATCACGTGGGTTTAGACAAATCGTACAAATTCGTACGAGCTAGGTCGTACGAATTAGTACGAATTAGCCAACTTTTTATCATTCGTACGAATTCGTACGAATTGGTCGTGAGATAGCGTTGGAAAATTTGCTGTTCCAAAGGCTTTAATAACTTAACTTGCAATAAAACACAAACTGTTGGGAATGTGAACATTTCTTAGCACCTATTAATTTAAATAGTAAATATTACATGTCTGAATGATTTAAAACCTAGAGAAATTACACCCTGAGAAATCTATATATAAATATATATATATATAAATAAAAGCATCAAATGCACTATGAAAACATACTTGCAACTTGGAAAACTCAAAACTACTGTGAGACGAGAACAGTGGAATGGGAAAAAAAACATGCAAGATATTGAGACACGGTTTTTAAAACGCTGAACTTATTTTATCTTGGGCGGCATTTTTTTAGAACACTACGTTGTGCGAGACGCAGCAAAAGTCAGACATCCATCTAACAAATGTTTGGAACAATGGAACAACCATGGAAAAGTAGCCCGGTGAAATGTCAAAGTGTGTTTACACTTACTGAGTTTAATTTTAAGTAACCTCATATGAAATTAATAGAAAATAACCATTAGAAATGACCTTTTTAAGGATTTAAGGACCTATTTTTGGAAAGTGACAAACATAAAAAATTTAAGAGCTGTTTAGTGTAGATTAGTCTGCTATCATATATTTCATCATGATAAACAGTAATATTATCCAAATCTTGTTTCCAGCTGAAGGAGGATGCATCACAGTGTGATAGTGAGAACTGACAGCTGCCCTAATTGCTGATTACGCCATCAATTGCCTCTCTTACGCCTGCCAGGAACAGAAAGGGTCACTTTGTAATTGTGTGCCAGAAGTAACTGGCCTCTGTCCTGATGCAAGACTTTATGGTGAGCTGAGGAACTAGGATGGAAGGACAGTGAAGGGGCTGTTGGACAACAGGCATAGAGGCCTTCAGTCTGATATTATCAAGTCATCTGCACCATCCACACGCCTCCACGTTGACAGACAAACAGTGCCTCTGCTAGCCTCATCCATCTTCATTGAGCCCTAAAGAGTGACGGTAAGTAAGCTCGACAGGACAGAAGAAGGTCTGGATTGTTCCAATATTATCTCAGACTGGCTGGGATTCCTTGTCCAGTGGCGGCTCTGTTTTCCTGGATTTCTGAGGGGACTGTGTTTGAATAAGTGTGTGTGTATGTGTGTGCAGGCCCACCATTCTGTTCACGGGGTCTCCTGTAACTCACTAGACTTTCAGTCTCTAGACGCCAACAGAATCTGTCAATTTGTTGTCTGTACATTAAGTTTGAAAGCTCTATCAAATCCTCTTACACTCACCACATTGTGCTTCTCCTTGGTAACCTCACTAGACTATGTGATTTCTTTTTCCTACACAATGTGCACACAAACAGCGTCACAGCCAAATGAAGCACCAAAGTTGGGGACAAAATTATAATTTCTCCACCATCGTATGGGCAATGCTCAAGTAACTGGCTGTTGTACATGTTGTATCAAAAAAAGATTGTTGGTAAAGGAAAAGCTAGGGAATTTAAACTTCACTCCAGGGGTTGTTAAATATCCCCCAGCAGGCCACTGCAGCGCCACAGTGCATTCCACTAAGTTAAAACCCAGCTAGGGGCCAAGGGTGTAAAGCTCTCTCTTTTCACGTACACCTAAAGTCCCTGAGGCTAAAGACATAAACCGTTGCTTTCCATGGAGAAGAACACCTGCTTGCTTTCCGAGTTGGCTCATGGAATATCAAAGCAACAGAAATGAAAGGTGCTATAAGCCGTCTTATCATTTTGATAACTTCCGCCAGGCTTTAGTGATTTAGACCACACTCATTCACCAAAACCCAGCCATACAAAGATATGCCAAAAAACTCATGCGGTGTATCTGTATTTTGCACCATTGAAGGGCACTACAGGATTGGGATGCTACTCATGGCTCTTCTACAAGGCAATTAGTGAAGGGTCATGAATTTGCTCACTTTAAGGAGTTACCTGGGAATTGAGCCAATTTAAACCCATTGTGAAATATCGCTTAATTTTACACATTTATTTTTATGTTTTTTTTTTTTTTTTTACAAAATGCCCAATGATGAGATGCAAAAGAGCTTTTCACACTTGAAATAGTTAACCCTGGTCATTCTAATGGAATCCTGGGTTATCTTGCTTCACATTTGTTCACTGTTCTTTATCCAGGGTTAATTATCAATCATATTCATATGCTGGCGTTTCACACTGTACATTCCTAGCCCTGGGTTAACATTCTTTTTTGCCTATTTGCAATCAATGTCATTGATTGAACGAGCGTAGCACACAACCCATTTACATAAAGGCTCTAGCATTGTGCAACCTCATATTGTACATTGTCGACTGCTATTTTCCTGATTAGACTTTTTAAATGGTCTGTTCTTCATTCCAATTGTCCTGTTTTCTGTCATCATTTGACATTGTTCCCCTCAAATGCTGAAATGACTGTTTGTTTACAACGAGCTTCATTTCTGTGACTGTCCAAAGCATGTGAATTTGAGGAATGCGGGGTTAAGACCACAAAAGTGGTGCAAACCTTAATTTTGAAGCAGGTTTTGATAAACCTAGTTAAAATGTGGTGCTAAACTCACTTCTAAATTACAAGTGTGAAACATTAAGAGTTAAGAGCTGAGTTTAGAACATAAGGGTTAAGGGCAGTTTGAAAAGCCCTAAAGAGGCTTAATTTGATGCAAAACTTATTTTCTACAACAATCTTAAAAGTTGAATTTTCTTAAAAGTATACTTTGGAACACCACATAAAGTTTACTCAAACTGAGGGCAAATTCCATTGAAAGTGTGCATCACTTACTTACGCCCTACTCACTCCATTCCTGTGCTCACTTTCAATGGAATTTGCTCTTAGTGTGAATAAACTTGTATATGCAAAATGATCATTAGGACAATCTTTACTCTTCGTTGTAGTTTGGAATGTGGGAGTGCTTCAAAATAGTGGGAGATACTTATCCTTCCTTCTTCTAGGCGTATTGATTTCATCTTCAAGCTGGGGGGAGTCAATGCTTGTTATAGGCAGTGATGTCATGCCTGGTGTTAAAACTCAAATTAGATCTGCTTCTTAGGCCAAAGATAGAGGAATCTGCCATGACAGGCTGTGGACAGCTGTGTGAACCAACTAAATCACACTGCAACTAATGTCTTCATTTAAATTAACAGGCCGATTGCTTACAAGTAAAATGTAAATACACCATAGATGGACTTTCACTTTTGTGCCTGGCTTGAACAAACGTTAGGCATGGATACATTTATAATGGTACTTTTTTTATAACCAAGATAAAACTTGTTATAAGATACAGTATGTGCATTGTGACAGTCATTTAACAGGCTCACTTCTTTATGAACAGAACCTTGGTTTGATTCACTTGATTCACTGGGAAAAAGGCAATTAAAAAACAACAGGGTCAGAATATTTTTACATTTCCTTCAGTACTATTTTGTAGCATTACATGTGACTATGGGCCACAAAGCATCTCTAAAAGACTCACTCAAATACTATTTTTTCCACAAAGTTACCTTTCAAAAAGTGAACTACTGTTGTAGTAACATGGTATACAGTGATAGTATCAGATTGTAATAATACCATTGTACTCTGATAAATGTTACTGAATGATTTCCATTTTCATGTACTATGGTATTTATATGGTAGCCTACATGTCCATGAAACATGTTAATGCAATGGTTCACTTTGATAAAGATACTGTTCGTTTAACCATTTTGGCTGGAAAAATGCTTTACCTGCAGTTAATATGAATCACTCATAAGCTATATATGCAAGTGTTGGAAGATTTTCTTCATCCGTGTCAGTCGATAGAATACAACTGCAGGTTTGATTTAAATGAATCGTTGGTAATCCAGTGACAATTTTTTTCATTATGTTTTCATGTTTTTATGGAGAAAGACACTGCTCCAAACGATTCAGTGCGCGAGTGAAGTGTCTGAATTATTGTGATTGATTCGCAAACCGTTTTAGACCATGGCTGCATTCGAAATCGCATACATCCCCACTATAGTAGGCGAAAAACAGTATGTGACAAAAGTAGTACAGTATGTCCAAATTCACAGTCCTCATGAAAGAATAGGCAAAAAAAAATCCGGATGACCTACTTCCTGCAAGATTCTGAAGTGTTCATACGATGGACACTTTACTATCCCATAAGGCCACGGGAGAGGGTTTATGAATGGCAGTGAGGCGATGCAACTGACACTGGTAGGTCACATGTGTAACGCTATGGTGGTAGTTGAAGGCACGAGATGAAGATCTGGGTAAACACAAACTCTACTTGATGAGTTCAAGCAGGACAGACACAACCATATCTAACATTAACGAGAACAGGAGGAAATGAGGAAACTAACTAGACACAGGTGGAGAAAGGTAAACTAATCAGGGACTAACGAGAACAGGTGCAGACTAGACAGAACATAATTGTGACAACATGATAATGATGACATGCCGAATGTAGTCCAGATTACATTCATACTACACACATTCATACTATATAGAACATACTTTTTTAGTGGTTGTGAAGTAATTACTTATTTAAAATAATACCTACTCAAGAGAGTATGCAATTTCGGATGCAGCCCATGGGTTTAAGTAAAATTATTTGCGCCCTTCCCCACGCTAACTTGTTTTAAAATTTTTTATTTAAATGTCAGTCACATTACAAACAATGAACATGACAATAATCATTTCCAACATATAGTATAAAATATTGAACAAATATAGACTACAGACCCTTGTAATGTGTTTAAATGGAACACTCTATGCCGTTGATCACTTGGAATCTGCAATGGAGCTGATTTTAAAAAAATAATATAAACAAAGATTAATATATTTATATTAAATATAAAATATTACAAAATTCACACATGAAAATGATAACAATACAATAAACTATAACTATGTAAAAAACAGTCAGCTTAAGGTATATTAAATGTGGTTAATTTGTCAAAATAACTCCAATATCATACACTTAGTTGCGTGTGAGCAAATTAAGCACACCCTGCTGTGACGTGTTGCATTGTGGTCTATATGGATCTGCCTGAAGTATACATGTTGAGCAGACTTAATGTTGAGCAGACTTAACCTCTG
This sequence comes from Abramis brama, assembly GCF_963993115.1. Classification (NCBI taxonomy): domain Eukaryota; kingdom Metazoa; phylum Chordata; class Actinopteri; order Cypriniformes; family Leuciscidae; genus Abramis; species Abramis brama. The sequence continues at coordinate 28,156,516 of NC_139967.1, read as the reverse complement.
TCAAAATTGAGGGGTTGAGGGATTCTTCAAATTAACTTCCCTTGACCACTTGATGAAGTTGAACACACTTCAAAATGGCTTTGGGGATTCCCCCGAGGTTTCTTAGGGAAGTCTGTGAGTGCATGTCTACAATTGGACTTGAATGCAGCCCATTTTGAAAACACATTTTACTGATTCATAGAAAAGAAATGTGTTCAAAATAATAACAATAGCAGAAAATGGAGTGCCACACACTCAAACGATGATTGTTGTGCCGTAGGATGTGGAAAAAGATGTGCCCTGTATAACTGTCATGGTTGTGGTTGCAATCCAACATGAATGACAAAGGAATTCAATCGAAATAGTCTTTAATCCACAAAACAGGAATACACGGTGGAGTGTACACATGCTTACCACAGTTAATAATGACGAACACTGACAAGGAACAGAACAAAAAGGGAACAATCAAGGCTAAACTAAATTGAAGCAAAATAAACAAACACATTTGAAAACACAACTAAACAAAACATAATCCTGACAATAATAAAAAGTGAAGCAAAATGTGGCAAATCTACAAATGTATGGGGATCTAAGAAGTGAAGATAATATAAGGTAACATAAGAACTGTTTTTCATGTGACCGTCACAGTTTTAGGGCGACTAACTTGGTCAAAATGCATGTATTATAATACCTTTTGTTTGTATTTTGTGTTCGTATGGACATGATTTATGTTTTTCATCTTGCAACAGTGGTCATGGTCTCACACAGTTAAACTCAATTAAATGTAGCTTTGCCAATAGGATGCCTTGTCCCGGGGCAAGATCATAACATGAGGCCAATTAATAGGCTACACAGGAGGCCACAATGAAAACATTCCACAAGAGTCTAGCGGCAGGGAACTATGTCTACTGTGAATCCAAATCATATTGCCATGTTTTTGTTGCGGTCTCAGCTCAAGTCAAGTGGTTATAGTATTCTGGGGCAGGCAGGGAGAGCGAGACAGAGAAAACGAGGATTGAAATACTAAACAGTCATCCTAAACTCTCAGCAGAGCACTTGCATGGCTACTTGCACAAGCACCAGTGTTCAGGTCAGTACTCATAAGCGCTATAGTTTCATGCTCCACAAACAGGACATTTAACTTTAAGTTCAAGAGAGGGAAAGTTTGCGAAATTACATGCTGACAGATATTGGAAACTGACCTGTATTAGACCCCTGACTACTTTTGATTCTCTTTAGAATTAATGACCCAGTGACATCCCAAAGACAAGCGAGAGCAGATGAGCTTTCCACTGTTTATGAGCAGCACTGTGTGTATATCAGAGGCTGAAGGTGGTCCGATTCCTTAAGGAGTGAAGAGTTGTGTGTGTGAGTGTGTGTGTGTCTGTGTGTGTTTCTCAGTGCTTGGGAGGTTGTGATTAAGGTGTTCTGTGTGAGGAAAGACCACCAGGAGGGTTGTGCATGCATTTTTTTTGTGTGAATATTTGCTTGTATGAGTCTATGAAAGACAAATAGAGTAAGAAAACAATATATTTATTATTGAGATACTTGATTTATAGAATCTTTATTGATCAGAATTTGGACAATGTGATGAAGATGGAATCAAGTCAGACAATGCATAGACACCTGCATGTGATTATAATTTTTAATGTTTTTTATTCATAAGAGTTTCTGTTGTTTTTCTTGAACATAACATGGCTGTCAGTGGCTCTGCCAAACTTGTTGATCTTGACCTGCTTATCTTATCTTATCTGTAACTTTGTCTTCTGTGCTTTTCCAAGCCCAACATCCATTAATATGGATTATTTTTTAGATAAAACATATTCATTTGCAAAGCATTGTTACCAAAGCATGATCCTCTGCAAAACCATAATGTAAAGCTGAAGTAAACACATAAAGATGTGGAGATAATTCTTGACAAAGAGGCTGTTTAGTGTTTTTGTTTGAACATGTTACAACAATACTGGCATATTTATAATATTTATGAGTTGTAATGCTCAGAAAGTAGCATTTATGTAAGGACATACCCAAACTTATCATCTGTTCTTTTGACTGGATAAGTGTCTACGATGTTCTTTTATAGGCCTATTGTTTGTTTTGAGCACCAAGCAACCATGATGCTGCAGGCACTGAAAACCGTGATCATTGGAATAAGTATTGGCAGGTTCCTGCAGAGTTTAGTTTCTTATGTTTGGAAGAAAACCAACACAATAATTGCATTTATTCCTCAGATAATATTATATTGTTATTGATCATTCTGAGAGCCAGCCAAAGGTACACCATACAAAGTTTAATGTTTTGGTTATTTGTATATATCTATATTATTATATTTATCTATATAATTATAATTAGGGATGCAGGATATATTAGCACCTATCAGTTTTCAGCCGATTAGAGATTTTTAATATTGGTAGATATTTAATTGTGCATGTCCATTTACCTATTTTCAGGGGCCAAGCACCAACGGTGCGGAGGCACCTATTGTATCTGTTCCCGTTCTTCTTATTATTATTATTCAGTTTCTTCTTCTTCTTCCGCTCTTGGAGTCTTTGGCAGCCCATAGAACCGCTTGCGGGAAAGTTATGAAATTTGGCACACTGATAAAGGACAGTCTGAACTATCAGCATAGCAATTTTGGAGTCTCCAACTCATTCCCTCTAGCGCCACCAACTGTATATACAAAACAAAAGAGCATGACCACTAATTTAGAATTGGTTGTATAACGTGTTATAATTCGTTCCCTTGTTTTAGTTAAATGGTCATTCAGTTTGAAAAGAACTGGACCAAGAAAAAACTTTAGACTTTCAGTTATTTGCAAATGTTTATGGGTAAAACAGACTCTTGCACAAAGTATGTGCTTAGTGTAATAAAGATAGCATGTCCTCCATAAGGCCTTAAAACTTGACAAGCTGGTTTTAAAAACCATGTACTAGCACGGGCAACCATGACATGGCAATCACACAACATTACAACCCGTGGTAGAAAAGTGCAACCTCCCTGCACATAAATCTAGTGTGATGTTTGTAACCTCGGCCTGAACCATACTCCGGGAGGAAAAGAAGCAAGTTCCTGATGGATTACTGAGCAGTGACCTTTAGGCAAGAAGTGATGAATATGTCTGAAGACATCTGTGGGACTCCAGAGTCATAAGCAATGGCAGTACTAGCAGAAACCAGACACTAATGAGTGCGTTATTGCAAAATACCAGCATCAAGATATATTGACATTAACCAAGCTCAGCTGAGAGTGAAGCGATGAGTGTTGTGTGGGACTTTTTCAGACGTGTATTGCAAATGAGCATCTGTTTCTTGGAAAGTTTCTTTAAAGAGTGTTTTTCGTATAGATTTGCAACAGCTTGGATTCTTGATCATTTATAATAGTAACAAATAGGTTCATAAAACCCTGTGCTATGTGAATGCTGAGCATGCATTTTCTCTGAGTGAGATTTATGCAGTTGTGAATAATCACTTGGCTAATAAGGTCACATCTGTTCACAATTAAAAACAGCTTTATTAATGGATGCTGTAAAATTTTACTGTGACACAACACTTTCAAGCATATTTCCTTACATACCTGTCAATTGTATAGACACATACAGGCTGTGACAACATATTTATATAGGTGCTAAAATAAACTGCTTGCCGGCGACATGTGATGAAAGCTGCATTAATTCTGTCAACTTTGGATGGCACAAGAATATTTGTTTTAGTTTTTTTCAACCTTGGATTACATGGAAGTGTATTTATCTGATGCAAGATCAAGACCACAGGAAAGATTGACATGGTGGCAGCTATAAAGTGTCTATAAAATATCAGCTGCCTGTTGTGCTGCAGGCACAATCTTGCTTTTATACACATGGTCATGCTTAAAGCTGGAGAGCTGAGAATATATTAGTTGGGCTGAGAGCTGTACAGATAACAGAGAACCAGTCAGAATCTGATAATCATTCACATACACAACAACACATGCAAACCCACCCTATTATTCTAGGTTATCCTGTAATAACCCTACACAATAATTTGCCATGTGTAATTCCATGAATAACCAGATATTAAATGTCTAATTGCTATTTAACAGTGCTGCTGTTTTGAATTCATTCAGCTTAAAGCGTAATATGTGACTCCACTGTGACCGTAAAAGCAAAGTTCTCACAAAATTTCCAAACCCAAAGCTATTTAGATGATTCATAGTCCTCTCATGGGAGTTTCGACAATGGTATTTTCATAGTTGATTGTGGATTGCAGAGTTATTAACTGATTGTGTGTGAGTATTCGTTGCAATTGCACAACTTTACTGTGGTTAAATGTAAAGGTTAAATGTAGACTTATTGTTCTGTTTCAATTTAGTCTAGACCAAGAAGAACATGGTTGACGCAAAACATTAATTTCACACATTTAATAACACACATAATGTTTTGTAATAGTTTTTTTTACATACACTACTGTTCAAAAGTTGTGGTAAGATTTTTTTTTTTTTTCAAATAAAGTGTATTATACTGACCAAGGCTGTATGTGATCAAAAATATCAGTGATATTGTAGAATATTATTACAGTTTAAAGTAACTCTTTTTCCTATTTGAATATATTTAAAAATGTAATTTATTCCTGTGAGGGGAAAGATTTTTCAGAAGTTTTCAGTGTCACATGATCCTTCAGAAATCATTCCATTATCATTCTAATCATTTGGTGCACAAGAAACATTTCTTATTATTATCAATGTAAAACCATTATGTTTTTTTCTTTGATGAATAGTAGTTCAAAAGTCCAGAATTTATTTGAAATAATCTTCTGTAACATTATAAATGTCTTTATTGCACGTTTGATCCATTTAATGTGTCCTTGCTGAATAAAAGTATTCATTTATTTATTTCTTTAAAAAAAAAAAGTATTAACTCAAGACTTTTAAATGATACTGTATTCTCTATGCTGTATATTTTCTCTCATATATTACCATAGAAGTCATTACCCTTCTCTAAATGTGTTAGTAACAGGTAAATCACATTTAATTGAATGTTAAACCCCATCTAGAGAATGTGACTGTTGTTGTAATCTAAAACAGAAAATGTTTTGCTTAAGGGCTTGACAAATGCAATTTCCTTAACATGTGCCGGCGGGAAAGAAAAGGGAGAGACAGAATGCTAGTGAAATGCAATTATGTGGACTCGATGTGATAGCTGATATCATCTAATCAAAGTGGTAAAATAAGAAGGGCAGGGCTCAGCTCCACAGCTGCCCAGAATGAAAACTCACCATTTCTCAGAGGAGGAAGGGAGCGAGAAATTGTTCTTACAGCTCGCAGATGGGAACGAGGGGGGGAAAAAATTCTGGCAGAGCAAAAAGGGGGCTAGGAGTTTTAACAGTCTCCCTACATCTGTTTATTTAGAGAAGAAACCATTGTGTCATTCAGTTATTCTAAGCTTTGCGGTGGCCAGCGTTCAGGCCCACAGTGATCGCTCCAACAAAGCGGCCCCATAACACAACAGGGGCTATGGCCGTAAGGTACCAAAAGGAGGAATCATGCTAAGGGTTTCACATTACCTGCTCGTTCTTTCATAACCAGACAGGTCTCCATAACGAGACAGGTCAGGCCAGGCTTTTTGCAACAATTGGGGGCATAGGGCGACGGAAGAGGGTGATAGTTGGGCTGATTATGTAGGAGGAATCCTGCATGCCGTTTTAGACACTTACCCTTTACCATCTCAAGGTTACTAAAGGTTCCGCGAGCTTGTGTTTTACAAGCTATGCTTCTTATAGATACCAATACAGGGCTGACTAGGTGTTTGAAACAGGCTTCAGAAATTCAGAGAACATCTTCCCACAACCACAGCTTGACAGGTGTGGTTATATTTTATTTGGCTGTGAATATTTTATACTCTCTTAACTAATATGCTTTTGAAGTATTCGTGTAATGAATGCAGCTTGCCAAAAACATCAACAAATTGGCGTATTAACTATTGTGAAAGATTAGCAGGGTTGTGCATAATTGCAAGTGGGTGTGGGACACAACACAGACCAATAATTTAGTGAAAGTTCAAAGAATTACTCATATCTGAATTATTTGTACACCTGACCCTGTATCCAAAGCTTCAGTTCTGAACAAACAAGTCTCAGGCGTGCATTTGCGTGACTTTAGCATTGCTCTTTGATTTCTAAATATCATTAAAGCCTATATAGAATGTTTTGTGGTTGCCACTCGTATTTTCCGTCAGGCTTTGTTGTGTCTCATGTAGTAAAATTCTTCCATGCTGCACTCCATGTTTGTTGGATTAAGGTCATGTCTGTGAGGGGTTATGTCTTTATTGGCCGGCCCCATATGCACACATGAAATTCTTCTCCTCTTTGCAATGGTATGATGGGCCCTTAGGCCTGTATAAATAGTCACTTGTAGTATGGGAAGGGAAGGGGGCCATGTGTTGGAACAGCTGGCCTGTGAGTGTGTGCGCTGATCAAGGGAGTTGATTCGTGGGTTCAAACAGGACTTGGCAAGATATCGGTCCTCCTATCTGGTGTTAGTCAGAAGATGAGATGGTAATGCTGGAATGGAATGAGAGTGAAAGAAGTTTTTAGTCAACATCCTCCCTGACTGAAATATTGATGTCTGGATTCCAGACACTCCACATAGATACTGATTATACTCCCTGAAAGGCTTAATATCTTTGTGTTCGTTTTTTTGACTTTGTTGTGTTCATGAAAAAGAATGAAGCACAATTATGTCCAGATATAATGCTTTAAAAAAATCAAAACAATACAACCAGAATGATTATGTTATAAAGCTTATTACTCAACTGATTCTGACACATAGGGCAGCTGTCTATATCTCTATCATGGCGCTAACAACAGTTGTCGGTGTGTTTAGAGCCGCAATAAAACCAAGAGCAGCTGCTTTGTGTCACAACTTCTTGTAGGAATGTTAAAATCATTTGTATCATAATTTCGAACCAATCCGCTATGAATAAATTAAGATCCAACTGGATACACTGAATTTGTTTTCCAGTTTATTTTTGGGGAAAGTAGGTTTATCCAGTAGGATCTTAGCAGATTTTAAGAGAATTCTTATTTGATCCATATAGGATGGTTCCCAAATAGAACTAAAACATGTTTGCATAAAAACAATCTCAAAATATTGTATAGCCATTTGACTTGATCCTGCTGAAATGCCTCTGTTCTTTTGTTTGAAACGTAACAATTTATAGGTATGTTATAGTATTATAGTTTAAATGATTGATTAATGTATTAAAAATGTATTCATGTTCTTGTTGTGTGATTTCAGTGTTTTGCTATGTGTGTATGTGTGTGTGTGTGTGTGTGTGTGTGTGTGTGTGGGGGGGGGGGGTAATGTGAGTTTATTCTAATTACAGCACGGGTGAGTTTTTGTTTGGGGTCATCCATCAGGGTCAGGAATTTGGCAACAGCACCCCACGGATTATTGTAAGGACTCTGTTTCTCATTAAGTCCTCCCAAAGTGTAAGAAAGGTATTCTTAGATTAGAGCAAAAATGATTTTAGCCATATAAAGTGCATTATTATTTATTTTAAAACCGTATAAATTGGCAATACATGTTGAGCTAAGATTATAATCTGTGACTTCTACCTTTTGCCTTAATCATTGCAAGGTAACTGTTAACATTTGACTGTAATTCTACGGCACAAAATATTAAGCAAAGAAACAACCCTAATATTTTAGAAAATGGAATAAGAGACGAAACATATTCTGTTTATTTCAATTACCCCTTTAACCAATAATAATTCTGCTTTAAAGTTCTAACAGGAATATAAATATCTATATAAGTGGATTGTTTCTGTATGCTTTACTTTCACTGTATCGATAAAAATCAGCACTCATTTACGACACCCATACATTTCCAAAGCCCTGCTCAAAAATACCATCTTGTTCCTGTGTATAACATAAACAAGTCAAGTTAATAATGTGTACTTATTGAAGTTTCTCTCATAATGAGCATGGACGGACTTAATTTGTGCTGTGACTTCATTGCATTTGTCCCATAGTTGAGGCTTGTATCCCCATTTAAAGCTGTGTGCTGTTAATTTAAATGAATCCCCATTTAAAGTAAAAGCATGCAGTTCTCTTGCATGAGCATCTGGCTTATTTAAATCTATACCTGCCAAAAAAAACAACAATGTTGTTTATAAATGTTTTCCTCCCTCTATTTAGATCTCCTTTATATCCAAGTAAAGCTGTTAAGGATTCAGGTATTGAGAGAAAATAGAAACAAAGGTGTTTGATGAACAGCATGCTTGGTGTGGTTATCATTTTTCGGCAATATTTAAATTCACCACAGTAAAAATTGGAAAGTTGATCTTAGCCTACTATAAGAAACTGAGTGAGTCAACTATTATCTCTGGATCAAATCATTGTGCTCTCAAGACTTCTGACTCACAGGGTATAGAGTTCCCTACATCCATCACCTAGAACTGGTGCAAAAACGTCATTGTCAGATCTGACCATCCGTAACTGACATTGAGTTCATTGTTTAGGGTCAGAAGCTCGGTGCACAGTGGCCTAAAGGTACATTCCTAACTCCAGAGTAGTGTTTGAAACACAAACCCTCTTTGTGCAAGGTGGACCCACTCATCCTCCATCCTAAGCATCAGCAAATGCCCCCTTTTGATGTTCAAGTGTGAACTTGCACGTTATCATTTTACACGTAAGAAGTCACGGCTCACCGTTACATTTTATATCTGAACCCAGAGTTGATAATGCTTTTAGCCAATGTCTCTTTTTCTATTGTCTAATCGACTAGACACGGTGGAACGAGACAGGAATATATATCATTTTCAAACATTCCTGGATTAAGCTGAAATGGCATTCGCCCAAAATGCATTTTCCACTTGCAGATTTTATTTCGTAAGATCTTGTCTAAAAGGACAAAAACGTATAAAATGAAATCTGGCATGGTAACATGCATTTTAGCAAAGGCCAAATACTGTATTTCTGAAATGGATTCTGATTTTGCATTTCAGAATCTCTTGAAATAAATCCATTACAGATGCAGTAACATCTGATAAAAGAAAACTGACTTTCCACTAAACATTTGTTAGATTCCTTCAGGAAACCCCATAGGCTATTTAGTTAGATTTAATGAGCATAGATGGAAACTCATATTTAAGTTGCATAAAGTTGGCTTGACTTAACACTCATAAATTGACTCCAAATTAAAAGCTAGTTAACAACACATCTTTAGGTCTACAAGGAGAAATTGTTTTCTATGAAAGACATTGTTTACATAATTGTGTGCCCTCTGTAATGAAAATGCATACTAAATACATACTATCGTACAAGGTTTGGGGTTGGTAATAATATTTTAAATAAGCTACATTTGTACTTTTGAATGAATGAATGAGGCATTTATATAGTCAGGACACATTTAATTGATGTGATAAGTGACAGTAAAGACATTATAATGAAAATTTATATTTCAAATAAATGCTGTTCTTGTGAACTTTCTATTAAACAAAGATTCCTGAAAAATAATTGCTTCACAAAAATATTAAGCAGCACAACCATTTTCAACAATGAAAATAATAAGAAATGTTTATTGAGCACCAAATCGGCATAGTCGAATGATTTCTGAAGGATCATGTGACACTGAAGACTGAAGTATGCTGAAAATTCAGCTTTGACATCACAGGAATAGGCTAAATTACATTTCATATTAAAACAGTTATTTTAAATGGTAATAATATTCCATAATATTACTGTTTTACTGTAGGCTGTGATCATAAGAGACTGCTTTCGAAAACAATAGGAAATCAACAATCTTGCCATACTTTGTGTGTGTGTCTGTGTGTTTCTTTTAAATAATTTACGTTTAGCTATTGACTATTGATGACAAATTGTAATTTATGATTTTATATTGTTCAGCAATAAAGTTGTTGGTTGTTCTTGGATGCACAAAATCAAATGCTGTGATATACTGCCCAAGAACACACATCATTTCGACAACGTCTGAGAAACAGCAGTATAGTCGGTCTTTCTAACTCACTTTCTGCTGTGAGGTAATCCAAACCTTTTGGAGAGAGACCATTCCTGAACCATCATGCCCCACCTCCATTTTCCCGCCCCTTACTTGACGTCGAGATTTGCAACAACAAACGGTCTGACCAATAGAAATCCCATAAAGTTCCGCAGGAGTAGAATGGATAAAGCAAAACTAGCGGGTCAGAAAGGGGCCAGTGTGTGTATTTGAACGCTGTGTTATTATCTGTTTGCGTCCCTAAGCGTACTTAATGACGGACGACAAGCGCACGCTCGAGAATTTATCAGTTCAGTCGGGGAAGCTTGATGCGAGTAGCTCGGGAGCACATTTGGATGTGAGCGCGAGACGCGAAAGGACGAGCTCGTGAGCTCTTCACTTCTACCCACAAGAAAGACAAGAGGTGGAAAGAGAGGAATCACCGCACTGTCACACGGACACGCAAAACCCAAGATGATGGAGTGAACAAGCCGTTTGCTGGAAATAGCACTTTTCGTAATTTAGGCTCCCTTTTAAAACATGGATTACAGGAAAATGTCTTTATAAATTCACCGCAATTGTGGAACAAACTTTTTTCTTTTGGATGGACCTTGCAAAACATGATCTGAGGGATTGTTCCCTCCGTAGATGCAATGGGAATATGAAATATATATGCTTAAAACTGACCTGACGGCAACCAAACCATTACAGACTTCGATATGGCAACTTGTGCAAGTTTGGTTCGGGGCGCGCGCACTTTACTTTGGCCTTTCGCTTGTGTGCTTGTGTGTTTTAGCTGTTTTTCCATCGCCTCCTCCAACCACCACGGCCGTCGGTTGATTTGCTGGCAAGCGATATTAAACTGCCAGTCGGAGCCCGAGTGTCATTACGCGTATGACCAGTATTTGCACGCCTGCGAATCGATCCTGAGCGGCCAGAGGAAGAAGTGTCCGAGTCACTGCATCTCGTCGCTGGTGCAACTCAACCTGACCAAGAGCGGCCCGGCGCTGGAGGACTGCAGCTGCGCCTCGGACCCCCGCTGCCGGGAGATCAAACGAGCCATCGAGCCGTGCCTGCCCAAAACCAGCAGCATGGGCTGCACCGAAGCCCGGCGCCAGTGCGAAAGGGACAACCAGTGCCGAAGCGCGATGGGCGATTATTTATTCCACTGCGGGAAACTCTTCAGCGGCTCCAGCTGCTCGAACCAATGCCGCAATGTCATCGCTTACATGCGCAAACTACCAAAAGCTCAGCTCCTGGATTCTTGCGTCTGTGATGGATCGGAGCGGACTATATGCGAGTTTATCAAAACTAGTATGAAAACGCTTTGCTTTGACTCTCCCCCTGTGGATGAAGAAGGCTCCAGTGGCTTGGACGACTATGAGCCTGATGATGAGGATTACCCAGAGCCAGAGCCCACGAGGAACACAGGTTCTGCTTTTGTGGCATGTTCTGTTTTGACTGTGGTGGTGGCATCCATTTTGGCTCTAGTGCCGCTTCCTTGATCACTTTGAAGGCGAGTTAATGATCTGCTCCAACGGCTGTTCGGGAATAGTGCATTTTGTCAATTTTCTCCTGCTTTCCACTTCATGTATGGCAAGCTGTTATATCAACATTTATTCCTTAAAACATCTAGTCTTTGTTGTACTTTTTTTTTATTTCATAGCAAGTAACCCAATAGTGACTATCAACTTTTGTTAGGTGTTCATTACGTGTTTTTAAGTTACTAGTAGCTATTCCAGAAGTTGCTAGTATGACTATATGTATCCCATATTTTTCTAGTAACATTTATTTTCTCACAAGTTACAATTGTTTTTACTGGTCATATGCAATGTCACGTCAGAATGGTTATCTTGTAGCCATAACATTAAATGAACTTAGAAATTCCAGTCAAAAAATCTTACTAGAAAGTTTAAAATTGTTACCAGTGGACTGGTGTGTATATTTAGTTTAGTAGCCTATTCTTGGAAAAGTGAAATAGGTTATATCTGAACCACATGTCCCCATAAAATTTAATAGCAAAAGTCAGCAATGTCATACCAGTAACAATGGATTAGTTACTTATCACTATTTGACATGACTAGGGATAGTGACTAATAGCAAAGGAATAAGTAATGGAAGTACTAGCAAGAATGAATGTAATAGCCTAGCTAATGAATCCAGTGAAATAAAAAGTCACTATTAGATTACTTGCTAGCAAGTAAAAAAATAAAATAAAATAAAAAAATAGACATGAGTTAGCTTTAAGGAATAAATGTTAATAGAGCTTGACATGATTTTTCTCCAAAGAGTACAAGTTAAGCTTTGTGTGACATTTAGGTGCAGTTCCTTTCCAGAAAGTGTCACATTGTAAATGTGTTTTGATTCACTATGCAAATTTACATTTCAGATTCGGCCCAGGTGAACAATGTCTTGTCTATTGTAAGTTTTAATTCTGAAGCTAAAATTCTGTTTCTGAAGTTATTAAAGAGCAGGGATACAAAGTACTTTATGTCAGTCAACTGCCTTAAACACCAACTTGCCTATTTCAAGTGCTGTTTTGTAAAAGACAAATTTATTTCCATAAAGATATAGAAAAAGTTTATTTTGTTACCTAGACATTTTAACAGTGAAAGTTGTAATTATAAAACTGTGCACTGCCAATATAAAATTAGATTTTTTTAAATATGTAAAGTATTTTTATAAAGTTGCAAACGACTTTGGATAGGTAACTTCTGTAAGTGTTTGGAATGCTGGAAAGAATGAGTAGATCTCTATATTAGCTAACATTTGATAAACCTTATGGAAGTCCTAGAGATTCATGAGAGAGAACTTTATTTTTGTCATAAAGTAACCTTCGAAAACAAAGGGTGATGATTCCAGCTTTAAAGGGAAGTTAAATGTCTGTTGTAATTATTTTCCTTTTAAGATATTGTACAGTGTACAGATTTTCAGAGAATCTTTTTATTGTGTTATCTAAGATGAACTATTTACTGTGTAGAAATGTCTAAATCCACTGTATGACTGCCTCAGTGATGTTCATTTTATAGAAGGCATAAAAACTAAAGTGCAAAGACTCAAACCGAGTATGTGTAATTTATTTATGTTTGCTATATTTCATTATGTCATTAGGAAGTTTCAATGCATTGACTCCATGCGTGACCATGCATGGATTCCGATGCTAAATCTAGAATATGCTGGTTAGCACAGCAGAGCTTTTCAGGAACAGATTAAGTATCACAGACATAAGGAGCTTGAAGTGCTGACACACGCCTTAGCAAACAGAAGTGTTTGCTGAAGGCATAAACTCTTGATATTTGGATATCTTTAGAATGTGAACACAAAAGCGCGAGTGGCTTTTCCCTGGGGTGTCCGTGTTGCATCTGGGCCAAGACTGACAGAGGTTTATTTATTTTTCAATCACTGTGTTTGCTTAAAGGCCTTTGTCTGCACACCACAACTGCAAGTATAAAGCAGTAAAGTCTAAACTAACAGAGAAACAGTAGCAGAACAACATGAACCACAAATTGATTATCTTGTAACAAGTTCTATATTTGGATCTTTTTAGCTACTGAAATAGAAAATCAGCAGAAATTCACTCTCAGAAGGGTGTCGACTGTAGGATAAGAGTGAACTTCAACTCTACAGTGTCAGGATTCTTGACATGTGCCCTTTTTTCAGTAAAGTATTGATTTTATCTCGCAATTGAGGACTTGTTCCTTGGTAGAGTGTGCGGACTCTCTTGAAGTGTTTTACTTTTAGGATTCTTGATGAGACTTCGAAAAAGGATTAATTTGATCTTTTTTAAAAATTGATTTTATCTGCAGTGTAACTGATGACCCTTGCTGGTCAGTTAAAGTGATATTTAACCATCCAGTATTGACTATTATCCACTATCGCACCAGCTCCCAAGTTGGTCTTGTAAATGCTGAAATTTATGCATTACACTAAACTTCCACCATTAGAAATGTATAACCAATTTCAATTATAATTTGTATTTTAACATATAACCGTTTCCTTATGGGTTGTGCCAGTTGCGGTTAAGTTTATTTCCGTTTTATACATGAACAAATTTGTGCCAAGTTCTGGCATGCTTGATTGCTGGTAAACTTTTTCTGCGAAGGGAAAATGACATGTTTGCAGGTTTTCATCTGGCTCTTGAGGGTGCCTATATGCATATATTGTTGCCTCCATGTCATTTAATCATGTTCATCTAGGCCTCTCTCTGTCTCTCAACTCCATGCTGTTAAAAACTACCACTCTTATTCTCCCACTCTTGTCACCAGGGTCTTCAAATGGGGGTGATGGTTGCAAAATGTTTTATTAGTGTGGGGACAAGGGCCCTTCAGCCTACTGAAAGGAGGAGAAGTCGAGTGGCACTTTTGTCATGGTAATGTTAAGCACATAATAGTTCAACAGCACAATACCCAGGCACTTCATTCCTCTAGAGCTCGCTGACACCTCTTCAGAGCCGAACCACGGGGTAGCATGTGGGAAAGATCCGCTGGCCCCTGGTCCACATACTCTGTGCAATCCCCACTGCTGTCTATATACTTCATCATCTTTGGGGGGTAGTCGAAAACTACCCTCCCCCTCCCCCTCTTGCGCTCAGTTTCAGCCCATGCAATAGAGCCCAGCATGTGCCGTATGAAATAATAAGAGAGCTCTCAGAATGGCCAATAGGATGGAACAATTGAAATCAAGAATCTAAACAAGCCATGTCACTGTGGCCTGTTCAATAAAAAGATGGATTTTTTTTTTTTTGGTGTTACTCTCCTGCAGTGGCATTGTGGGTGAAAATGGAGAGGAGAGTACTGCCATGGCAGTGTATTTTAGAGTAACGTGTGTACGTTTCGATGTGTGATGGTTATTTGATGTGTGAAGGGTTATGATAAAATAGATTTTATTAAAGGAAAAACACTACAATAAATTAAGCGTTTCAAATGGTTTAATTTGGAAAATCTATTTAAAATTCTTCTTCTTCTTATTATTATTATAACATTTTAAACTCATTTTGTTTTTTATTTTACCATATGAAGTTAAGTCCGGGTTGTATTTTAACAAAATAATGTAGCTTTACATTTATAGTTGCTTCATTATTCATTTAGAAAATGCACCAGTTGTCTTGAGGCCGTACACTTCGCTTGTTGTGTTTTCAATTATCTATTGGCAAAAAGAAAAAAAATTGTTCCATATGCAAGAGGTATGAGAAAACTACAGGAAACCTCACAGCAGGACTTTCGAGTTATATTTCAGCAACTATTCCTCAGCCTATACATTTTCTATACTTATGCTGTAGTGCTGAAGCATAGGTTAGATTGAAGAATGGTTGAATGGTCAAACTTTGAGAAATTGTGTGATAAGTGATGAGACATGTAGACACTCAATTGGTATGGCTGAGCCTCAGCTGAGCATTGAAATGGAAAGCTGATTGGGCAGGATTTAGACTAATCCTTTAAAGTCAGCACTAGGTATTTAACAGCGAGGTCGCTGGCTGAGGCACCCTGTAGTCTTGTTCCTAAGTAATAGTTGTTTTCTAAATTATATAAATGATAAGACTTAAGGTGTGAGCTGATCTCTGGTCTTGAAACATTTTGTTTGTTGTGTAACCTCCCCCCACATACACACTATGCTCACTTTTTGACTAGAAGAAATTGTTCTTTTCTTTGTTCTTTGGTCTTTAGAGACAAATCAAGGTTTTTTTTTTTTCTTCACCAAGCTGCCACTTTGATTTCATCATGGAATACCTTTGTTGAGTTCACGGCCCTTTGAAATGAGTAAAAAGACCCATGTATTGGCTCTCTCAAGGGATCTGATGCTTTTGCCTTGGGTGCGAGAGCTCAGGATTAAGCTGGTCACAAAGAGATCAGTTACCTGAGAATTCGCTAAGGGCATCTCTTAAATCTGTTCCCCATATAAAGTGCAATAGCGCAAGTTTAATGTCCCATATATTGTTGGAACTCTGAAAACAAGTCCTACTATTTTTGTTAGCATTGTTGTAAATACTGACATGAGCTTTGGTGAAAGTGAAGCATGTTTAGTTTTTTTTTAGTTTTTTTTTTTCACTTATAACAACTTTATTTGTTTACCTGCATGTTATATGACCATTAACCGACATCAGAGAACCATGAACATATGCTGTAAAAAATTATAATGATCAATAAGTTATGACAACATATGTTTTTACATTGCTTTAACTCATCAAAATAAGTTAAGCAATTTTCAATTTCTTTTTATAAGTTATACAATATTCAACTCATTTTTAAAGTCAGTTTAATGTAATTTAAGTTGAAAAGTCTTAAACATCTAAGTTGATTGTACTTAATTTAAGGCAGCAACTTTTTTTTTTTTTTTACAATTTGCAAATGTATTGTTAAGTTATTGAAATATTAACATAAAATACTTTAAGTACGCCAAGTTAATACTTTAGGTCAAAGGGGTTTGGCTGACACAAAATTTTCGGAATCCCTTCCATAGTAGGTTATTGTTAATCACATATACATTGCGTTGAAGATTTACAGCTTATTTAATTATGTAACATTGTGTTCATTTTAATTGATGATACATAGGTGTTGCTGAAGTCGTTCCTAATTTGTATAAAGTCCATGTGAGTTGGCTTTTGCTAAATGCTCTGAGCTTAATAAGTCAAATGTATTATTACAGTGACAAAGTTCAATGTCCATATGTTACGGCTGAGCTCTTGAGAATCATTTTTTGTATATACATTTTATTACACTCCTACCATGAAGTTTATTGAACAACTATACAGGTAAATGAGAATAATGAAGTAAATTATGCCTGCTGTAACAGTTGGCACTAGTGGAACAGCAGAACGTTGGTCACTCTTAAGGGAATAATGTCAGATGAGGGAGAAGTTTGGCCGCTTGTTTTCACTCATGAGGATAATGAGGTGACGGAGGGAGAGGTGTTTTTTACTAGAGCAGACCATAGCCCATTTTTTGTACCAACAGCCATAAAATCTATCTGACAGGCAGTGCAGGGGAGGGAAGCGTGCAGACGCAGGAGGAGAAGCCCCTTAACTGGGTAAAGAGAAAGGAATGCTGGGTAATGGTTCCAGGGAATGAGAAACAGCACTGGATCTGTAAAGAATTATAATCTTTGTGTATGAGAGACACTTTCAAAGTAGAAAACTGGCGCATGAGCCGCATTCTCTTGGCATCGTGGCATTCATATAAATGCTGAATTATTTTGTTCAGCCATGAACGTTAAACATTTAATTAAGTCAAATAGTGTTTTTAAATCTGACCTTTAACCATCCAGATGATTTTGAGCATTTTCTATCATAATCTCTTCTCACTGCAAAAAGCCTGTGTGTCTGATCGAGTGTTTAAATGATCACACTATAAAAAATAATTGTAATTTTAACTGTAAAAGACTGTTAAAAATGCTACAGTAGAATCCTGTTAGCTGGTTGACAGCATTTCCTATATTCTGGGAAAAACTATAATAGATCTAACATTACATGTAATGTAATTTCAAAGTAAAATACTATTAATACCGTTTTTGGAAGAAAAAAAGTTCAAAAAATCGTATGATTTGGAAAACCGTAAACTGACGTTGACTGATTACTGTATGTTTCTTATTTGTTATTTTGTTATCAGATATGTACAATAGGGTTTTATGTTACACCTTATGTTGTTAAAATTATATTTATTGCATTATTTTAGTGTTGTGTGTTAATGATGGTGTTTTGTATTTGTGTGTGTCACCATGGACCTTCTATAGATATATTCAGCTTGTGGAAAAACTAAAACTTTGATTCATCATGTGACTTTCTCTTTACTACCAGTACCAGTGTTGTTATGGTGGTTGTCAGTATGTTAAAGGTACAATACATATTTAGTAGCAGCATGGCCCCGCTAATTCAGCAGAAATGGCCTGTTGGATTTAGGCTACTGGTTTAAAATGTATTGTGATTTTAGGTAAATTAGTTTTAAATAGTAAAATTTACAGATTGTTCTGTAAATATGTTATTTTAATATGTTAATTTTATTGTATTTTTACAGAATTATTCTGACAACCACAGCAGCCAGTGTTTTTTTTCTGTGACAGGTTTTTTTTTTGTTTTTTTTTTTTACAGTGCAGGCTTAACATGGCCTGCTCTAAATTGTTGGCAGCAAGCAGCTGTTTTAGACACACGCTTGCACCCGCAAAAGGAGGAGTCATCATCCAGCTTCTTCATACGACCACAGGACAAATAAACTATCCCACAGACAAGAAAAACACAAGCGCATGTCGAAGGAAGAAGGACACAGAGGCTGAGCGAATGAAGAGGGTGGAGGAAACCGAGGAAAAGAGGAGGTTTTCCACTTGAGCCCTGCAGACCTGTTGGTAAAGCAGCAGCGTGTGTGTTTGTGTTTTTCAACGGGAGCCCTTATTGACTTAACATTGACCGAGAGCGCTGAGCCTTCTCACTTACAACCACACAATACCTCATTCTGTCCTATCGTTGCCTATTTACCAACCCTGAATACTTCAGCTAAGACTCCACCTGAGAGTCTTTCCTTGTGTCTTCAGACTCTCTCATAAATACGAATAGGAGAATCTTTTAAAAAATGAGCACTGAGGGGATAGATCGAAGTAGAAAGGGAGTCCAAGAGAAGAAAACTTGCTGACACGGGGCATAACTTAATTTCCATGGTCACAGGGCAGCTGCGAAGAGCGGCCTGCTGTGGAGGGCCGTTTTAACTTCAATGGCTCCACTGACCCTGAAGAGCAACTGAGTCTTCATCCCAGCTTCACTTCTATTCAAAGAGGTGAGCAGAAGGATTTATAGGCCTGATTTAAAGAAACAAGTCATCAGTGGCAGTTTCCTATTGATCATCCCCCCTGCCTCAAGAGAGCAGACAACCGTATGTGTTGGTATGTGCTTTTGGAGATTTAGCCCTTAAGGAGATGAAAGTAAACAAGCAACAGCACTGTTTAAGGAGTGAAAGGCTTGGCTTTACAGTGAACGAGACAACAGTTCTGTCTTTAAATGGCTTTGGTATGTTTTGCTTGTTTCATTTGTGTGTGTGTGTGCGCGTGTGTGTGTGTGTGTGTGTGTCTGTAAAGGATGAATGAGAAGGATTTCCCCTTTCCAGTTTCTTTCTTTTGTTATAATTGTATCACTTCGCCCCAACTTTCCAGTTATTTCAGTGATTATGTAGAATTTTGTAGTAGAATTTTGAAAAAATGTTGCAAATACATATTAATTACTTATTAATCTTAAGTCATTTAAGTTTTGTAACTATTTGTTCATTGTTAATGCTGCATGAGACCAGTTAGTTAAAGCAATAGAAAAAAAAAAGTTTCAGAAAGGTTATTTCTGATAAAATCTATTGGAATCATTTGTTTGCATATGCCATTGCATTTGGTGTGGTATTTAGTGTCTAAAAGTTTCCAAATGATTGTTGGATGCACTGTGTAAATACCATATATAAATTATGACTAAAATCAACTTTTCAAACTACATTACATATAATATGAATTGATGTCAGATGAATCACTCCTGAGGGTTTCTGGAACATTCCATTTCTCATCTGTACTTTTCGAACCAGACAGTTTACTGTTAGATTACAGAGTAACTTAACTATACACTGGATAACAGCTTTGATTTACATATTAACCTATTAATTCTCACATTTCCCCAAAAAATGCCAAAGACATGTGAATTCCTCTGAATATATGATTCTCTTCTTGGAGCATTTTCTTGCTATTCAAAACGTTGTTGGTCTGTTTAATGTTGACATGTTCGAACTTATGACCTAACTTTATTTTTTTGGTGAACTAAACATGTTCCTCCATACGCTGGAAGAGTAACACAGAGCTGTGGTTGTGTATATGGTAGCAGTCTGTTTTAAGTGACTATTTGTTTTTCTTCGAGAAACAGTTCTTAAGCTTCCTACTTGTTACGTTAACTTCCCAGGAAACCTACAAACATCGGTTTAAAGCGACCGATTATGCTTTATTGCCTGACATCTCTAACAGGCCACATCAAGTCAAGAGCGCACTCGGCAGCGGTCACCATGAATTACAAAACAGAACAACATCAAATGATTAACTAAGTGCAATATCAATCAAAGACAATAAAATGGAGAACACAAACAGAGAGAGGGAAGGAGTGAAGAAAAGCTTGAAGAGAATAAATAATGAAGCCCTAGCAAGGGAGTTGTTAAGAGTTAATAGTCTCTCAGAAACTGAATGGGGGCTGGGGGTTTCACTCTATTAAGTCGACCCCCAGGGCCATGGGCCAAATTGCACCCAGTTGTTTTCCTGAAAGAATTCATCCTTCACACATTCATTTCCCCCTTTATGTCGTCTCTTTTCATGGCAAAGGCCATGCCAAAGTACCCATGCATGGTTTGGGTTACTCACTTGGTACAATCTGAGAGAGAGTGTTTACGTGAGAGAGCTCACAGCGGGGTTTTAAATATGTTAAACTGGTGTGCAGGTTTAAATGGCCTTGTATAGCAAACACAAATAGGCCCTCTGTATAATGAATTCAGTTCAATTGAGTATTTTAACACAAAACCCGATAGTAGATTTCAAATCCAAAGGTTTGTGGTATAAGCAAAAAAAAAAAAATATATATATATATATGCCCATGTAGGCTATTTTGTTTGTCTGTGTTTCTTTGCTCAATAGATTATGTTGACTCAATCACGATTATTGTCATGCATCAGGGTTGCACACATTCTTTTGGCGAGCTCTCCTATTTCTTTAAATGGGAATTATGTGTATTTAAGATATGTAAAATTAGAAAATGATGAGTACTCATTTAAAGGGACTATGTGTAGCTTTTTAGGTATTTTATTATCTAAAATCAATATTTTTATTAATAAATATGCCCTCAATGGTGTACAAATACCTATGCCAATGATCAGACTAATCCTCGTAAACGAAGAATTTATTATCTTTATATACATGGGACGGGTAGTACCACGGAGGCTTCCATGTAGTTCCGCCATCTTGAAAAACTATAATAGCAGAGAGGGAAAAAAAGTTTCCACAACGCGTTTTCGTTCAGAACCAGCGTCACGTGACTGAAGCCAGCAGAAGCGGAGGAGCAGAGCAGTGAGAGGCGCTTGTCACTGCCGCGGCAAGTTTAAAAGGATGCACTGCACGGTTATTTATACACCGGTCATTCATACATATGCTGAGTCACAGGATGAGTCCTCGTCGTCCAAAAAGTCCAAAATAGACCGTAAAAGGAAACGTGACCGGAGATTACAAAAACAAGGGTTAATGTCGGGATAGCTAATGCAGTGTTAATACTAATAACTGGTAATAATAACCATACCACTAATAACCATAGTTAATACTAATAACCATAGTTAATGTTTTTCACAGTCAGTAATTCATACTGTAGCATTCTTTTTTTCGTTGTTTCAAGTTTCAGTTTGTTTTAAATAACAAACCTGTTCACCCGAAGAAAAACTCGAAGTGCTATTATAAGACATCCTGTCATAGCTTTTTGGTACATAACGGCTACCATAGATGCAACGCGCATTTGAAAAAGTGAGGCGCTGGAGAGCATTATTCGTTTGAATGCAAAATACAATTTCACCACTAGATGGGAGAAATTCCTACACACAGTCCCTTTAAGGCTAATTTGAGGTCCACCTTTATCCTAAAAACATTTTATTGAACTGCACTGCATTTAATCTTTAATCTCAAAGTTCTCAAAATGATATGTTTAGTAAATTGTCATCAGGAATATCTATCTATCCATCCATCCATCCATCCATCCATCCATCCATCCAATAATCTAATCTAATAATCTAATAATCTAATAATCTAATAAATGGGCTATTTATTTAATATTAGTTTATGTATGCATTTATTTATTTATTTAAAAGATATATAGATTGATTTAAGTTTTTGTGAACAACAGTTAAATGTCAGTTTGACCGTTCTGCACCAGGGTTGTTTTGTATAATAAGGGTAAAATCGGGTTCTTCTGGTGGACAGAAAGAGAGGCAGGAAGTTAAAGATCAAGGAAGACGTAAGAGCTTTGGCTGCCGTGGGCAATGAAAATGACCAGAAACCCAAACCAGATATGAGAAGAGCGATGCCTATAGCTTTGGGGCCAGCTGCCTTGAATCAGACCTGCTCCCAACGGGCAACAACTGCTGCAGAGAGGGTCAAATATTCCCTCCATCCTTCCTCAAGGGCACATATATGGACCTCTTCACTGCTTTTTCTTCCTCCTTCCCTCCCTCCTGTCAAGGCAAGAGCCAAAATAACAGCCTATTTGTACTCTCTCTCTACATCCCCTCAGGACAGGACTGATTGGGAAAGAAAATGTTTGGACTCTGTCCCCATTTTTCTTTTATAGTCACTTTCCTTGATAAACCTGTTCCAGTTGGCTCTTTCCCAAACAATGTGCTAACTGCAACCTTTTGGTTTGTTCCAAAAAAGAAGAAGAAAAAAAAGTGGAAAATGATGGTGACTTCATCCCGCATCTGCAAAACAAGCCTGAAGTAATGATGGCAAACTGAAACTTGTTTATCAGTATTAGGCCATGTTCAGTGCAACACTACATCCCCGTTGATTTGAGAACTTGGTTTAGATCTGTTTTCAATTCAGTTTCAAATTTATTGACAGTTGACACATTTTTTTGGTTGGAGGAGAATGTGGATCATTGGAGCGTTTTGATATAGTTCAAGTAATATGTTTTCAGTTTGATAGAAATAATTTAGAAAATATTAAACTTAACAGCGACACTTTACAAGGTCCCATTAGTTAACATTAGTTAATGCATTAGCTAACATAAACTAACAATGAGAAAATATTTGTACCTCATTTATTAACCTTTGTTAATGTTAACAAAAATGTTCATGTTCATGATAGCTCACAGTGCACTAAATAATGTTAACAGATACAACCTTTGATCTTAAAAATGTATGTGTAAATTAACTAAGATTAATAAATGCTGTAGAAATATTGTTCATTGTTAGTTCATGTTAACTATAATGTAGTTAAAGCTACAGTCCGCAACTTTTTTGGGTTAAAGATTATCCAAAATAAATTTGAGCAAGTACATAACCAGCCAGTGTTCAAAACTATCTGCTTGCCTTTACTCGATTCAAAATGGTAAGCTTGTAATATTGTTTTTAATTCCAGTGGTACTGGTGGATTTCCGTGGGAAATTCGAGCATGTCTTTGTGTCATTACGTCACATCTGTACACATAAAGAAGGTGTCTCGGCTAGTAGGCTATGTTGTGTGTGAGGATGTTGGAGGTGGAGATTTATAGCCTTTTCTCACAGCACTTAATATAATTAAACTTATCAATTTGATGGCGGATCCAGAAAGGTTCAAACAACAATCACCAGTGACAACTGGAGATTCACCCATTGTAAAACGCAACTTCGCAGACTACGGACTTCGGACTGGCTACAGAAAAAAAGAGACTGCAACTGGGCCCATGCAAAAACAAGGATAAATATCGGAAGGGCATTAAATGTAGTCACGCAGTGCTGATGTTGTTAACATTAACAATTTGAGAACAAAGTATAATTTGCACGGTTTGACGTGATATGATAAGCAATCGTTAGATTTATTCAGCGCGATTTACTGCAATGCTTTTTTTCCCTTAGTTGGTCAGAACAAAAGTGGATGTTACTTACTTGTTCAAATGACATTTTCCGGTGAAAACTCTTATGTTGGTCATACTTCCAAAAAGTAGAATATGTGATTCCGAATGACAGTATCCACACCGGCGCGGTGACTGACAGCCGCACATTCTCCTCAAAACATTTGATTCATCTGCGCTGTGCCTGTGTAACACAAACGTAAACACAGAGAGATAGAGATGGACTCAAACGCAGGAGTTTATTCAGGTAAGTATTCAGGTGAATATTTCAAGTGCATAATCATCTCACATACAAAAACAAGGGAAGCTCACTAAAAGCACGAAAACCCAGTAAACCCACTCTGGTAAATATGCAATACAAAAGATAACGAGAACAAAATGAGTCTTCCGTGAAGAACCTAAACGGAAAATGATAAACAAACTTAAATAGTCTTTAGTACAGTCACAGGTATCAGCACTGTTGAGTCCGTACTCCGTTGATACATTGGGGAATAAACACAGTCTTTGCGTTGAAAACACACAGGAGAGAATAATCCAATGAAACGACCACAATCCCAAAACCAGGAAACAGCAGGTAAGTGTTCAGAAGGAAAACAGGTCCGTAACCACATTTGAGGACACACAAAGAAGGACTGAAACTGTTGTGCTTAAGTAGTGTGTTCTCCATTTGAGTTCAGGTGATAATCATCAGTAATCCGCAGTGCGGAGGTGAGTGAGAGGCCGGCACGCTCGTCAAGTCAAGTCACCTTCATTTATATAGCACTTTTAACAATATGGATTGTATCAAAGCAGCTTTACAGTGGAAATTACCGTAACAGATTGTTTAGGCTTTACAACAGCTCTAGGATAAAGTTATTGTCCAGCTAAAGTTAGTTTTGATTGATTGATTCACTTCCGTTGCGAAGATCATTAGTTATTAACTTAAGGGCCGCTAACACAACACCGTTCTAACAGGAAAACCCTTAACACGCTCTGGCCGCCCATCCGCACAAAACAGTGACTGGTGTTTCGAGAACACACTCCCTGAAATAGGTCCGAAGGTGCAAATGATTATCCGTTATCTCTGCGCAAACCTCAAAAACGCAAACCTGCGAAAACGCAGACGTCGTGCACATGTGCATTACGTGTTCAGTCCAAAGGTATGCGCATTTGAATATATGTGCACAGGTGTGTAGTCCTTCTTTACAAATCAACCCTCAATAAACTACTTGTCTGGCCTTAAAAATTTATAATACAGAATTTATTTGTCACGTCTACGTAGCCACGCGAACCGGAATTATCCCGACAACATTTTATCTGTACTAAGGTAAAGGGAAGGGAAGGAGGCCTTCACAGGGGAGGGACTGGTTGACACTTCAGGACTGCGTTGTCCAGGCGCAGGTCCTTCATCAGATCTGGATATGGCCTGGATCTGTCGGACTACGGTAATTAGCGTAGACTAATATTAGCGTAGACGCCATCCTTCTTACGATGTAACTAGTACATCAGGATTTATGGGGAGTGTTCCCGGTTCCGGCTGACCAAATCTATGCAGCCTAACATTGAATTATATAAGTCTATAATGTGTTATGTGTATGCTAGGCCAAATATATGTGTTTTTAGTCTAGATTTGAACTGACAGAGTGTGTCTGCTTCCCGGACAATGTTAGGAAGATTGTTCCAAAGTTTTGGTGCT
Source organism: Abramis brama (assembly GCF_963993115.1). Taxonomy (NCBI): domain Eukaryota; kingdom Metazoa; phylum Chordata; class Actinopteri; order Cypriniformes; family Leuciscidae; genus Abramis; species Abramis brama. Next base: position 28,131,312 of record NC_139967.1, on the reverse strand, counting down.
AAATAGGAAAAGGATCTACCGCCAGCAGTCGATTTTGATATTCTAGGTATTATCAACTGGCCGGAATTTTGAGATCGCAATAGACGTGAAGGACTATAATGCGTTAAGAGCTCGCTCAAGTACTGCGGAGCTAAACCATTTAGTGCTTTAATGGTCTAATATGGTCATACTTCCTGGTTCTGGTAAGAACTCTTGGACCAGCTGTAGTTTGTATATTAAGCGTGCAGGGCAACATCCCATAATAGCATTACAATAATCTAGCCTTGATGTCATGAACGCATGAACTAATTGTTCTGCATTTTCCATTAAGAGCATATGACGTAATTTAGATATATTTTTAAGGTTAAAAAAAATCGGGTTTTATAGATACTAGACAAGTGACTTTCAAATGAAAGATTGGTATCAAAGAGCACACCCAGGTTCCTAACCGACGACGAGGATTTGACAGAGCAGCCATCAAGTGTTAGACATTATTCTAGTTTATTACGTGAGGAAGTTTTTTGTCCACTAATTAGAATCTCTGTTTTTTTCAGAATTAATTCTGTGAATTGATACGTTTCGTCAGGATGTGAAGCAATATAGAGCTGCGTATCATCAGCATAACAGTGAAAACTAATGCCATGCTTCCTAATGATATCTCCCAAGGGTAGCATGTACAGAGTGAACAGCAACGGTCCTAGTACTGAGTACTTGTGGTACACCAAACTGAACTTTTGATCGATAAGACATCTCTTAATTTACTGCTACAAACTGATAACGGTCAGATAAGTATGATTTAAACTATGCTAATGCAATTCCACTAATGCCAACATAATTTTCGAGTCTATTTAAAAGAATGTTGTGGTCGATAGTGTCAAATGCAGCACTAAGATCGAGTAACAGTAATAGAGAGATACAACCACGATTGGATGATAAGAGCAAATCATTTGTGACTAATTAGAGCTGTCTCAGTATTATGGTATGGTCTAAATCCTGATTGAAAATCCTTGCAGATATAATTTCTTTCTAAAAAGGAACATAGTTGTGAAGATACTGCCTTTTCTAGTATCTTTAACAGAAAAGGTAGATTCGAGATCGGCCTGTAATTGACTAATTCTGTAGGATCAAGTTGCATTTTTTTAACAAGCATCATAAAATGGAAAAAAGATGATGACGACACAGTGTGTAGCTACTACTGGAACACAAATTAATGTAATTCAGGAAATTACACTCTACCCACACCCAAAAAAAGTAATCTTGCCAGTGTGGGAGTTATTTGGATTCTGTAAAAATGACAAGGTTTTAGACCAGGGATGGGCAGCGTCGGTCTTGGAGTACTGCGGTCCTGCAGAGTTTAGCTCCAACCTGATAAAAAAAAAAAAAAGCTCACCTGCCTGTAGCCTTAGTGATCCTGAAGACATTGATTAGCTTTTCAGGTGTGTTTGATTAGGGTTGGAGCTAAACTCTATCAAGACTGCTCTTTTCGTAAATTGTGTACTGCTTTGGTGATCAACTCTCTCTCTCTGCCTCTATATTTTGAGTCTGATTCATGGGCCAAATAAGATAAAACAAAAATAAGCAAAGTTCAAGATGAATCTTTCCTTTTTTCTTCAAAAGTTAGATTTTACAATCATATATTTTTGTGGCCACCGTTCATCATGTAGTGAAAATCTGACAGCTCTAATTACGAATCAGTAAGACTAAAGTTTTTCCTGTTATCTTTCAAACCCTATCGGCTTGACTAAGAGAATGCGCTTGCACTTTGGAGCATAACAAAAACGGAGGAAACAACAGCTGTTGCTTTCACAGACCCCCACCCGCCCTGCTCTGCCAAAAAGTGTTGAAAGTTAAAAGAGCTTGGTCACCAAGGAAACAGCCCTTACCCATCCCCCTTACACCCACGCTGTCTCTCTTTCTGGAAGGGTATTGGTTTACAGCCCATATTGGGCTGTGAGAGAGCAGATCTTTGGCCTGAATCCTTCAGCCTTCATTATGGCACCTTGATGAAGGACGAAGAAGGAATCCGACACAATTATTCCTGCTCTGACCTCGCTCTCTCAACACACTTGATAAGCGAGTTGGGGGGGATGAGGAATTTTAATCAGATTCCAGACATCCTGCTCAGGGTTCTGTTGCAACTGGGCCACGGTTCTGAGCCAGGTGTGTGTCTTGTGTCCCTGGACATCTTCCCGTGTCAGTGCTGTTTTATTAGATTGAGTCAAATTACAACAGGTTAGTTCAGTATGAATAATTGCAAGCCCAATGTGATGAATGTAAGAGCAAAGTAGTGAAAATAAAGAAAAACAATTTTTATTTCAGTCTGTTTTCCAGACAAATACAGTAGGTCAACATTAAGCTTACCTAAATCTATGTCTTTTAGAGATATTTCAGGCCTTAAGGGATAGTTCACCCAAAAATGAAAATTCATCATTTACTCACCCTCAAGTTGTTCTTAACCTGAGTTTCTTTGTTCTGCTGAACACAAAGGAAGAAGAATGTTTGTTACCAAACAGTTGTGGTGCCCCCATTGACTTCCATAGTATGGAGTATGGGGAAAAAAACTATGGAAGTCAATGGTGCCCCATAACACTTTAGTTATAAACATTCTTCAAAACATCTTCCTTTGTGTACAACTGAACAAAGAAATGTATACAGGTTTAGAACAATTTGAGGGTGAGTAAAGGCCCCAATATACTTCAAGCGAAATCAAATAACTCATCATTCTTTCTAATTCTTTCAAGTGAGGAAAGAAAATTGAGTGATTACATTATTTATCATCCAAAGATTAATGAATAATTCTGAATAAATGAACATGTTTAAATTCAGCATCAGTACTGCATCATTCCCCCAAAAAACTTTTGAAAGTAATTTGTGTTTGTGTGTGGACTGAAATGGTGCTTAAGGCAAAAAATAAGCCCAAAAACAATATATTAATCAAATGTTAATGGGGCATTTTTTGTTATAATAAACTTGGATGTGATGCGTATCAAAGTCAATTTTGTCTTTTATAAAGTTTTCTTTTTATCTTTAGATATAATTAAAGACTATGAGATCCCACAAGTCTTATAATTATTATTTTTGCCAAGGGCATGAAAGTAATATTACATTGGGGAACTAATTATTGTGTAATCGTGATTTTTAATTTACATGTGTTTTTGGCTTTTCTTGTTCAGTAGTGAGACAAACCACAACACGCATTCAGATGGCTTGTTATTATTTTACTCTGGACAAATATAGGATGGCAAATCCAAGATGGACCTCAGTAATCATTGCATGTACCTACAGTATGCCTAGCTTTTTTCTTGTTTAGAACTGTGATGCACACAAAGGCCCTCACATGACACTGATAGAATGTTCCCAAAGATAATATTTGCATTTTTCATTTGTGCTCAAGTACAATAAATTCTAAATTATAATGCCTTCAGTTGCCAACTAAAGTTCAGTACATTTTCTTTCATAGGGCGCAGCAGTAGATTTATTTGGAGGCACCTTGTGCTGTGATTAGTGACTCTTGGAACATCTTAATAATGTTACACCTCTTAAGGTGCACTGCTTTTGTTATGTTATGGACCATGGAGCGTGCAAGGACCTGCTAAAACTGTGAAAAGCACACACAATTCCTCAGGGGATTATTTTCCATTTATTGCAACTGTAGTATGACCTCTGTGTTTTAAAAAGAGATAAACCTCATGAGAATGCCAGGTCAATTTCCCACTGTGACTCTCTCAGAAGTTGCCCTTTTCCATTGATCTGAAACCAGTTTAGTGTTTCATAACAGTAAAGCTCAAAAGATCAGAAAAGTGAAAATGGTTTCTGGATCAGTGCAAAAATGGGATGTTGGGGACATGTGATATTGCATTTATGTTTATTCTATGTGCCATTCTTCAGAAAGTATGTTAATCTGCCTATAGTGGAACAGTGCAAGGAGCTTGTAATATAGATAATATTCTTCTATTTAAAATATTTCTATATATGCTAATATTCTAGTTTTCAAAATTAGCATCCGTCAAAGCAACTTTTAATTTCGAACAAGCATCCACAGCAGAGAACAATGTTTTCAGTACAGAAAGCAAAGGCTATTTTCTTCTTAAAGGCTCAGAGGAGCTTTTCAGACAGATCCTGAGCCCTCTCCACTCTAATGTGCTTATCCAAACAGGGCGGCAATGAAGAGGTTAAAGGGTCAAATTTGTTCACATTTGCCTTTTCATCCTTTGATTTCAGCGCTTGTTCTGAAGCACCTGTTTCCACCCCTCCTTTTGGTTTTCTTAATTTTTGTTTATTTTGGGATGTATCCATTTGCTTCAGGCATTTCACAGCTCGATGGCCAGTGAGATCAGTGGGATGCTTAACCCCTCTGCCCTGAGCCATTGGATAGGAAACAGTTGTACAGAGCACCAACACATCTCACCCCTTAAACAAACTGTTTAAGAAGGAATGATATACTACTTAAAGCAACAGTTCACCCAAAAATGAAAGTTCTTTCATCAGTGTTGGTGCATTGTAATTACATTTAAAGGACTTGGATTTAATAACATTTGTAGTTACACTGTTAAGTTCACTCCTCTAACCCTTATAAATCCTAACCCTAACCGTACCTTTACTCTTAAACCTAATTATACCTCAAACACATTAGCAGTAAATGTGAGAATTTTCCACAACAATATGTAGTTACACGTCTTGTAGGTATTTAGGACATAGTTAAGGCCACCTAATGTAAAGTGTGTTCATTGTTTTAGTGAAGTCAAATAGAGTCCGCTGAAGGAATCAGTAACTCCAGAGAACATGTAGAAGTCAAACCCAAGCTAAATATCACAACCCAGCTGATTTATGCAGCTTCTTCTAGTTGTCTCTGCCATCTCTGTGTGCGTCGTCACTTCGACCTCCATCAAAACCACCACGCTGAGAATTTCCCTTTTGGTCCTCGCTTTCACACCTTCACAGTAGGTCATCCCTCCATCTCTCTTTTCATCTCACTGTGTCCATATGGAGAGCGCAATCCAAACTCCCCCTCAAACCTCGACATGGAGTCTGTGTTAGCACATCCAGCTGAGAGAAAAGTCAACAGTCCTTTAATAGTTTTCATGAAGAGGTCTGGAGAGGAACTGAGCTGTGTGTGGGAATGTAAGGAGGGTATTGCAACTTTGCCAAATTTCCTTGATTAAGTAAAAGTTATTATTCAATTTAATTCACATTTATTTGTATAGTGCTTTTCACAATACATGTCGTTTCAAAGCAGCTTTACAGAAAATGCATGTCTACATTACATTTAGAGTGATCTGTTATCAGAGGTGACTGTGTCCAAGTTATGTATTTCAGAAATGTACATATACAAATCATATAGCAAACAGTGTATTCATTTATGGCTGAAACAAATGAGCTCATTGAAGTAATTGGTACAAGTTGTGAACATAATGATTACAATTATTATTGTGTATGTGTCAGGTACAGTATATGCATGGTTTTAGCTCACAGCTTTACAAGATAATTTACTGTTAGTTTGGAAAATTCAGGTATAATCATGTCAATACAAGCAGAAGGAGCAAGTCAAGAGATTAACCCAAGCCAAACACTTTGACAGCTATTAAAGCCCCATACATCTGCTAAACCCTTGTGTGTCTGAATGCTGTTTAAACTCATTGTACACAGTAAGTCAATGACATAATCTGCTCTATTTAGTCAGAATCTAATCCCTATTTTAATCCCCACATCAGTTTATTCTCTGATGACAATGATCCCATCTAAAGCAATGCAAAGACAATATTGACAGTGTGATAAAGGGATAGTTCACCCAAAAATGAAAATTCTGTCATCATTTATTCACCCTGAAGTTGTTCTGAGTTTCTGTCTTCTGTTGAACACAAAGAAGATATTTTGAAGAAAGTCAGTATTGACTTCCATAGTATTTTTTTTTCCTACTATGGAAGTCAATGGGGTCCAACAACTGTCTGGTTACCGAAATTCTTCAAAATATCTTCTTTTGTGTTCAGCTGAAGACAGAAACTCATACAGGTTTAGAACAACTTGAGGGTGAGTAAATGATGACAGAATTTTCATTTTTGGGTGAACTGTCCCTTTAACTGCTGTGGCTAGCAAATAAATAAATAGGCTACATTTGATTCAAAATTAAGACATTTCATTAGGCATCATGAACAAATTTTATACTTAGCTATGCGTGAAGTGCAACGTGTATCAAGATGTTAAATACTCCATAAAGGCTGCCTCTGAACCAGGATTGCACCAGCTGTTAAAGGGTGCAGTAAATAATTTCTGAGAAACGCTGTTGATATTTGAAATCCCCAAAACAAACATGCCCCTACCCAAAATGATCACACTCCTATCTTGATAGCTCCGGCCCAAATTCAACAAATGCAACACAGGCACTAATGAGTGTATACAGCCCTTAATGCTGATTGGCTACAAGCGTGTTCTGGTGCTCGGCCCAATCCACTTTCAACAGCATTTCTCAGAAATCGCTTACTGCACCTTTAAATATGATTTTAGTGACAATTAAAAGTATGTTTTAAATTGTAGTTGAAAACTGAATGGCATGTTTAATGGCATGTTAATTCGGTAATGTTAATCTATTTGTTTATTCTAATCACATCAGTGAACTGACAAGTATTAAGACACCAGTCACGAATGTGTAATTGTAATGCTTCAGTAACTGTACTAAACAAACTTTCACACTTTACAACAGTTGCATGGTTAACACAGACCGACTCTCGACCACATGTTTGAGTAATCGGGTAGCCACAGCCCATGAGCACCGTGTGCTGGGTTTATTATTGTTAACATTGAGTGGCTTAAGGAGCTCTCCCTCTGTTTGTGTCTGCGGCGGACTCTGCCAGCTGTGTGGACATGTGGAGGACCGTGTAAAAGAGCATTTTATACATATTCACTGTAAACTCTGCACACTGTTAAAGACTGTGTACCAGTGTCAGTAAGGATTTTTTGTTAAGGGAGAATTTTTATAATTTTTTTAAATGTATTATTATTTAAATTTGTACTTCATAATAACTCTACCAATCAACATATACAGCTACAGTGCCTGCACTAACCCATATAGACAGACCAGAATCATCATGCAATAAATTTAAATGATCAAACATAAATAAAAAATATATGGGTTTTTTTTAATGCTTAAATGTTACATTTTTAATTTTCTCCCTTTTGTTGACATTTCCCTTAAAGCCATGTTTAAACATTTTCATCTATTTCTGAAGAATGTATTTCAGGCTTTTTCAATCAAAATGCCTGTCATAATATATTACGCGGAAGCAATGATGCAAGTAACTCTTTATTGAGGGGTCAAAAGACACAAAAATGTACAGGAACTCGGGTGGGCTGGTGGCGCAGGGACTAGATGGTCAGCATGCTGGTGAAGACAGGTGACGGTGAATCCAGTGACAGTGAACATCCAGACGAGATGAGACAAACACCATGAAGACACCGAACAGGAAACTCGAATCAGGAACAGGACTGGAGACGGCACACGATGACACACACTGAGGACACCAAACAACGATCTGACAAAGAGAGGAGAGTGCGATGAGTCTTTATAGGTGAGTGAATTGGCAGCAGCTGATGCGGGGAATGAGATCAGCTGGCGCGCTGATCAGCAGGAACGAGCGGTCACGCCCACTCACACACACCCACACACACAGAACAACAAATACACGAGACACGAAGAAAACAGTGAATTCATGAACCGTGACAATGCCATTATAATAAAGACAAACTGGTTGTGCTTCAGTGATTTATTTTATTTTTTTAAGTATCTCATGTATTGTCATTGTGTTTCCATAGTTTTATGAGTACTTGTCGGGACAGTTTGTGTTGTCAGTTGTCTTGGAGTTTCTTACTAGCTGTCTGCCAAGATGACATTTTGATTTGACCCACAGTTTAAACCTCTCCAAGTGCACACTAGACTAGAGGCACACATCTTCCCAAGACTTCTAAAAGGTCTTGAACATCATCCAAGACAAAGCATTGGCCATCTGAGAATGATCTAGAATAACAGTGGCAATAAGAGTTTTTTTTTTTTTTTTGGTGGTTGTCCATCCATTCTTTATTCAAAGTCTTAAACAAGGTTAATGCAGACGCATGCATAACAACTCAAAATTAACCCTCAAAGCGAGCTGTATGCTGTATCTACTTTAAATGTTTAAGATTGCTTAAACATGTTTGTTCTGTTGAGAGTTTCTGCAGGCCCTTGAAAATGTCAGGTGCTGGCCTGCCTTGACGTGGGATAGAAGAGCGCAGTCTCGACAGTGCCCCCAGGCCTGTGAAGGGCGATGTGGCATGAAGCAGGGCGGGGTCGAGAGCCGTGGGTGCGGAGCGAGGCCGGTGGAACAAATGTTAATGAGCAACACACCTGTCTCGAAATATTACTATCTGTATTATTTATTGACCACCAGTGATAAGACACTACAATGCGCCCTAAATACCTTGATATGTCAAGTGTGGTTTAGTGTTTGAGTCACCACTAATACTATTATACAGCAATATGATTCTAAATAAACATAGTTTCATTTATTTGACACATTACTAAACCCATAATTGTCTAACTAAGTATCAAAATCTGTAAATCAAATCCTGCAATTTTTCAGTAGGCGGATATACAGTAATTTCTGTAATTACAGTAGGTTTATGTTGGCTGCCACAACAGATGGGAAGAGCTTTAGTGGAGACAGGTCCAGAACCACATGGCTGTTTGTTTAGGGCTTGTCGCTCATTGTTTCTTTATATATTTTTTTTATCCATATTAATGTTAAAACCACACCTGACCATCAGGAAACAACTGATTAGAAAAGAAAAGAAGAAGAGGTTGACAAGGAGGGGAGAAAGAGTGGGAAACAGCTGCCCTGAACAATTGTGTAGTGCTAGTTTATATTCAGAGAGGATCTGGCAAGATACTGGCAACTAGGGGACCTCAGGCCAAGCAATAAGCACAAAACAGGAAGTTCAACAAACAGGAAGCATGCCTCAGCCAATCCCTGATTGGCTGACAGTGTTCAAAGCGTTTGTCTTCAGGCCATTCTAGAGGAATAGTCAGTCATTGTGCACCACAGGAGCTCCAGAGAAAACAATTTTGCCAAGATTGCTGACTTTAGCCTTTAGCCCACGGTGCTGTGCTGGGGAAGGTTTACATACCTATTCAGCCAGCTGCATGCAGCCCCATTCGAGTTTAGGGAGAAGGCAGGCCCTGTGTTGATGGACATTCCTGTCCTGTGCAGACCGCTTAAACTTTCTGACAGTGAAAACTTTATTTATAAACAATAATACTTTATTCAACAATTTCTTCTCTTCCATGTCAGTCTCTGATCCTGTCACGTTGTAAACACAGTGCTTCCGGGTTCTACGTCAGAACACTGTCTCAGTATCGGCCCAATCCTTCATCAGCATCACACGTATCAGAGACTGACACGGAAGAGAAGAAATTGTTGAATAAAGTTGTTTTTGGGGTGGGGGGTGGGGGTCTCTAAAAAAGACATTTTAACGATGTCTTTACTGCCGTTCTAGGCCTTGAAAGTGGTAATAATGTTGCAGTCTATGGGGGGTCAGAAACCTCTCGGATTTCATCAAAAATATCTTCATTTGTGTTCTGAACATGAACTTTCTTACAAGTTTGGAACGACATGAGGGTGAGTAATTAATGACAGAAATGTCATTTTTGGGTGAACTAACCCTTTAAATAACATGCTTAAAAGTATTTCTCTCTCTCGCTCTCTAATATCATGGTTCACAGTTTATTTATCCAGATTTTCTCTGTGATCTCTATCTGTACAGCTTTATCTGACTAACTTTTATGAAAGTGTTCATTTGGAACAGAATGTTTATTTGGAGCTGAATGTGACGTTTATGGCTAGGATAAGGCTCATTTAGTGGCAAACCATGGCTGAGTTTGCCAGCTGCTATTGCCCTTCTCTGACATATTCACTGACACTGCTTACATTTTCATGCCAAAGAGATCCAGAGATAAGAAGATTGCTGTTGTGACTTGTATGTTGACTTCTCAGGGGCAAAGAAGCATAGCATTCCTGCATGAAGCATCCAGTGGACAGCACAAAACATGATAATATGTTATATTTATATAGACATATTTAATATGACATGTAATAAGTAAATATAAATCAAATAGCATATTTTAAATTATTATATTGTAGTAAACATTGTAGAAAGTGGAGAAAGAAAACAATATATTTCACAAATTATGATGCAGTACATTTAAAAATACAATTTATTCATGTGATGGCAAAGCTGAATTTTCAGCATCATACTCCAGTCTTCAGTGTCACATGATTCTTCAGAAATCATTTTACAGTTTTCTCGATTGTTTACACACATTTTCTGAAAGCATGCCTCATATTCTCAGAACTCTACACACAAATCAAAACACACACACACAATGGGCAAAACCCCTCAATTCTCCTGCAAAATGAAACTTTACATTCAAAACAATGTTATTTCTTCTCAAAATGGTATTTTGTTTTCAAATGACACACACAAACCATCACATGAATAGACATTTATAAGAACCAGTTGAACACTGATGTGCTCAATGTAAAACACTATGACGAATGGAAAACACTTCTTCTCCATTCATCATAATGACTTAGGCCTTTTTTTTTGTTCAGTGTTACACTTACTACAGACAGTACATACATAGGTGTGTTGTAAAATATTTGAGAATATTGTTTTTATACTCAGAACACACACGTGTATACATACACGGTATAACAAATATATTTTATTTTTCCCACAAAAACAATGTACACAGTGTACATCCCAACCAACACAAAGTTGTACATACAGTGGTCTACATACAAAACAACAGAAGAATTGACTGTATACACAGTTACAGTAAAAAAAAAAAAAAATCCAATGTTGGCATCCATTGCTCCATTGAAGAGCTCACCTGTTGCCCTTTTATGCTAAAGCTCTGATTGCTAATTGTAAAACTGTGTGACGGGTGTTTGCCCATGTGATGAGTCAGTGTGCATATTTGAATGGCAGTGTGTTCCTTGTGAAAACGCCTCGGTTACGACTGTAACCTCGGTTCCCTGAAGAGGGAACGAGCGTTGCGTCGAGAATGACGCTATGGGGAACGCTTTGCGTGATGACGTCTTGAAGCACATGTAAAATCAGTCCAATGGTGTGGCGGAACGTCAGAGGCGGGTGACGTCACGTACCAGGAAACTATAAAAGCCGGCCCGAAACAGAAAACGAAAGCTTCGTAAAAGTCTGAAGTCGAGCTGACAGGCATGAAGGAGATATGGCAAGGCGACGCAACGCTCGTTCCCTCTTCAGGGAACCGAGGTTACAGTCGTAACCGAGGCGTTCCCTTTCAAGGGAACTCCCGTTGCGTCGAGAATGACGCTATGGGGAACGTCTATACCAACGCCTCCATAGCTACGAATGTCTGTCCTGTGTGTAATCTGGAGAGCAGCACTAGGAAGACAAAACATGAGACCCTGGAGCAGAGTCTAGATCCAGAGAGTAAAACCTGACGAAAGTGTGCGGTGAGGACCAGCCTGCCGCATCACAGACGTCCTGTAAAGAAACTCCTGAAATAAGGGCCTTAGAGGCCGCCATACTCCTCGTCGAGTGCGACCGGACAGCCAAAGGAGAAGGCTGCCCAGCCGCCTCATAAGCAAGTGAGATAGCCTCGACCACCCACTTGCTCATCCTTTGCTTAGACACTGGACCTCCTTTGTTAGGGGACCCAAAGCACACAAATAATTGATCACTTTTACGCCACAGGGCAGCTCTGTGGACATACGCGTCTAACGCCCACACAGGGCAAAGCAAATTATTAGCCTCCTGGTCAGCATTTTGAAAGGGAGGAGGACAGAAGGCCTGCAGGACAATAGGTCTGACCACATTAGTGGGGACCTTGGGGATATAACCCGGTCTCGGATGTAGAAAAGCTTTCACCATACCCGGAGCAAACTCTAAGCATGACGGAGCAACCGACAATGCTTGAAGATCCCCAATTCTCTTGAGAGAAGAGATAGCCAGAAGAAAAAGAGCTTTCAAAGTTAGAAACTTCTCAGGAACCTCCTCAATGGGCTCAAAGGGGGCCAGGGACAGGCCTTGAAGTGCAATGGACAAGTCCCATGGTGGCACCCTAGAGCGAACTGCAGGCCTCAGCCTCCAAGTGCCACGAAGGAAACGAGATACCAAAGGGTCTTTCCCCACAGACATTCCACCCAAAGGAATGTGGTAAGCACCTATGGCCGCCACATAAACCTTTAAGGTGGACGGGGTCAGACCTGCAGTGAACCGGTCCTGCAGGAACTCCAAAACTGTACCAATTGGGCAGTTGACTGGATCCAACCGACGGTCACTACACCAAGAAGTGAAGACTCTCCACTTCAGGGCATAAAGTTTCCTCGTGGAGGGAGCTCTGGACTGTAGAATGGTCTCCACAACCTCAGTTGAGAGACCTGACTCTATGAGCTGGGCCCCCTCAGAGGCCAAGCCCACAGGTTCCACAGTTCTGGGCGGGGGTGAAATATCGAGCCCTCCGCCTGGGACAGAAGGTCCCTCCTGACGGGTAGCTCCAGAGGAGGCCCGTCGAGGAGCGACACAAGATCGGGAAACCATACTCTGCCCGGCCAGCGCGGGGCTATAAGAAGCAGGCAAACCCGGTCCCTGCGAACTCTCTCCAGAACTCCCGGGAGCAGAGCAACTGGGGGAAAAGCGTACAGACGTAGCCTCGGCCACGTCTGCACCATAGCATCCAGTCCCAGAGGAGCTGGATGCGTGAGGGAGAACCAAAGTGGACAGTGAGACGTCTCTCGAGACGCAAACAGATCCACTTGTGCTTGGCCGAACTCCCTCCATATCAGCTCCACCACCTCGGGGTGGAGCCTCCATTCCCCGGGCCTCGGCCCCTGCCTCGACAGAGTGTCTGCTCCTATATTCTGGACCCCGGGGATGTAAGCTGCCCTGAGTGACAGTAACTTCCCCTGGGACCACAAGAGGATATGGCGTGCCAAGTTGGATAACGGGCGCGAGCGCAAACCCCCTTGGTGGTTGATATAGGCGACTACCGACGTGTTGTCCGTGTGTACTAACACATGGTGTCCCCTGAGATCTGTGATAAAGCTCCTCAGAGCCCGGAAGACAGCTAACATCTCTAGGCGATTGATATGCCAGGAACGATGATGGTCTTCCCACAGACCTTGAGATGAGCGACCCTCCAGGATCGCTCCCCAACCCGTGAGGGAAGCATCCGTCGTTAGCAGTTTGCGACGACAAGGAGCTCCCAACACTGGGCCCTGGGACAGGAACCAAGGTTTCTTCCACATAACCAGGGCACATAAGCATCGCCGCGTGACCCTGATTGTGCGAAATGGGTTGCCCCTCGGGGAAAACCCCCTGGTCCTGAGCCACCACTGCAGGGGCCTCATGTGCAGCAGTCCAAAAGGTATCACGTTGGAAGCTGCTGCCATGAGACCCAACAGTCTCTGGAACTGTTTGACAGTGAGTAGCTGGCCTAGCTTTACACTTTTCACAGCTGCAAGGATGGACTCTATACGTGGCGGTGACAGGCACGCCTAAAAAAGTGGTCCTCTGGAGAGGAGAAAGCACACTCTTCTTGGCGTTCAGCCGTAACCCCAGCTCTTTCATGTGGGCGAGAACAACATCTCGATGTTGAACCGCCAACTGATGCGACTGAGCTAAAATCAACCAATCGTCGATGTAGTTCATGATGTGAATACCCTGGAGGCGCAGCGGCGCCAGAGCTGCATCCATGCATTTGGTGAAAGTGCGGGGTGATAAAGCTAGGCCGAATGGAAGAACACGATATTGGTATGCTTTGCCCCCGAAAGCAAACCTCAGGAACTTCCAATGACACGGACGGATGGAAATATGGAAATATGCGTCCTTGAGGTCTATCGTGACAAACCAGTCCTCGGACCTGATCTGTGGCACGATCTGTCTCAATGTTAACATTTTGAACTTGAGCTGCATGACTGACTCGTTCAGAACTCGAAGATCTAAAATGGGACGCAATCCCCCGTCCTTCTTTGGAACTATGAAGTACCGGCTGTAAAACCCGGTTTCCCTGTCGGAGGGAGGTACATATTCTATGGCCCCTTTCTCTAACAGAGTGTTCACTTCCTGTTCCATGACCAGAACCTGCTCGGGGCCCACCACTGTGGGCAGGACCCCCATAAACCGAGGTGGGCGTTTTTTGAATTGTATCTGATACCCTTTTTCCACGGTCTGCAGGACCCAACGAGAAACATTTGACAGTAGCTTCCACGCTGTCAAAGATTCTACTAGAGGTACCAGCCTCTCGAGACTGGTTTCTGGATTTTGTTGTTGTTGAGCAGTCAATTCGTCGCCCTGTAACGGCGCACCGGCAGGGAACGATCGAACAGACTGCTCTAACACCCTCCTCGGAGGGGGCGGGCATCCCGAGGCCACTACGTTTCCGGGTGGTCCTTGAGACATGTGCTCGCCGGAGACCGCTGCGCCCTGTAACACCGGAGGCGGCAGGGTTAGCAGAACGGTCCCCTGAGGGTACCGAAGAGAGACGGGCACCGTAAAAAGAGGTGTTAACCGCTCTGCTTCGGGGGGGACTACCCTCATTTGTCCTGAGCCCTCGGACGTCAGGATTTCTTCCCAGCAGCCTTCTTGGCAGTAATAACGGTCCGCAGATCCGCTCTACCCCTCGAAGACTGCTGGGTTTGAGCGCGCCCTCCGTGTCCCCGAGATTTTTGTGGGGGAGCACGGGAGGACACACTCTGCTTTTGAGTGGCACGATGATCAGCGCTCTTTTTAGAGGAGTGAGGCTGCTCCCGCTCAGCAGCCTCAATGAAAGAGCGGCGGGGGAGAAGTTTCTGGAGTGCAGCAGCCTGTTTTGAAGCTTCTTGCGATTTAGCTACCGCACTGTTCACTGCATCTCCAAATAGCCCAACAGTAGAAACCGGAGCATCTAAAAGAACATGTTTTTCTCTATCTTTGATGTCACTCAGATTGAGCCACAGATGCCTCTCAGTGGCCACCAGGGCTGCCATAGACCGCCCGATTGATTTAGCGGTCTCCTTGGTGGCCCTGAGAGACAAATCTGTGGCTCTACGCAGTTCGGCTACTGTGTCGGGACCAATACCCCCGCCCTCCTCTAAATCACCCAGTAACTCTGCCTGATATGCTTGCATAAGGGACATCGTATGCAGACACGCTGCAGCTTGACCAGCGGCTGCATACGATTTATGAATCAGGGAGGAAGTGAATTTAACTGGTTTGGTGGGAAGTGTAGGAGCCTTCAGGGAAGATGCCGTTGCTGGAGAGAGATAGCTCGCAAGCGTCTCTTCCACCTTCGGCATCTCCCCATAACCATACTCTTTATATTTGTAGATGGAAGAGTAATGTGATGTTTGAGGTGTATATACTCTGTATGACATAGGTTTTCCCCACGATTTCGACACCTCGGTGTGGAGATCGGGGAAAAAC
Organism: Abramis brama; assembly: GCF_963993115.1. Classification (NCBI taxonomy): domain Eukaryota; kingdom Metazoa; phylum Chordata; class Actinopteri; order Cypriniformes; family Leuciscidae; genus Abramis; species Abramis brama. The sequence continues at coordinate 28,115,862 of NC_139967.1, read as the reverse complement.
GGAAGACTCCTACGCTGAGGCTGTGTACGAGATGGCAGGAAGCGTTCGTCGAGCTTGCTTTTCGAACGAACGTCCTGCCTATCCTCTGGCCACTCAAGAGAAAGTCTGTCAACTGCTCTTGTAACTACATCGAGCAGTTCTTCGAATGCATGAGACTGAGGTGGCGAATCCTCAGACTCAGCTTCAATACTCACAACATCCAACTCCTCAGAGCTGGATAGTTGCAGTATTGGTGCCTCTATCGGGGGGGAAGAAACCGCAGCGCGTGCTTCCACACCCTGATGAGAGGCACTGGATCTGTCAGTAAGAGGCTGAGATAAGGCAGAGCCCATCTCAACATCCACTGACAGATCCATTTGTGAACCCCAGGTCTGAGATCGCCGCCGAGCCTCAGCCGCGGCGGGACCCGAGCCCTGGGGAACGTGGTCGGGATTGAACCGAGCCAACCGGGATCGGAGCGTCCGCAATGGAAGCGCACAGCAATGCACACAGTCACCACCCTCGAGTGCTGACTGGGCATGCTCCTCTCCCAAACAAACAACACAAAGAGTGTGTGTGTCACCTCCCGTTAAATAACGCGGGCAGGGATGGACACACACTCGATACTGCTGCTTGCTCGCCATATCTGAATAAATATATATATATATAGACAGACAACACCAAATAACAAGGACATATTTCAACACAGAGCGCGACTGAAGACTCAGAAAGCTTTCGTTTTCTGTTTCGGGCCGGCTTTTATAGTTTCCTGGTACGTGACGTCACCCGCCTCTGACGTTCCGCCACACCATTGGACTGATTTTACATGTGCTTCAAGACGTCATCACGCAAAGCGTTCCCCATAGCGTCATTCTCGACGCAACGGGAGTTCCCTTGAAAGGGAACAAGAGATTTTCTGCATGAAAATTGTGCCAAAAGCAGAGAATTGTATGTAGTGTTCTGAAAAAGGTGTGTTTTAGAACTGCAATTTGAGTGTAAAGCAGGAACTGTGCTTGTAGTTTAGCAGAATTGGTTCAGGGGGTTGGTGAATGAGTTACATGTTGTGGTCATTGTGTCTAAAGTACCAGTATTTGTGTGTAAACAATTGAGAAAAACTGTAATATGTTATTATTATTATTACAGTTTTTCTCGATTGCTTAAACACTATAGCCAGGCTTTTGAACTAAAATTTCAAAACCATAACGCCATTTATCAAAAAGCATACCCATTTCACTAAACTATAAACACTATTCCCTGTTTTGACACATGAGTCAGATTTGTTGAACTGTCACTGCAAAACTCTACACACAAATCCCTTCATTTCTCATTGCCTAGACCATGTTGTCATTTAGAAAGCACTAGCATTCAATATTGTTCACTCAAGTCAGCACAGCTTCAGCTCAGTTAGCACACAATTACCCAGGTGGAAACACTAAGAGTCAAAATTGAACACACATCAATCAGAACCTTCAATAGATATATAAAAGGGCCCAAATCAGTTTATTGCGTTTTGGAACAATGGATCCAGAAAGACATGAAGGAAGAGGGATAAGAATGAGGAGGAGGAAGGGCAAGGACAAGAAGACAAGCAGTCTCAGATGAAATTCAAGCCACTCTAGTTGCCCATGTGTTAGTCAATGGTATGACTATGAGGGAGGCTCGGCTACGAGTAAGGCCAAATTTGAGTCGCTTTACCGTCGCCTCTAGAACCTTCAGGGAGGTGTGGTGGCAAACAAAATTCTATCACTGAATAAAAGACAAGCATTTCCAATAGTCTTTGATGAGGCCAGTAATCGTACAGTCACACAGAGTGACACAGAGCGTGACAGTGAAGGGAGGGCATCCTTTCTCCTTTATAGTCTTGACTCCCAGAAAGTTATCTTTCTAGGCAAATGATGGTATTTCAACCATATGTGGAACATTCTTAGACGTATCCATCATATTGTATCCTTGAGTGGAGACCCTCCTGTCACGACCAACACTCTTTACCATTCCAATACAATTCGAATTCCATATTAGAATATGGTTTGTGTGTGCTCTTTTACTGTCATATGTTGGTCACACACATCTTACTGTAAGTAAATATACGTAAAAAAAAAAAAAAATTAGAGGAGAGAGTAAAAACAAAAAGAGTAAAAAAAAAGAGTAAAACAGGAAAAAAAATATTTGTGTGTGTGTGTGTGTGTTTTCTGTGTATGAATAAAAATGTGCCAATGTATCCACTGGTTGTGTCTTTTGTGTTCATCATGTGAAAAGGTTTGTGAGGGGGGAACCACAAGCAACATAACTTACCAGTTTTGGAAATGTTGTTTTGAATTTATTGCACCAGTGTGTTAAACTATGTTGTAGTGTGTGTGATTTTGAGGGCTTGTGTGTCCTGTCTGAGGGCAAAGTTTGGTTTTTCAGCAAGAGTGGATGGTTTTGAGTGTAGAGCTTCATTTTGACCTGAAAATAGGATGTTTGGGGAATTGGGTGAGACGTTATGGATTTGTGTTTATAGTTTTGAGAATACGAGACATAGTTTCAAGAAATGTGTTTAAGCAATCGAGAAAAACTGTATTATCAATGTTGAAAACATATTTGTTGCTTAACATTTTTGTGGAAACAATGATAGGCTACCATTCAAACATTTGTGGTAAAAAGAGAGATAAATGAATAATTTTAGGATTATTATAATGCAAGGATGCATTAAACTGATTAAAAGTGACAGTGAAGACATTTTCTATGTAGACAGATTTTTCTAGACAAATTCTTTTAGAAATGTAATAAATAAATGTAGCAAATGCAAATGAATAATGTTGATTGAACTTTCTATTCATCAAAGAATCCTGAAAAATGTTAAGAAACACAACTGTTTTCAACATTGATGATGATGATAACAATAATAATAATAATAATAATAATAATAATAATAATAATAATAATAATAATAATAATAATGTTTCTTAGCATATTAGAATAATTTATGAAGAATCATGTGACACTGAAGACTGGAGTAATGATTCAGCTGACTGAGTAAAAATTATTTAGTAAAAAATTCAGCTTTACCACCACAGGAATAAATTAAATTTTATTAATTGAATTAATTACATTTTATTAATTTATTAATTATTTCATTTTATACTTTTTTATTCAGTTCTTTTAATTTTAATGCAACCTTGGTGAACATAAGCGGAAGACATTTACTGGATCTTAATTTTAGTTTTAATTAAACCACATTTAACTTTTAAGATTAAAAAAGCCCTTAAATTACTGCAGTAAGTCAGCTGGTCCTGACCAATTAGAACAATTTTTCTTAAAATTAGCTGCAGATCACATAGCTGCCCCTTTGACATATCTATTTTCTTTCACTGAGGTGTAATGAATTTCCAAAGATATGGAAGTCTGCATTTGTTATTCCATTGTTAAAAAGAGGAGATCCTTCTGATATGAATAACTATAGACCGATTTCTAAACTTTGCATTCTGTCTAAAGTTTTTGAATCTCTTATTAGTGAGCAGTTGATTTCATATTAGAATGAACATGACATCTTATCACATAATCAGTCAGGCTTTAGGAAAAAGCACAGCACAACTACTGCTGCTACCAGGGTTCTAAATGATATCATTGAGGCGCTTGATAGAGGCCATTATTGTGTTTCACTTTTTATTGATTTGTCTAAGGCTTTCGACACCATTTATTTCAGTATACTGAAAACTAGACTAACTGGATTGTGAAATTATACAATTTCTTGGTTTGAAAGCTATTTATTGGACAGGACACAGAGTGCGGATTGAAGGTCATTCATCCGCACCTTTAAAGATTATGAGGGGTGTTCCTCAGGGGTCTGTTCTGGGGCTTTTACTTTTTATCATTTATATAAATAATCTTGATCTCAGTATTAGTAATGTTAATTTTCATTTTCATTTCATTTATTGTAGTGCACCCAAATTACACCAAGTTGTGTCTTTTCTACAGTGTGCTTTTGATGTTGTGCAACAAAGGCTTTGTGACCTAAACCTGACTTTGAACAAGACCAAAACTAAAGTAATTTTATTTTCACGATCAAAGAAACAAGTGGAAAATCAACTATCACTTAAATCCTTACAGTGTACTATAACAGAGGTTGTGACAGAATATGAATATTTCGGTTTTATATTTGATGATTCCTTATTTTTTAAATCCCATGTTAATCAATTAAGGACTAAATTAAAAATAAAGCTGGGATTTTATTATAGAATTTTTTCATTTTCAAAAGTTTCGGCCACTTTTATGCCAGTCATTTATTATGGGGATATTTTGTATACATCGGCAACTACTAAACTTTTAAGCTCTTTGGATAGGTTGTATCATTGTGCACTTAGGTTTATACTAAATTGTAAATACAATACTCATCACTGTGATCTGTACAACAGAGTTGGTTGGTCGTCCTTATCAATACGCAGATGTAAACATTGGTACCTGTTTATTTATAAATCAATTTTGGGTCTATTGCCTCCATATCTTTGCTCTCTTACCCAACAAAAACCTGCTGGAGCTTATTCTTTGCGCTCACAGGATTTGTAAACCCACTCAGTTCCACTCGCCCGAACTGAATTTGGAAAACAAGCTTTTTGGTATGCGGCACTCATTGGAACTTTTTACAAAATGACCTGAAATTGCAGACCCTGGTGTCAATGAATATTTTTAGATCTTTGCTTAGTGAGCTGTTAAAGGAAGAAACAATTTGTAAATGTTTTTAATTGTTTTGATGATATGTTTTAATGTCATTGTGATTTTCTTTTTCTTTTTTTCTTTTTTTTTTTAAACAGTTTTTGATAATGTTGTGCTGCTCATCTCATTGGCTGAGAGGGCTTCATCACAAGGACTGTTCACCATTTGTATCACTCCTCTTGTCTCTGCGTGTTCTGGACGGGTAGCCTTCTCCCAATGGCAGAGAAAACCCACTATAATTTTATTAAAGAGTTTTTTCAGGTGAGAATGTAGTTGTTTAAGCATCAAATCTGCATTTATATATAGCTCCTATTTGAAAATTTGTGAGGTCCGGGCGATCTCAGTGCTGTCATTGCTCATATACCCTGCCGAGAACAGCCTTACCAAGCCAAGTCCTTCTGACATTTGCCACTGGATTTGATGTCTAATTCATTTTTGGGTATATCAAACAGGCAATCTTTAGTCTTGTGAATCTATTATTTGTTCACAGGCAAATTGTTTTGACTGAGGCCAACATTCTCACCTGCAGACATATCACCCTGTAGCCCAAGACTGAATGCCCACTGAAACTAAGTAGGGTTGAGCCTAGTGCGTTTCCCGTACAACAACGTAACTCTCTGCTTAACTGCTATAGACGTTAAAGAAATCAACTAGCTAGTCACGACTGTTTCCCGAAACATATTGTCGCAAAGTGGTCGTTCAACCACGTTTGTTAAGGATGTAATGCACATGGACTGGTGGATTAATAACTAATTTTAATGAATCTGTTTGAGATCGAATTAATGCTAGATGTTTTGCTATAAATTACGGACATGGCATCTGAGGACTATTTCTCATTTTCTATTTTGCTTTATTTCCAGATTCAATCATAGGCTTGTTCTTACGTACTAGAGCACGTACGCACATGCACACTCTTCAAAAACTGTGCTTTAAATCTTTTGACAAACAAAAAGAAGTAAATGACAATTGTATGTATTCTAAGTAAAATATATAGATTGTACTGAATGTCAGCTTGCTTATTTTGCTCAGGATAAGGATTTATTGAGGCCACATATCGTGTAAACAAGAAACTATGCTTCTAACCACAGGTCGAGAGCTGTCGTTCCAACCACACAACTTTGTGATGCTGCTTGCGAATGTTCGTTGGAACTATGGTTTCGGGAAACACCGACTCGTTGAACTATGCTGATAATGACGGAACTTGCGACCATAGTTGGCTAACAATGCTTTCGGGAAACGCACCCCTGGAAGGAAGACCTCCTGGGAAAACTAGGTTGCTGCTGGAAGAGGTGTTAGTGAGACCAGCAGGGGGTCCTAATGCCCTAGTGATGTGGACACTATACTGTAACAAGCACTGTTCTTCGGATGAGATGTTAAACTGAGGTCCTGACTCTCTGTGGTCATTAAAAATCCCATGGTAGGGGTGTAACCACGGTGGCCTGGCCACATTCCCTCCATTGGCCCATATCAATCATGGCCTCCTAATAATCCCCATTCTTTTGAATTGGCTCTACCACTCTCTCTCTCTCTCCTCTCCACCTACAGCTGATGTGTGTTGAGCACACTGTAGATGCTGCACACTGGTGGTGGTTGAGGAGAGACCCCTGTCATGATTGTAAAGCGCTTTGTGTGTACAGAAGTACTTTAAAAAAGTGCTATATTAATGCTTCATTCATTCATATAAAAGATTTTTAAAAGTTCATATTCAACAGTTTTGGGGAACCCCCCCGCCCCCACTAACATTAAATTATGCTGAGAAATTTGCCATTGGCCAAAAATATTTTGTTTTCCTTCACAACAGTTTGCACACTGCAGTTTATATGTTTTTAGCCAAGGAGGTTAATAAAAATGTTTGGTATCTAGCCTTATGAAGCAAGGCATTTATTTTATTAGTTCAATTTCCTCGCTCCCACTTGAATGTGTAACTCTATTTTCAATTTCCGTTACACATTCCAGAGCAGAAGACTCTTCTCATATAGTCTTGGCAAAGTCCCAGGGATCACAGAGAGCAGACACAGTTCTGAGCTTTCCAGACACTGGACTTTTATTAATGTTTGGGAAAAATACAGGGAGAAGGAGAGCCATACGTGAAACAATGTACAGCAACGATTGAGCGTGCTGCATTGTTCTGTGAGGGCGAAAGATGATTCCTTTCCCAGACATGGTACGATGAGGTACTCTGGAATGTGTGTCTTTATCATGTACATTTTGGTATGGACTGGAAGGCTACTGAGGTCAGGTCTTATTTTTACATTTCACTTCACTATTTTTGAGGAAGATATGAGGCCTTTCAAAGCTATTGTTGTACAGGAACCCTTTGAAATGAGTAGTCACATCTCATCTCATCTCATTTCCATAAATTCCCCAAGGCAAGCAGCTAGATTTCCATCTACAACGTATAATACAATACATTCCCATGTCCATGTATCATATGCCTGACTCTGCTGTTTAATTTGCTGAGGAACAGACCAGCAGAAATTGCATGTGACACACTGTTGATGTGTTTTGCTGCGCAACAGAGAAGGTTGCTAGGGCTGATATTACTCAGCAATTCATTAAAAAATGTGCAATGAGTAAAATCAACATCAGACACTGCATGCTTGAGACTGCGCCAGTACACTGGGATAGAGAGCATGTTTACAAGAAAATAATATATAAGAGAAGGGGGATGGAGAGAAATCCAGAGTAAAGCATGAGGGGAAAATAAAAAAGAGAGAGGACTGTCTGAGATTGCGCAGCAGAGCAGGGAAGGGCTGTCCCGCTCCACTCCTCTCATTTTTATGGCCAGAAAACCACAGTAAACAAACAGAAAAGCACATAAACCATTCAGCTAGTAGCATCTCCGCAGTGCCAAACCAGTGGTTTAAAGCGGCCATGCCAAGTAATTCACATGCATACTAGGAGCTGTTATTTAAGCACACTGGGAAACTAGTACGCCTGTCTTCTACACAGGAACTACATACAGAATTGCTCAGACTCCAGTGTTCCAAGCTTCCTCTTTGCTTTTCATCCTCAGTTCATGAACCTCTGAAAAAAATAAAAATAAAATAAAATAAAATCCTGTGACTTTTCACGCTCACTGTTATTCTTCTCCAATACCAGCGGAAAATCAAACAAGATTTCTTAACAGGATTAAAATATGTTAAGACATAGTAGAGTTATTGATCTAAATTTGATCTATGCTTAATGTATATCTTATCTATATTATCAGTTATTGAAATAAAATCATTGAATTAGAATATTAAGTTAATGTATTGTCACTGGACAAGAAAATGCATTTTCTTCCATATTTTAACATTAAAACATTAAAGGAATTGTTCCCCCCAAAATGTTTTAAACCACTATGCCTTTCTTTCTAATGTGGAACGCAAATTATATATTTCACAGGATGTGAAAGTGGATGGGGACCAAAAATTGACGCTTTTTTATTCCACGGAAGCAAGTTTGGAATGGGTTTGGAACCACATGAGAGAAAACTGTCCTTTTATTGTTTAAATTATGCATTTTGGTTTGAGTAGTGTATTATCATCTTTGACAGCAGCTAAATAGCATGAGTTTTGTGTAGAAATTCATTGATCTTAAAGTATGACCTTAAAATGTCATCCCATGTGAACCATTACAGTTTGTTATAGTCACTAGGACACATTTCACAATACTTAGGTTTTCAAAAACTCTTCACACAGATCTCCTAACCAACTTTCAGCTCGGCACAGCAGTTAATTTCACATTCAAAATGCACTAAAACTACCAAATCACTTCATACATGTCTCAAATCAACACATTCTTCCATAACACTAGCAAAGGTTGACAGCCAACAAACACACTTTCTCATCCACACCCACAGTGGATATTGCTACGCACATTGTGATGTTGGCACCCCTCTGGCCCGGGACATCCACTGTGGCTCTCTTCCCAATCCCATTCCTTCCTTGTCGCCGTGTTTTGGCCAGGTTTAAACCCGCCTCATCCACAAAGATGAAAATGTGGGGTGTTTGCCTGCCTTCAATCTCCATGACTCTCTAAAATAAATCCACAAGGCAACATAAGAGTAAGGCTATTACAGTAGTATACATTACCTAAAAATTTGTTTGGTTTTGTTCAAAAACAGTTCTGTATTTTATTGTGATCTTACCTGGACATATTGGTTCCTGAGTTGCTTGACATCAGAGTTCCTCTCAAAAGGCACAGTGTACAACTGCTTCATCCTGACCTGATGTTTTTTCAGGACTCTAAAAATAGTTGTTATGCTTACACTGTGAATATTTGCAAAAGTAACATAGTCTGCCAAGACTCTGTATATCAACAATGATATACATTGTATATCAACAATGGCAGTTTCCTGCACATCAGTGAACAGCCTACCCGTCCACTTGTGTGAGGTAACCGTTGAGTCCTAAGCAGAAATGCAAAATCAAACCAATTATACACAAGTGGGTTTGGAGGCTTTGCTCTATTTACTTCTGTAATGTGCAGCTCAGTCAGATGCCCTTGCAGAATACAAGTTACCTGTTGGCAGTGTTGTGCAAGTTACTTCCAAACTGTAATACATTATACATTACTTGTTACTGTTATTAAAAAGTAATTATTTACCTTACAATATTACAGAATTGTAATGCGTTACATTACTCCTGTATTACTTTTGAGTTACTTTAACCAAAATAACTACAGAAGTAGAACTTAACATTCTAAAATGACTAGGGCTGTAAAGATATGCGATATGAAACCGCAACACTCAGATTCATGAATCTGAGTGTCACGGTTTCATGAATCACGACACACCCCACACGTCCAGATCCAAAGCTACCACATCTTTAAATTACTATTAGTATTAATTTAAATTAACATTATAAAATACGTAGACCTACACCACAAAACTAGTTGAGAATAAATTATTTAAAATTGGGCAATTCCAGCGTTATGGACGTGACATTTGCAGTAAAAACTTGAAATATAAGTTCTCAGAAAATGCATTTAATACCAATATATTGAAACGTCTGTTTATACATCCATAGGCTACTCCCTTAATAAAGGAGTCCAGACATTATAAATGTTGTATTAATTGTATCTTAATTTTAATCAATGATTCATCTACCAATTGCCTGGATTTAATAAGTAAGAAGTAAATATAAGTAGACAAGAGATAACCAGGACACGGAGGCGCGGGCGTCTCATAAATGAACCGAAACTCAGCGTCTACTTGCCTCACAGTCAGACATGTCTACTTTTAAACAGAACAATTCAAAACGAAAGGAAACGGACTGCTCTCTGGTTAGAAAGAAAACACAGAAGAACAAACAGAGTAATGCGCATACGTCCATCCCGCGAATGTACAGTCTTCTTCTACCATATTCTCCCATTAACCGCTTATTTCCACTGGCCAGCGCGAGCACAGAGACCGAAATCATGATCGCGGCACTCCCGTAAAACCTGCCCTAAACACGCTTTTACTGGACTATGTCACACAATACAAAGGTACACCAGCAAGAGGGAGATGAATGAAATCAATATATCAGAAGCTGTCATTTAGTCATTATTTACAAACTTGGACACCACACGCACGCGGCTATTGACTGACCACGAACAGGTAATAACTTGCATTTTTCATTCGTTAATGTCTCGCGGTCTGGCTGTATTTATTTATTTATTTATTTATTTATTTGAACAATTAAATTTTGGGCTAAAAGTGTGTTGTAACGCATGCGTTACTGAACATGTACCGAGTAAAATATTACTGAAAATTGATTAGTAATGCCTTACACTACTGCGTTACAACAAAAAGTAATAAGTTACTGTAATACATTACTTTTGTAACGCATTACTCCCAACACTGCCTGTTGGTTTGCCGGAAAACTCTAACAATAGATGCCACTGTTGAGCGTTGCAGATTTGGCTGCACTCTCAGACCAGCCTCTCTCATTGAGAGATCATGATTTGTTACATGATCAATTACAGTAGCTCTGATCTCATCTGAGACTACAGCTCTTGATCCTCCTCTTATTCTTCTTCCACCATGCATACGTATTCGTCGCCCCCTCCCAGCCACACATATTCCTCGCCCCCTCCCAGCCACTCTTCTTCCTCTTTCAGCCACTTCTCTATCTCTGGCTGGGTCCATGTTTACATCACAATACAAAACTATTCTGAAGTTGTCTCCTTTTGTAATGAAAATGAAAATGTAACACCAATGTGTAGGTGTTCAGCTACAATAAGAATCAGCTGTGGTTGTTCCAATTGTCCAATTGTTTTTATAGCATTTCATTTTTAGATTTGAAATATATTTCATTACAATTCTTACCTTAGAAATGTAGCAAATTGCTGTATTATTCCGTTTTATATTATGTTATTGTTTTGAACTTACGTTTAACAGTTTTGGAAACAGTATGTAAGCATGTGCAAAACTGGCCTGTAGGTACACAGAGTTTTGGCGGTTGTTGTGTCGAAGTGTGAAAAGAATTAATGTAATTTGAAAGATGTAGTCATTGAAAGCATTTTGTGCCAAAGCAATGATAAATGATCCACAGTTTAGCCCACATATACTTCTGTTGTGTTCACTGTGTGAAGAGTTTTGAAAAAGTGACCTAAGTATTGAGAAATGTGTCCTAGCGACTGTAAAAAACTGTAGTAATCTCAATATCCTGATATTTAATGCATCCTAGATGTCTGAGGTACTGAATTTTCAAATGTTATTACCATGTACAAAGCAAAACAAAACACAGGCCTGAGAGTTGTGTAGTCTCAAGAAGAAAATCTTCTTTTGGAAGTCAAAGTGCAAATACTTAAGCAATTTTGAGTGGAAATCATGGCCTGAAGCTACATTTGTGAACATATTTTCCATATATGTCAGTGACATGATGATCATGTGAGAAACTCTGCAGTTTTTTTCATAACTGTCTCCTCATGGCTGGACTTCAAACAGACCATTGAGGGCCTTGACACATCTCATAATGTCAGTGTAACTTCAGTCTAAGAAATGGAGAACAGGACAGTACATAAACTTAAGCATATATGTGCAAACGCTCTCACCAACCATGAGCATTGGGCCAGGCATAACTCCTTCCTGAACAAAGCCTGAATTGTTTTTCCGGACAGACAGACAGACAGACAGACAGACAGACAGACAGACAGACAGACAGACAGACAGACAGACAGACGATAGAACGATAGACAGATAGATAGATAGATAGATAGATAGATAGATAGATAGATAGATAGATAGATAGATAGATAGATAGATAGATAGATAGATAGATAGATAGATAGATAGATAGATAGATAGATAGATAGATAGATAGATAGAGACTGAGATCTCTCTCTTTCTGTTTCCATTCACATATAACATAAACCAGATACACAAGTTGTGACATTAGAAGAACATCTTGTTATCTCCCCCAAAGTGGTTTTGAGGCCCTGCCAAACTATGACCCATTACCTCAACTATCTGAACCCGTGGTCCTAAAGGAAGATCACATGGAGGAAACATACTCACATATACACACAAATGATTACAATGCACATGTACTGCTACATACACACTGTAACCAGAGCTCTGGCAACAGCAGCTCCCAGCAATGTTTGTTTTGTGAAAATCCTTTTGGCATGTAGAGTAAGATGGAACGGATCGGTCCCCCCCCCCCCCACCTCTCTCTCTCTCTCTGTGTGTGTGTGTGTGTGTGTGTGGAATGTATAATGGTGAAGAAGATAATGATCTGCTCTCATGTCTCACTCATGGCCTCCACAGGGATGTGGGCAAGTATGTTTTTAAGAAGAGAGAGAGAAAAAAAAAACAATGTTTGATAATGTACTTATGCGCACAGGTCATACATATGTTGTTGCTTTTTCCCTTCTTTAAATTCTTTAACTTTGAGAACTTTTTTGTCCCATGGGGTTTATATCCCAGCTTATCTACTTTCTAAATGCATGTTATTGATCGTATTGTGAATGAATCATCTGTGCATGTTTAATTTTTGAAAAATGTTTTTGCGATTTTGACAGTTGTCAAATGAAAATTCCATAATTCTCAGTTCCTTTGGTCCACTTAAACCCCACATCTTTTGTATACAACCTTTCATCCAATTATTAACCGATTGATAAAAGTGTCCTCCATTCACTTTTTTTTGATAGTCCATTTCACTCGAATGTATGTCACAAGAAGAAACCTTTTTTTCTATTTGATTTGAAACTATCTTGCATTCTGAACTGAATTCACCATTTATTTTTACTACTTTTCAGCTGTGTGTAGTTTTATGTAGTTTGTTAAAAAATGTACTTTCCCACAATTCTGGTGCCGTTTCCACAACAACAACAAAAATCAATCTGTAGCCTAATTATACCTCAAATTATACAAAAAGTAACATTAGTTTATATTTGGAATATATATAATGCAAGGTAAGATATTAACCTTAGAAAGATGAAAAGCAATTTTATTTAAAAAATGTGTAAAATCATTTCCAGCACAGAATGCTATTAAACACAATACATTATATGGGGTGTAAATGTTCATGACTTTCGGGGAATAAATGTTTACTTAGTTGTTAGACATTGTAGGAGAAAAGTGAGAGTGTGAAAAGTGTGATTTAAGATAATTTTTTTTTGTCTTCTGAAGTTGAAAAGCCCTGAAGACACTCAGTGACATTTTATGTCCCTACAAAGTAAACTCTCCTCTTTTCTGAGCTATTTATAAGGGTTCAAATGAAACCAAATATGTGCTCTGTTACAAAAGCTGACATTTCTGGTTTTGTCTTGTAATATTGATAGAACCACAAACACAACTTGCAATATTACTCATATAAAAAGGTGTTTTGTTGAAAGTACATGTTTACATTTTAGATGTACTATCTCCTTACCTTTACTCTGTCTGCCTTAAGGCTTAGCGAAGTCCAGTGGCCTAACTCTCATCTGGTTTCCATTTTCCCTGCGTAGTCTAATGAAACCTGACCGTTTTTAAAAGATCTAGAGTTATGGGCCCATCAATACATACCATATTCTCCCTTTGAAGTTGCCTGGACTGTGGAAAGTGGTAAGATGTCATGTGTTAAAATTATGACCTGACCTTAAAACGAATCTACTCTGCTTGACATGGCCAGGTTTTAGTACATGTGTGCTTTATTTATCTTGACAACCAGCAGGCGAGGCCTTTTTCAGGTCTGCCTAAGTGTCAAGTCCTTTTTGCATCTTGCTTAAATTTTTTTCCTATGATCCCATGAGGAACACTAGAAAAAAATGCAGTGGGGGAAAAACACCCGAAGAAAATAAGAAAGAAAATATGATGCACATCCATGCAGCTGGATGACTGTTGTTGAGTCATTTATAGGTGCCATTAAAGTGGAGTCCTTCTTTCCTGAGGGTAATCCTTCCCTTCACATTTACAAGCTCCTGTTGTTTTTATTCTAGGCTCAATACAATTTTACCTCAATGTATATCAGATGTTTTGCTACAGGTAAAGTGATTCATTTCCTCTCAGTCACAGATTTATAAATGCTTTTGCTCGTTGTGCTCAATTTTTTAATGAATAGCTTTACTGAAAAGACTTCTTGAATGAACACATGAGTGTTTAAAGTCACATTTTCCCCATTTATCACTTTCAGAATTGAATCTTCACCATGGCCACGTCTTTCTGACAGTTCAGAGTAATAAAGTCCTGTTCCTTGGTTACATGCCTCCCAGCTGTTTTGGATAATGAATGATAGTAGCCATGTAATATCAAGTGTGAGAAATGCCAACATTTCCATTACAGCTCAAGTGTGAAGTAAACTTTTTCTGCTCTACTCTGTTGGCAGATGAGAGGAAAAGCAAAAAGACTGTTTTCACAGTACTTACTGTCACTTTAAAGAAAACTTTAAAGAACCTGTTAACCATCTGTGGTACATATTATGATTTGATTGGAAAAATATATATTTTTACTAAAAATGTAAGAATTAAATATAGTAATTTTTCCAAAATATTTAGGGAGTAAGGGATTTTGTAGTTTGTTGACTCAATGCAACATTGTACCACACTGTACACATTTTGTGATGTTTTTATGCAACAAGGGAAAACAACTAATGCTTTTATTATTGTGTGATTCTGTGTTGCCTAAGGGCGATGTTTTCGTGATTTTCTATAAATCATGCATAATATATGTATATATCTTATACAAAGTTAATCAAAATACAGTACACCTTTAATTTATCAATAAATAAGTATACATTTTCAACTCTCATCTTGATCATTGGATAAAAGTTCACTGCAAAAATCCTGCAAGTGGATGATATGATAAATTTGTATTTCTATTAATTAATATTGACTTCCTCACGAAGTCGGCACTCATGAATTGGTTTTGTACTTTGTTACATTGAGCCAAATTTATACATGCTGCCTAGAATCAACCGTACCAATGAGGGTTAAATATAATAGCTTTAACTGGTAATTCTAATGTTCTCTCTGGGCTCCTTAAATGTATGTGCATTTGTGCATTTAAAAAAGTGTCAATTTGTGATCCATGAAATGTTAATGTTAATGTGATGCACAGCAGAAGGTGATATTGCTCTGTGGGACTCTTCCCACCATTGACTCTCTTCATGAGGTGTACTGACACAGAACAAGCACTCCCACAAAAACACACTCCCTAATCCCCACACAGCAAAAAAGGGAAGTGTTTAGACGCTGGCTACGGCATCCATTACGAACGAGTGGATTTCACAATCAAAGCTCTCTATTGTTCTTTAGGATTGAGTCTGAGCCATGTTAAGATGTTTAATACTGTATGCACTGAGGTTTTCCATTCCCAAACACTCGCTTCCAGCCAAACCACCTTTTCACCCTGTGTATAACAGAGTAGCAACCTTAAGGTGACATCGTGGTTGCAGACATATCACTGCCATGGGGATCTGTCGAACAATGTATGTCTCAAACCCCTGGAAGGAAGAATGATATAGGATGACAGAAAATATGCAAGGATTTGAGGGATGATCTGTCATTTTGTATGTGTGCCATGTTGCAGAGGCTTGTGAGGAGTAATTTAAGCAGATACAGTTCTGGGAAGTCAACACGCAGCTGACTGAAATGGAATCTGGAATACGGGAGTGTTGCTGAGCAGCGGCGTGGAGATGGAGTTACTCATGACTCCGAGTGGTGTTACTTTTCTGCCGTGCCAGCTGGCCCGCCGTGCATTGGGTAGGACTTGGGTTACATTGTTGGAATGCAATCACTGCTTGAGATACTGGTTTTGTTCAGACATACTTTTCAGGGTATGCTGCATCTCTTGGATTTTAGTGAATTTTGGAAAAGCAGAAAACTGTCTTGAGAAATCTGAAATGAAGCGCTTGACTGGCAAAAACTCAGCGCGAGATCCCGATATACACAAATACACAGAATTACAGTATTTCTCACCTTATCTGTCTTGGTGAGTATTCACGCAAGCATTATCTGTTATGTCTTAAGTGAACGTTTGCTTAACTGTTGGGGAAAAACATCTGATATATAACATTATATTAGATCTGTGCGGTAGAGTAGGTCTAGGCTGTCTGTCTCATTAATGTTAATCAAACAATTGTGGGGAAAAAAGTTGAATATTTGGTTTTGACTTGGTCTGTGCAAAATTTGATGTTACTACCAGGGTTTTTAAGGGATGGTTGCTCTGTGATGTTGGTTTGGAACCTTCAGAAAACATTAGCTCGATTTTTCTCAAAATTGACTTTGCTGACTCTATTGACTTCAAACAGGTGTAGCTCATTAATGTTTTTGTATGATTCCAACAAATCACCATTTTGAAAGTTTTTTATTAGAGAATGTGAAAATAACTCAGCACGGGTCACACATGTTATTAATCACTATTTGTTTTAAAATGTTCCTGTAATGTTTTCTTTAACGTTTCCACAACCAAGAAAAAAATATTTTAAAACATTTAAAAAACGAATCGTTTTGAACATTCAGAGAACACAACATAATGAAATAACTTACATTAGCACCATATTTTTTTTGTGAGCTGGGTATTGGGTGTCAAGCCTAAAGTGGGCTTACGTTTCAATACAGTCACTGACATTCCCATGAATTTCACTGTGAAATGAACTAAATAGCTGCTCCTATTGTCTTCCTCCTGGGTTTCTGAAGCTCCTTGCAGAATCAGTGAAAGAAGCCATCAAGCTGCCTAATTAGAGGGTATAGCCAGTTGCTCACACCCAAATATGTGTCTGTATCACCATCTGAGGGAAGACTGCCTCTGAAGAATGGCCCATCTGTTAAAGACTGTGGCCTGAGGGTCTGGATGAAAGAAGAAGCTTTGAAAAGGCATGGATCGATGGCTTCATCTCGGAATGTCAGAGAGCCACGTAGAGACCCCGCACGACACTATCCCACCTTTATACGAGCGAAGGTTAATGCCGGGCCATATGTCATGGTGGCATGGGTCACAGTGCTGACTGATGTCCAAATGGATTCTGGTTGTGCACATTCTGTGTTGTGGTAGCTCAGGGAAGTTTATAATTTCAGATTTGATAAAAAAATGTTATTATTTAAAAAAAAAAATGTATCTAACTTGTAGGGCTAGGCTTTTTATAATGTTGAATGATGCGTCTATGTCCGAGAATGGTGCGATATGCTCCTGTGTCATTTTATATTACATTATGCAACGCTAAGTCAAATACGGATTCACTTTTGTTTCTTTAGACATTAATATTTCTGCTGACTCTGCAGCATAGCGGGGAACCCTGTTAATATGGCCTGAACGTATACAATATATATGCTGTAGAAAAAAAAGCTCTTTGATTTAAACTGGAAGCAGACGCCAGTAAACCCCTTCCTGTATAAGGTGAAGTATATGTACTAAATGAAAATAAGTTGGCACCATTTATGCTGAGAGTCACATTTAAAGGAGCCGTATGTAAGATTGTGGCCAAAACTGGTACTGCAATCACTTTCAAATTACTGTAGAGCGGTGTATCCCCTCCCCCTCCGCCCTGACTCGAGGTTGCCAGATAGGCTGCAGGATCCAGCAGGAACGTTTGTAGCTGCAGCTGTGGTAACTAGAGCTGAGCTGGCAACCCGGATGCCGAAACACTACTGACTTTGTGATTGGTAGATAGGTGGAGGGTGGCGCTTCAGGCCAAAACAAGATGACAACATCAACATCAGTTGAGGGCTGCAACTTCACTTTTTAAATGACAATATCCTGGCCGTACTACTGTTGTCAGTGATATAAGTATTTGAAATGAACATGATTTCTTAATGTCTAGTGACATATCAGGGCCATTTTATGATTAATTGAAATACATTTCTTACATACAGCTCCTTTAAAATGTAAAAATTTGAGGCTATTAATGCCTTACAAAAGGCAAAGCCTACTTCATCAAAAAAAGAACCAATGCCTCCAGCATTTAAAGGACGTCCACATGATCCAGTCATCATGCATGAAACTCACTGAACACAACACCCCACCCCCCCACACACTTCAGAAATTGTACCAGATTAGCAGAGAATCTAACGGTCCTCGTTAATAACTTTAGTCCGCTCGGATTGGTTGATCTCACCAATAGGCAGAAGACGGGATTAATGGAGCCAGGTTGCATACTCAATTACGAGAAATGCATGTGTGAAGCAAACTACTAGTGACTCTAATCTGAGGAATTCTGACTCCCTCCCATGGTCAGTAATTGGGTCTCTCTCTCTTCTCTCTCTCTCACTCTCTCTCTTCTATCTGCCCCTCCAGCAGGCCTAGACATGCACTGAAGCTCTTTGAAATGCATCCTCCTTCAGGCCAGCCAAAAACATGCTTTCTCAGAAACCAAATGCTCTTTCTCACCCTCAGAATCATTTGGGAATTTGAAAATCTGCACAGTACGAACTGAAATCTGGGTTCATGTTGCTATTCGCTTGTCGTTAATGGCTGTTATTGCTCTTGCATCTTCTGCTCAAATCCTACTGAACTAAATTGCCTAAAAACAAAATGAAATTATCATGCTATGCAAAGAGAATAAAGCATTATAGGAAAATAAATACAAAACCTCATTGCACATTGCATTCATCAATACATGCTGATTCCGGTTATAATAATCAGATATTTAGAATACTGTCACATTCATAATCTAAATAAATAATCTAAACTGCATGTTTTGAGATTTTGATTACTGCTTGATGTGAGATCATGAGTTTTTTCTGATCATGGTAGATTTTCCACTTCAATTAAGGTTGCCATTGACATCAGAAATAGCTGGGATGCTAAGCAGTTTCAACCCTATAGGAACAAAACAAAGACACCAAACCCATAAATGCCACAACATGACCTAACAAGCGAGACAAGAACCTTGAGAATGCAGTTTAGCTCAAGGGTACAACTGAGGAAATGTATATCTACTAAGTATGTTGATCAGTGATTTGTTTTGTCAAAGCCACACTGACACACATACTCTAACTTAATAGTTAATTAGTCACAAATTGCCTTTGTTAAGTCCCTGTAATGTCTGAACACATACAGCTGCAGGTGAAACGGTTCTGCTATAATTTGAGCTTTTTGACTGACAAAAGTGTTAAAGAGTGAATTTGTTGGTATGTGTGTTCAAATTTGCTTAGCATTTGTTCGCCATTATAGAGGAAGCATAGAGTACCTTAATGGCGATTTTCCCGACAGCTGCATTGAAGGCTAGAACAATCCGGCCTGAGTTTTCTGCAACTTGTGGGAGCCATGCTGCGCTCACAGTTTTTCCCAACAACCCCCTCCGCCACCGCCACCAGTTCCTAATCCCCTCAAAGTTCCCAGCCAAAGAAGAGGGAAGAAGGGGAGGAGACAGTGAGAACGTTAAAGCTGCTGTGTTAACCAGCTTACTGCAATTAAAATTTATTTAGGGCTTGCAAGGAATCCCTTTCACTATTGAATAAATCTGGGCTTATATGACATGGTTCAGGTGGAAGTGGTGATTTCAGCGCAGATCTGGCAGAGGTCTTGTCTCCCTGTAATTACCCAGTCCCACCTCCAGCGCTCTGGGCTGCAGCATAGAGGAACGCCCCTCTAGGCTTTAACTTCAAGCTTTAAACTCCGTCTGCTGTTCTTATAATCATGTCGTTAAATGAAATGTCAGTACACACCAGTGCTTCCATTTGAAGAGCAGGTGGAGTGTTCGGCAGAATCATCGCTCTCTTAGTTGGCAAAACGCCACTGTGAAATGTGGTTTAGGGATGCTAATTAGAGTTTGTTAGCATGTTTAATTAGAGGTAAATTTCCATGTCATTATCAAAAGAGAATTTAATCTCAATTGCTTTAGATTGATGCTTTTTATCAGCATGAAAAAACACAGCTGATGAAAAACAAGAGCAGCATGCTACACAGCAAAAATATATATACTTTTAAGAATTTTTTGATTTGGTCTTTTCTAATTAAAAAATGTGTGTAAAATAAAGTGCTTTCTATGGTGTTTTTTGGTCACACTTTAGATTATAGGGTCCAATTCTCACTACTAACTATTAACTACAACATTTGCCTTTATAAACTCCTAATTACTGCTTATTATTATTTAGTAAGGTAGTTGTTAAGTTTAGGTATTGGGCAGGATTAAGGGATCTAGAATATGATCAGAATAAGGCAGTAATGCGTGCTTTATAAGTACTAATAAACAGCCAATATAATATGCATGCTAATAGGCAACTAGTTAATAGTGAGAACTGGACCGTAAACTAAAGTGTTACCGGTTGTTTGTTGTTGTTTTTTTTTTTTTTTTTTTTTTGCTTTTGTCAGCAAAATGACAGTGTCAAAGTTATTCTCAAATTCAGTCTGCCAACACAAAGCAATTGTAAAACATATGCTGTAATATTATTTTAAATGTGTCCATTATAGGCTACATGTTAAAGTAAGGCATGATAAACCAGGTCTTTGTCAAAATATTTTTTATATATATTAACGTCACTGTTTGGTAAAGGTAACGGAATTCCACTCCTAGAAATAGGTTGTAATTCCATGGCTTCATCCGGCAAAACAAAGGTACCTCTTTCTCTCATACACCCACCTATGCTCCCCACCTTTGTTACTATGCAGGTCTGTCTGAAGACTTGACAGCCTATATATTAAACTGTCAAAACTCAACCATTTGTGACAAGCTCTGGTATGAGTCACTGCCCTTCGCAGCTGTGAGAAAATAAAAACTTTCCTTCTTGCTCCATCTATACTTTAACCTCTGGACAGAGAAAATGAAGTCATATTCTTGGGGCGAATTTGTCAACTTGCCACTTCTTTTGAGTTCCAAGTCCAGGCCCATTCTGTCACTAATGCCAATTATGATTCCAGATGTGACAATATAATTTGTCCATCATATTAAGAGTTTGGCGATGGTGAATTAAGTCATTTTACTCAGTCAACCCAGTGACTTTTTATACAATGTATTTTTAAGCTATTTTAAATTATCTCTACTGTCTATTTTTGCTCTTTAATCAGCTCACCTGAAAATCTAATTTGTACAGTACATTTTATGTAACCTGTGTTTAGTTCAACTAACACGTTGCCCAAGAGAATTTTCTTAACCTTTTGTTCAGGTATGTAAAAGTGCAGCTTAACATAATCATTACCACAAAGCAAATAAGATTATGGTTGCAAATGCTGGGCCTTTCATATCTCTCAGCAACAGTGCAGAGAGATGACTTCTGTTAAGATTGGCAAAGCACCTAAATAAACCACGATGACAAGACTAAGAGCTGCACAAACAAGGGATTAGGTGAAAGATGAAAGGAAAGGAAAACGGATCGTCATTTATCTTGAATGAAAAGTGTGCTACTGTATGCAGTCAGGGGATGTAGTGACAAAAGGGTCATACTTTTTGTGACAGTGAGGATTTTGCTCACACACTCATATTGTGTTGGATGTTAATTGTGTTGAATGTTTACGACTTTGCAGGTAGGCCCTATTAACTGTTAATGATATAAATTAAATCAGTTTTTTATGGTTAAATCAGTCTAAATAATGTGTATATCCCATCTAAATATTGTGTAAGAATTGAAAATAATAATAATAATAATAATAATAATAATAATATATATATATATATATATATATATATATATATATATATATATATATATATATATATATATATATATATATATATTTATTTTACATCTTCTACCTGCTTCAGCACACCTGCCTGTGATTTTTTTTTTTGAATTCTCGTTTTAATTCTCGTGATGTTATTTCTGTTAGGGGTCATTGATGACACACATAAAAAGACAAATAAATAAATTAAAAGTTTCAGGAATGTAATTCCCTAAACTTTCCCTGAACTATTCACATGCTGTGATATGTCATGTCATGTATTTTACCAGGGACTGATTTTTACACAAAACCTATTGTAACACTTGAGGTTTGCAGCGTGGTCCAAATGAACAGCAGGTTTCTTCAGCCTCTGATTCTGAGACGTCCACTGATATATTGATACACAGACAAAGCCACACTTCACTCATGAAACCTGGAGCCTGACACTGCTTGTTGCTACTCAGCAGAGCCTGGCATCTTGCTTCAGGACCTGGCTTTAGGACCCCTGACTGCTCCTGTGAGCTGGCTGTGGCGTGCCCACTGAGAGGTGTGACAGCGAGACCTGACAGCTCTGGGGCCGGACCCAGGGACATGCTGTCACAGCTGAACAATGGAGCTTCGCTGGTGTAGCTCAGACATCAACAACACCCAGCTTCCTGCTGGCGGATTAGAAGGACCACGACTACAAAGAGGCATCTGACAAGAAAGCCCGTGTTAAATTGGGCATTAAATTTAACATTCGGTCACAGTGTCATAAGTATTCAACAGGAGATCATGAAAAACAGACATTAGTGTAAAAAAAAAAAAAAAAAGTTGAGTGAATTTTTCTAAGTGCTTAGAATGGGATAATGTACCCGGTACTAAACATTACAGCACTCGGGGTGCTTCTCAGTCCATAGAAATCCCATTATAACCATTTCAAAAGAACTGCATGGTCCTAATGAAGCAAAACCCAAGGAATGCGGCATTCCCCAAAGGTTCTTGTTTATTCAAAGACAGATTACAAAATTAATTTGGCCTCTCGCCCGCATCACAGAAGTCTAATTAATCCAGGATTCGAGACAGACGTATACTTGGATCCAGCACTCGCTGACGATGGGGTCTGAAGCTTTCAAGAAGCAAAGACTGGAATCGCTTCAAAAGGCTCTCCGATGCATATTGGTCACACTGAATACAGACACTGTGCCTCATTAAAAAGAGACAGCAGGTGGGTAAAAGCTGCAAAACCTCTTAACCCTAAGAAGAAAAACTCCCCTAAAATTCAAAACTATTACCACACTTAAGGTTTCATCTGTGGTCACCCTGGTCAGACTTACGTGCTTTCACTGGCCACTTGCAGGAGAGCCCTGTTTTAGTTTCTTTCAAATACTGCTCCGCAACCACAGTAGAATAACACCACAGAACCCTGGCACAACATTGCTGCTGAATTGCTCCTCATGTCCAGCACACTGCTACAGTCATCACTGATCTGGGACTGTACCCTTTAAATGCATGAATGTTTCACCAATCATTATTACATATTCAGGTCTTTAGCAACCCGAATCTATATCTAACAACAATTACAGAAGAATAAACTAAAGCAAATTTTGTTACCTTTTGGAGCTTGGAAGGGTTCAGTTTGAGCAGATGTTTTATACCATCATAACTGTCCTCATCAGAGCTCATTTCCCAGAACATTAATCATCTGGCTCATATTCAAGATCTCAAACATATTTTCAAAACTATAATTTTCAACATCTTCAAAATCAATATTTTGATCGCTGACAGCTTCTTTACCAAATCCAGCATCAAGTGACAGTGACACTAATATTTATTTGCGTTCAGTACTTGCTCTACAGTAAATCGCTGAGCCATTTCAAATTGTGCTGATGATACTTTTGTTCCCTTTCAGTCAGTCACTATGAGTTACGTCAGAGACTGACAAATGGGGGTTTCGCTAGAGAGCCCTATCACCTTTGAGTTATTAGAAAACGAGCCAATGGTATGAAAATACCATGGGTCTGCGGAATTTGCATCGCAAACTCCACCCCACCACGTAGGTATAAAAGGAGCCACGAGTGCAATCTCGCATTATGTTTCTGCTTCGAAGTGTTATGTGCTTCTCTTCGCCTTCTAAAGCAATGAGCGTCTCTCTTCAGTGGTGTTGGTGTGACGGCGCATTTCAGCAGGTTCACGGGCCTGCTGCTTGTCTGTGCAGTGACTTTGCACATGGCTCGTGTTCTCCCCTGGGCGCTTTGGCACTGCTGAGCGAGAGATTTATTTTCTGAAAGAGCTACACGGGCACGTGTTTTTAAAGATGTCTCGCCCTTGTGTTTCTGGATGTGGGCACATGATCCATCCACCTGACGGTCACAAGCATTGTCTAGCGTGTTTGGGGTTTAATCACGCTCAGACAGCGCTCGTGGATGAGTCATGTTCTCATCATGGTGTTAAGATCGAGACTCAATGACCTCTGTGGGGATAGAGTCCCCTCTGCCACACCCCAGTCTATCTCTTCCTCGAGAGGGGATACTTTGGCTGGTGGCCAGGGTGATCTGAGGGTTACGGTGTGGAATAACCCGACGAGTCTTCCTCGGGCCACATCCCCCTGCACATCGCAAACCATGGAGCTTCCGGGTGAACCTGGTTCCTTTTGGGGACCCAGTGTTTCATTCGGGGCTCTGGAGGATGACGCCATGTCGCTCACAGCGTCACAAGGTGGGCTTGATTCCTCTGGAGATGAGGATTCGGCTGCATTGCCTCCCTCGGGAGTGCCAGCGTTACCCGAGTCGGATCCAGAGCTGACAGCCATGCTTGCCCGGGCAGCTGAGAGCATCGGGTTGGAGTGGCGCCCACCGCCCGCCACCCTCCCCCGAGTGCTCAAGGCTGGATGATTGGTTACTGGGGGCGGCCCGTGCTGGCACCCACCAGCACCCGCCCCCAGTGCCTTTTTTCCCGGAAGTGCATCAGGAGGTCACCAGGTCGTGGAAGTCCCCTTGACTTCCCGCGGCCCTGCGGCGTCCTCCACCTTCACTTCCCTCGATGGCGCGACGGCCAATGGGTACACTGGGGTCCCCCCGGTGGAGTGTGCTGTGGCGATGCAATTGTGTCCCCAGAGTGCCTCTACCTGGCGTGGTGATCCAAAGCACCCCTCCAAGGCCTGTAGGTTTTCGTCTACTCTCGTGGCCAAAACCTATAGAGCTGCGGGGCAGGCCTCCTCCGCTCTGCATGCCAAGTCCATCAGGCGAAGGTGCTCAGGGACATGCACGATGGAAGGGCTGACCCGGGGCGCATGCAAGAGCTGTGCACTGTCACCAATCTCGCTCTACAGGCGACGAAGGTCACTGCGCGATCCCTGGGTCAGGTGATGTCCACCTGTGTGGTCCAGGAACGATATCTATGGCTCAACCTGGCTGATATGCGGGAGGCTGAGAGAACTCGTTTTCTCAACTCCCCCATATCCCAGGCTGGGCTCTTCGGCGGTGCGGTCGAGGACTTCGCCCAACAGTTCTCGGCCGCCCAGAAGCAGACTGAGGCGATAAAACATATCCTGCCCCGAGTCTGCTAAAACTGTCTGCTTACCGCCGAGGCCGCCCTCCTGCGGCTCCTGCCCCTCCTGCTTGGCCCAAGCAGCAGCCTTCACCCAGGCCGAAGCAAGGAGGTGGTCGCAGGAAGTCTGCACAGCCTGTCTCCGCCCCTAAGCTTGCCAAACGCCAGGCTAAGCAGTGCACCTGAGACGGCAGCTCGGAGCTAGGGCACAGTTCTTTTCAGGAGCTGGTAGCAGGACCACTCCTTCCCCTGGTGGAGGTCTAGGGGAGAATCTTTGTTCTCCTTCCCCGGCCGCTGGCCTCACGGTCGAAGGCACCCTAAATCTGTTAAAGAAAGAACTGTTTCCCCTTCCTCCGAGCCCCAAAAGGCCGCAGATGGCAGTGTGTGATGCTATGCCTCGCCACTCTCGTTCCCCACTGTCGCCAGACCCCTATCAGAGCAGACCGCCGCTGAATGCTCGATCGTCCCTGGCCTCCTCTGTCAGGACGCGGATCTTGACCACGCCCCCACGCGGGGACGCTACACCTCCCATGTCTGGACCGCTTGTTCCGCATCGCTGCCCCATCATGGGTACGCCTGTAGTTCCAATGACCCCGCTGGTTCAGTTTTTGGGAGCCTGGCTAGAGCTTCCCAATCTGTACCGCTGGCTCGCGCGTACAATCAGGCTCGGCTTTGCGAATCAGTTCGCACGGTCTCCTTCTGGCTTCCGGGGAGTCCACTATACCATGGTGGGTGGCAATGCCCCTGTCATGCGTGCGGAGGTCGCCACCCTACTGGCGAAGGGTGCGTTCGAGACCATCCCTTCAGCCGAGATGAAGTCCGGCTTCTACAGCCCCTACTTCATTGTACCCAAGAAGAGCGGTGGGTTACGACCAATCCTGGACCTGCGCATCTTGAACCGAACCCTAAATAGGCTTCCATTCAAGATGTTGACAGCCAAACGCATTTTCAAATGCATTCGTCTGCTGGATTGGTTTGCAGTGATCGACCTGAAGGATGCGTACTTTCATGTCTCCATTCTTCCTCGACACAGACCGTTTCTTCGGTTTGCTTTCGAGGGGCAGGCATACCAGTACACAGTTCTCCCATTCGGGTTAGCCCTGTCTCCTCGCGTCTTCACGAAGGTCGTCGAGGCAGCCCTTGTGCCACTCAGGCAACACAGGGTTTGCATCCTGAATTATCTCGACGACTGGCTGATTCTAGCACACTCTCAAGAGCAGATTTGCAAACACAGGGACCTGGTGATCCGGCACCTCGCCTGTCTGGGCCTTCGGGTCAACTGGGAAAAGAGCAAACTCTCCCCCGTGCAGAGGATCTCTTTTCTCGGTATGGAAATTGGAAATGTACGTACAGCTTACGAGCGAGCACCTGCAGTCACTGCTAAATTGCCTGAGTCAATTCGAGGGGAAGAGTGCGGTCCCACTGAAGTTATTTCAGAGGCTCCTAGGGCATATGGCATCCACAGCAGCAGTCACGCCACTCGGTCTGCTTCATATGAGACTGCTTCAGCACTGAATTCACGATCGAGTCCTGAGATGGCCATGGCAACAGGGCACGTTCCGGGTGCTAGTCACTCGGGCTTGCCGTCAAACCTTCACCCCGTGGTCGAACCTCTCTTTTCTACGGGCTGGAGCTCCCTTAGACAGAGTTTCCAGGCATGTTGTTGTGTCAACAGATGCCTCCACTACGGGTTGGGGTGCCATGTGCAATGGGCATGCTGCCGCAGGCTTCTAGACAGGACCTCAGCACCTATGACATGTCAATTGCCTCGAGTTGCTGGCTGTACGTCTAGCTCTGCTATCTTGCACAGGTCCTGTGCAAGAGCAGGGAGGATGAGGAGCAGGTCCTTTTGGTTGTGCCTCATTGGCCCACCTGGACTTGGTTCTATGAACTGGTTCTCCTCGCGACAGCCCATCCCTGGCCAATTCCCTCCCTGGAAGGACCTCCTTTCTCAGAGACGGGGCACCCTTTGGCACCCGCACCCGATCTCTGGAACCTGCACGTGTGGGTCCTGGACGGGATGCGGAAGGTTTGAGTACTCTACCACCTCAGGTCACCACCTCATCACTTCAGCTAGAGCCTTGTCCACGAGACACACCCATGCTCTGAAGTGGAACCTATTTGTAACCTGGTGTTCTTCTCGCTGAGAAGATCCCAGAAAATGCCAGATCAGGTCTGTGCTCTCCTTCCTCCAAAAAGAGTTAGAACGAAGGCTGTCTCCTTCCACCCTGAAGGTTTATGTGGCTGTGATATCTGCGCACCTTGACCTTGTGGAGTCTAAGACGGTAGGACAGCATGACCAGGTCATCAGGTTCCTTAGGGGGGCCAGGAGGTTAAATCCTCCCCGTCCCACTCATATGCCCTCTTGGGACCTTGCAGTGGTTCTATCTGCACTGCAGAGAGCTCCCTTCGAGCCATTGCACTCAGTTGGACCTGCTCGGTGTCATCGCTTGCTGTGCCATTCCACTCCACGGACTGGATACGTGCGCTATTTTACTGCTGGTACGTGCTGTGTCACATATTCCATCTGGGATTCGCTACCCAGTGTACCTTGATATTCTTGCGTTAGCCTGGCCCTGCTAGCCTCATGACAAGGAGCCGCATTGGCAAGATTAGATTGGAACCCCCATTCGTCAGTCTCTGACGTAACTCATAGTGACTGACTGAAAAGGAACGTCTTAGTTACGTATGTAACCTTCGTTCCCTGAAGGAGGGAACGGAGACGTTACGTCCCCATGCCACTGCCGCTGTACCACTGAAACGGTCTCGGCTCCTCAGCAGGTAACATAATGCGAGATTGCACTCGCGGCTCCTTTTATACGCACGTGGTAAGACGGAGTCCGCGATGCAAATTCCGCAGACCCATGGTATTTTCATACCATTGGCTCATTTTCTAATAACTCGAAGGTGATCGGGCTCTCTAGCGAAACCTCCATTCGTCAGTCTCTGACGTAACGTCTCCGTTCCCTCTTTCAGAGAACGAGGGTTACATATGTAACTGAGACGTTTTCTGCCTGCGGTAACTATGAGTGAAACGTCACTTCATCATTGTGTATCAGACATTGCCACCTTGTGGAATAAAGGTGAAGCACACTTATTCTGTCATCAAAGACTCAATAATTGTTGTGCAGAAAAGAAATACTTACACACCTCACACCACAGCACAAATTGTGCCAAAAATGAATGGGAAAACAGGCATTCTTTTTAAAATTGTATTATTATTTTCTTGTGATATTGTTTATAATTAATTGATTGAGGAATACTTGTAAATGAATGAGGAAATCTGGAAAAATATGAATACATCTGTGAAATTTCTGCAGGATATGTGGTTTGGTGAATCATTGTTGCTTCACATCTTGGTAGAATCACCTCCAGACATAAAACAATTTGTCATGTGGCTGACCTCAAAAACGAAACTCCTGAGAAGTAAAACAGAGCTCCCTTGAAACCGTTTGCTTGACAAGAATTTCTTATTTTTCTTATTTTTCTTTATTTACAGCAATGCAGTTCTTTTGGCCCGTCACATTTGCTGATATGTTGTCGCCCTTGAATGTGTTTATGTGTACAGAAGGAGGGAGAGGGTCTCATTTCCCCCTGGAGTGAACACTGTTTGGAACAGTGTTTGTGTTTTCTCTTTTTTCCCTCAAATGTTCTCTCTGGCCTGAGAAATAGAGTGGCTGCGTCAAAGCTTTTACTGTAAATGTCATTAATGAGCTATGACCTCAAACACTTCAGACTGCAAAACTCACGCAAACTGTGCCTGTAATGGGCCAAATCCAGAGGTCGCCAACGCAATGACCTAAGAGCCTGGTCACAGAATTGAGTGAATTTATTTATTTTTATTCAATATTTTTTCAGGTTTCAGGCACAAGAGTCATATTGATGGTGTGAAGGGGTGGAGTGGCTTCACTGTAATGGAAGTTGAAGGGACTGCTGAATACACGCAGATTCTCATTGAAATGCAACTCACCGCTGCACTTTGACAGGCTTTGACATGCATATAGGCAACATTCCTCCCATCAACTCACCAGCATGAAAAATACATGCTGAATTTTGTTTGAATGTTACATTAAAATAACTGAGTCTCTCCTGCTGAGTCTCAGTTTTCATATTCATTTTTTTTTTTTTACATTGTAGTAGATTAATTATATTACAATATTAATATGTGTTTTATTAAATACTACATGTACTAAACCATAACGTACATTCATATTCTTTCATTAAATTAATATCACAATAATGGCTTTACTATATATATCATATATTCATTTATCTTGCACCCCATTAAAACATGAGTTGCTGGGTCTCAGGAGGATAGTTTTTTTTAATTAATATTGTTTATACTATTAAACATTATTAAATAAAAAATGTTGGTAATTTCTAATAACAGTATAATTTATAGTAATAATAATAATAATAGTAATGTGTTTCATGAGCTTTTTAGTGATGGAAGTTTTCTAGCTTTGGGCAATGTCTGCAATGCAGCAATGATAAGGTTTCATTTATAGTTTCTTTGTCTCCACTTCACACATTACTAGAGGCAACTTCCGCCATCTCCGACGGCTTTATAATTTAAGGTTGTTTTAATCAGTTGTACTGCTTCAAGATCCCACACACTGTAAAAAGAGCAACTACAAATCATTTTAAGATGATGATGCATCTTCTGAAAAGGCAAGAACAGAGTAAGCTGCCTGTAAGGTAAATAATCGTGTGTGGCGGTGGCAGTGAGTGTGTGTGTGTGTGTGTGTGTGTGCGTGCGTGCGCGCGTGTGTGTGCGTGCATGTGTGTGTATGTGTGTGTGTGTGTGTGTGTGTGTGTGTGTGTGTGTGTGTGTGTGAGTGTTTGTAGTGAAACCCAGGTGTCATATGATAAATGTATTGAAATGTTCCAAGATCATTCTAAAATCCCCTAACAACCGACTACAAAAACAGTTTACACTGAGGTCACCCTAGGCCAAAACAACAGCTCCAAGTTGTTTAAATGTTTCACACAATCCAACATGAGAGGAAATAAACATGTTGTAGTGTGGTTTATGATTGTGAACTAGTTTTAATAAGGCCTAATTTGCTCATAGTGAATAGTAAGCATACACTGTAGCTATGCACCGTGACAACCGCAAAGTATGTGCTTCAGTCACGGTGTCGTCTTTAAGCAATCATACATCTCCAGTGTAATCTAAATTGATCTTTGAGAGGAGTGCACTGATGAACAGCAGGAGGATTAGAAAGACTGTGCAGGGACAGAAGTGAGTCTGTCAGGTCTGATTTCAGATCCAGCATGACAGGACGTGGGATTCACTCTCTGCATTGGGGAAAACAGAGCTGATCTGAGTCTAGGCCAAGCCACCATGTGGGGGGCCCGCAGGGAAGGTGAGGCCCGGTTTTACACTGCTTGTAGCTGGACAATACAGTAACTATGCAACACAAATCTTTTTTTGTTTCCTTCTTTCTTTCTTTCTTTCTTTTTTTTTTTTTTTTTTTGGCTGTACTGTGTTGGTTTATTCAAGAAACACAGGTTAAGTTAAAACATTAATTATTTGAGCTGTAAATCTGTTTAAATCAGTTGCTGACTTACATTTTTAAGTACAATCAACTTGGATGTTTAAGTCATTTCAACTTTAATTGCATTAAATTGACTTAAAAAATTAGTTGAATATTGTATAATTTATTAAAAAAAAGTTGAAAATTGCTTTTGAAAACTTAGTTTGATGAGTTAAAGCAATGTAAAAACATATGTTGTCATAACTTGATCATGTCATTTTTTACAGTGCATCATTTTAGGGTTTATAGTGTTATGTTGTCAAAAATGGCAAAATTTGTAAAAAAAAAAATTGATATAACTTCACATAGATAAGGTAAGCTATTTTTTTCACACTAAAAACATCTTAACATCCACATTGTTTACGTCTTGTGGTTATACTTTTGGAACGGTGAAGTTTATATGAATTGGCCCCATTCACTTTCATTTTAGGTGCCTTTTTCGCTTTAAAGAAAGAATAGACAAATTTTAGTTGTAATCAACATTTTGCCGCAAGTGCTGTTGATTGATCTTAACTTTGTATTTAATCTGGAATATTCTTTAAAATCCCACACAAATGTCCAAATAAAACTGAGTAGCAGCCATAGCTAAAATATTTGCAGTAGATTAATATGCTGTTTTTGCACTATAGTGTCTTTAATAAAACTACAAATCGGCTCACAAACATCACAAGTTTTTCTTCAGGGGAAAGCTAACTTCTGTTTGGTTGCCAGCTTAGATTTTTTATAGGTTTTTCCAGAAGACGAGGAATAGAAAGTGAGTGAGAAGGTCTAGGGGCCATAATGGGCCTGAAACTGAAACAGGCCCGAAAAGCCTTTATGGAAGTGCCAAATATGAATCATTGTAGTCCGGATGCCAGACGCGCCTCTCCTGTGTTGCTAAGAGAGAACCTCCCAATAATCCACACGTCGAGGAGCAGCCAGAGGGGAGGCGAGCGGGGGGCTAAGTGCTTCAGATGGCTGTACAGTTTCAGTTGGGTTAGATATGACTGGATGCTCCTATTCCTGTAAAGGCCACCTGGGTGGTCTGAGGCGGGGGGCTGGATTTTAATACTGCCACCTATTAGCTCCAGTGGGCTGTGATTTATGCAGCTGTCAGCTTGAACTTCATCAGGCTTGCAGGCCCCGATGAGTTGTGGGCACCCAAATCGGGACCCGAGCCTCCCGGCCTCTCTCTTAAGGAGCTAAAGTAAACGTTCCTCATAGGGAGGGAGAGAAAGGAGAGCGAGAGAAGGAAGAAAAAATGAGAGGAAAATACTCAGTGCATACCTCTGTCTTGCTCAGTCTCCCTTCTGAAATATGTCCCCTTTTGAATGTTTGGCCTGTTGAGAGGCACAGAGAGAGGAAGAGAAAAAAAAAAAAGAAAAGATGTTTGAAATTGAGCGTAATAATTGTGTTTAGACGCCAAGAAGGTTTATGTATACTTGATGACATTATACCCGAAGAGAGCTTGAACATTTTTTTTTTTTTTTTTTTCTGCATGTAGACCATCATGTTAGAAGAAGAAGAAAAAATCCATAAAAATAATTTCATTATAGCTCTATTTATTATTTGCAGTTCTTTCTAAATTAAATGAAAAAAGAATGTATACAATTCTAATTTCTTAGAAATGGCATGCTGTTGTTCAGCTGTAAGCCATCAGAACTGGACATCACGGGTTGGATTCACTAGCCAAGAAAGACAGTCTTCATATAAAAACCAGGTATCATAATTTGAGCTCTGGCGCCACACTTATCCTTACAGTCAGTCAATTATCCTGATCTAGATTCCTGGCTATATCTTTTTCTGGAGCATCTGTTATTAATAATTCAAGACTTTAGTGGTGGCAAATATGTTTCTTTTTCAACTAAGAATAATAGTAAACCAAAAAAGTTCATGATGCTCATTATATGTTTCACTTTGTAAACATAAATGCAACAAGCAATCTGAATGTACTACACTTTTCCCTGCAATCTGGCATCCATCTAACAATCACAGCTCATGTTCACTTTTCTGCTATCGGTTTACAAATATCTGCAAATATACAATACTGTTTAAAAGTTTGGGCTCAGTAAGATTTTTTTCTGTTAAAGAAATTTGTACTTTTATTCAGTATGCATTAAATTGATCAAAAGTGATACTAACGGCATTATAATATTACATTTATAATGTTTTTTTTTTTCTATATCAAAGGATACTGATATATATATATATATATATATATATATATATATATATATATATATATATATATATATATGTACACTCACCTAAAGGATTATTAGGAACACCATACTAATACTGTGTTTGACCCCCTTTCGCCTTCAGAACTGCCTTAATTCTACGTGGCATTGATTCAACAAGGTGCTGAAAGCATTCTTTAGAAATGTTGGCCCATATTGATAGGATAGCATCTTGAAGTTGATGGAGATTTGTGGGATGCACATCCAGGGCACGAAGCTCCCGTTCCACCACATCCCAAAGATGCTCTATTGGGTTGAGATCTGGTGACTGTGGGGGCCATTTTAGTACAGTGAACTCATTGTCATGTTCAAGAAACCAATTTGAAATGATTCAAGCTTTGTGACATGGTGCATTATCCTGCTGGAAGTAGCCATCAGAGGATGGGTACATGGTGGTCATAAAGGGATGGACATGGTCAGAAACAATGCTCAGGTAGGCCGTGGCATTTAAACGATGCCCAATTGGCACTAAGTGTGCCAAGAAAACATCCCCCACACCATTACACCACCACCACCAGCCTGCACAGTGGTAAGGCATGATGGATCCATGTTCTCATTCTGTTTACGCCAAATTCTGACTCTACCATCTGAATGTCTCAACAGAAATCGAGACTCATCAGACCAGGCAACATTTTTCCAGTCTTCAACTGTCCAATTTTGGTGAGCTTGTGCAAATTGTAGCCTCTTTTTCCTAGTTGTAGTGGAGATGAGTGGTACCCGGTGGGGTCTTCTGCTGTTGTAGCCCATCCGCCTCAAGGTTGTGCGTGTTGTGGCTTCACAAATGCTTTGCTGCATACCTCGGTTGTAACGAGTGGTTATTTCAGTCAAAGTTGCTCTTCTATCAGCTTGAATCAGTCGGCCCATTCTCCTCTGACCTCTAGCATCAACAAGGCATTTTCGCCCACAGGACTGCCGCATACTGGATGTTTTTCCCTTTTCACACCATTCTTTGTAAACCCTAGAAATGGTTGTGCGTGAAAATCCCAGTAACTGAGCAGATTGTGAAATACTCAGACCGGCCCGTCTGGCACCAACAACCATGCCACGCTCAAAATTGCTTAAATCACCTTTCTTTCCCATTCTGACATTCAGTTTGGAGTTCAGGAGATTGTCTTGACCAGGACCACACACCTAAATGCATTGAAGCAACTGCCATGTGATTGGTTGATTAGATAATTGCATTAATGAGAAATTGAACAGGTGTTCCTAATAATCCTTTAGGTGAGTGTATATATATATATATATATATATATATATTATCATTGTTTCCACAAAAAAAAAAAAGAAATTAAGCAGCACAACTGTTTTCAACATTAATAACAATAATAAGAAATGATCAGCAGAATGATTTCTGAAGGATCATGTGACACTGAAGACTGGAGTAATGCTGCTGAAAATTCAGCTTTGCATCACAGGAATAAATTACATTTTACAATATTAAAAGAAAAATCAGTTATTTCAAATTGTAATGATATTTCACAACGTTATTATTTTTACTGTATTTTTTATCAAATAAATGCCATATTGGTTAGCATAAGAGACTTCTTTTAAAAACATTTTGTCGTGTACAATATAAAGGTTTCATAGACAAGTCTGTTGTCCCATATAGGTAGCTAAAAGCAGCATTACAGATTTACCTGTCAAGGAACCCTATTTAAAGGGCCCCAAACATTTTGTCAGTCCAAACACTTTGCATTGACAGATGACTTAACTGACTGAGAGATGACTGTAATTTGAGTGAAAGAGCACATTAGAGCCTGAAGTATAAATTCCAGCCATCCATAACCAACGCATATGTCCTATGTATGTATGTGCAAATTTCTGAAAACAGTACTTTTATATATATTTCTTCTTTTTTTTCGGAGTAGCCCTTAAACATCAATAAGTGACTATGTCAACAGAAGAAGCGTTTCACATCCCTCCTCCCTTTATTTTACATGTGGGAAAATGCACAACACAAAACTCTCAGTCGCTCAATGCTGCCTTAATCACCAATCAAAATAACACCCTGATCTCACCATGGCTTAATATAAAACATCAGCAACACTATGAAGAACACATGTCTCTTTTCTCTATTCATTATGAAGAAGGTGTTAGCACTAGTATGGGGTCCTCACTAATTGGCCACCAGATGGTCATTATGTGGCATGTTGTGTTAAGGGGGGTTTTGGTGGCTTGTTGCTGAGCACCTGGGGTGTTTTCTGATTGGAGGTTTTCTTGACAAATGATTTATCCGTGTCAAGTCATTGGTTAGACCTCTGTAGCCACAAGGCACAAATTAAGGTGTAGTTTCCAAAAACGCCAAGACCACGGGCTAGAAAGGCTTATTTACACAATGGGTCTTTAAGGGGTCAGGCCATTCATTTGATTTGCTCTTTAATAATTCACAGCACGTGTTAATGTAATGTTTTGGTAAAGCTATAACTTCAATACATATCTAGAATGTATGCTCTTTCTTTTTATATTTTTTGTCTGTATATATCCTTAACTCAACATTTAACATTCTCTTTTAATTCTTCAGTCAGGAGCTTTTCAAGGCCAAGTCCCTTTCAATTATATATGCCTAATTTATGATGTGGTGCGCCTCAGTGCAAATATTTGGTTTCACTGTGTCCTATCTGGGGTTAAACCCATGTTATGCACTTCAAAGTTGAAAAATTCTTGCACATGCGCGGAGTGTGACACTCGCCTCTTCAGTCAAGCTGCCTGCATGTAAAGCGGTTTGCTTAATTTACATCGGGTCATGTGCAGAGGTCATACTTGTGATTTTGCAAAAAGGCTTTGCTTAAGGTCACCAGCAAACTTTCCAGATGTGCCAGAATGTCATCAAATGTGCACAACTGTGTAATTTTGTGACATGATGATATTAAAGATGGCAGTTTGGATTCCCAAGTAAAAAAAAAAAATGCATGGGTAACTCACCATAATTTAGAGTTTAATTATGGATGGATGGATGGAGCTCTTGATAATAAGATTGAACTAGTGAACAATGTTAATGCATTAGGTATTGTAATCAATTATCAATACACTTTTAAAGCATATCTTTATTTAAAACTGCCTAATCTATGTTAAAGTTAGTTTATAAATAGGCTATATTGTTAATTATAATAATTTATACATGTTAATTCATGTCTGGTCACAACGTGTTAACTAATACTATTGTGTACAACTTGATATGTTAAAAAATGTAGGCTAGAAATGAACATTGCCATGTAAATGCTGTAAAAGTATTGTTGTTGTTCATGCATTAAACATCTAACTGTGCAAGCATTATTTAGTTTTATTTGTTTAGTATCAGCACTTCTCTAAATGTTTGCTGATGAGCCATGTCTCTGTTCATGTGTGTTGGAGGGTCTTGATCCAAAACAACGAACCCAACCCATGCAGCCCTCATTGTCCTCCTACACTGAGTTTTGAGTGCAGAAGAAGCTCAGTTTGTTCAACTCAATGGAGCATTCTAACCCCAGATGGCCAGGTGCCTGATAGGACATATGGTGAGAATCTATCTACCCCAGGCCGGGAGATGATGGAAGATTCATGGAGTGCTCATCGGCTCTCTGGTACATACCACTTGGGGCCAGGGGTCAAATGAAGAGAAGATTAGACTTCAGTCTGTCTCCGTTTCTCTGACTTCGGCTGTTGTTGTTTTTTTCTTGCGTTGTGGCGTTTGTAGTCTTGGAGAGAAACGCCATCGTGTGGATGTCAGAGTAATAGCAACAAGTAGGGTAACATGGGGCAAGATGCACCCCTTAAGATGTGCCTTTACTTTTAAATTGTTTCATATTTAGATATAAGTTAAGCATACACAGGATGATGATGCATCAGATGATATAGGAAATAAATAGAAACATTTGCTAATTTAGTTGTAGCCTAATAGGACAAAATGTAAAATTATTCAGAGACACCATCTTACCCCACTACTGGAGTAAGTTGTCCCACTACCTGGGAAAGACGCCCCCCGGCTAAACGTTAAAAGAATGTATAAATTACTTTTGATATAATTCTTATTAATATTTTGTATATATTTTTAAAGTGTCTTAAATGTAAAATACTAAATCAACTATATGATTTAGTTGAATTTATGAAAAAAACTATGGCAGACAAGGCAGAATCCCAGTAAAAGCGATTCATCTGAAAGTTAAAAATATTCTGTGACTTATATAGGCATATCAATATTTATTTAATTGCCCATATTTTAATTAAAGATATGTGCATAGCTTCACTATGATTGCAAATTCAATGATTTCACTCAATTAACCTAGCTTTTAATGAAAGCGATTATGTCTGAAATGTACGTCTAACTCATGGAAATACTGAATAATAACCCTATTAATTACAATAATGATTAACTTTTAAAATAATAACACAAGTAACATGCCACTTGGGGCCTTCTGTGCCAAAACTTTGATAATTCAACTTCATACAACATCATAGATCAATATTTTCCACAGACACAAAATTAGACCAATTGACCTCAAAACTGGTCATCTTACCCAGACTTATCCTAACTTCCTGTACACAAAAAGCTATTAGTATTGAAATTGTGAGAATCAACAGATTACTAAATAAAATATTCACTGCAATGATTCGTTTTCATTTTTGTATTCATTAAAAAAACAACAACTTTAAAATCGTTTTAAAAGGTTAGGTAAAAATGGAAGTAGAATGCACAGACATTTTGGAAATTACATTTCATGTACCATGGGTAAAAATCATATAAATGAACAGTAGGCCTACTGCAATGACTACATGAGTGTAAATGGAAATAGGAGTATACTGTATTGTACTGTTTGTTGTTGTATTTAGATTAGATTGAGGTAGAGATGTTATCATCCCTGCAAGCATGATAAAAGCAAAGCACACTGAGTTTCACTCGACAAAAAGAGCGGCATTTCAAAAGCTTTAGCATGTACATTAAAAAAAGCACCATTTTTTAGATTTTTTTTTTTTAAACATGGTTTCTCATGATGTAATAGAACAACAATAGCAAAACATCACAGTGTGTGTAACTAACAATAGCCTCATTCTCTCATTTTCTCAAAGTTTAACTTTTACTTTGCACATAGCGATCCTGTTGTGCTTAACTGAGAAAACATTCCATAAGCTTTTACAATGAGGTCAATAAAACATAATGTTGTCACATTCTCGGATGGTATATGAACTAAACCTGACGCCCACCAATAGATCATTAATGAGGTAAGCATATCCTGTTGAGAAAAAAATCCTGTATTCTTGTTACCAATTACAAAGTGCTAATGTTGCTTGACTTCACCATTATGTGCAGATGATTTTATTTTTGATAATTTTATTCTGAATATTCAGTTTAATAACCTCTTTGTATCTGGTGATATCCACATTGTGATGAGACGCTGCTTCTCTGATGGACAGGGTTTTTCATTGCTATGGTTGAGCTTCTTGGATCATTCAGTCCAAATCGTATAGAGGCCATAACCTGGAATAACTGGGCCTGAAATTCAGTCTCTGGCTTTGCTTTCTCACAGAATTGCTTCTCCTTTGGAGTGAGATCATTCCCTTCAGGTATCTAAATAATGAGATAGGACATGAGAAACTGTTCATTCAAACTGATAATTTTACACAGTTCTACACTGCCACCACATGGCACAAAGCTGCATGTTTTTATTATATATATATATATATATATATATATAAAGTTATTAAGCATGTATACTTTGACAAGGTACTGTTCCCTGTCGGAATAGTATTAAAAACAAAAACAACAACAAAACATTATGAGAGATAAAAAAAATACTTACTTCAGCAGACACTCTTTGCAGCCATATTTTCTCCTCATCTGTAAACTCCATTGCTGAACTGAAACCTGCAAATATATAATGTCTTAATT
This sequence comes from Abramis brama, assembly GCF_963993115.1. NCBI lineage: Eukaryota > Metazoa > Chordata > Actinopteri > Cypriniformes > Leuciscidae > Abramis > Abramis brama. The sequence goes on along the minus strand of NC_139967.1, from coordinate 28,077,057 downwards.
AATGATGGCAAACAAATTAGGTTGTTGAAAGAAATTAGACATTTATCTATTAAATGTAAAATATGATATGCTTTGACGTCAGCCTGTCATGGTCTTTATGGGCCAATTTGCCTAAATTAAGCTAGTGCCCCAAAACGCAGACGCTTAAAAGCCCGCTTGTATGAATCAGACAACAAAACATCACACCATGAGTCATTTATTTTTAAAGAAAGATCGCACAAGCCAATCTTTTAAGCTAACTAGTTTGTGTGTGCAGGCCTATGTCTGTAGTCTACATCAAAATGAAAGTGAAATTAAACAGTATAGCTATTCGCTTATTTTTCTTTGCAATAAAATAGTTTGCAAGGATAAATTAACGTCTCAAAATAAAATTTTGATTGATAATTGTGTCCTATAACCACTCTCACCTTTAAATAAGAATATTTGAATTTTAAAATTGCCTTGCTGATTACATTGCGAATGACTTCATATCAGATTTACACAAGTATACATTTTAGTAGCCTAACGTTACAGAATCGACGTGTCGTCTAGCTCTTAATGTCCTGTCATAAAATGTATTTCTATACATCCAAAAGTGATTTTGACTTACCTTTTAAGGAAAATCCTTTAACGCAAACAAAATATAAATATTTTTTTTCGCTAAAAGCAGCGCCTTGCTCCTTTTAAACGTTAATGAGGTCTGACCATTAAGATAGCATCTCTGTTAAACAGCAAAACTGTTTTTGAGAGAACGGGACAAAAAAAAAAGAAGTCTATTTGCGAGTAAACAGCCTAACTGCAGACAAAAATCAGCTGCTGTCTCAGCCGGCTGCGGAAGGACGTACGCGAGGGAAAGTAATCGATCCTTTCACTATAACAATGAAAACAAACTGCAATATATGTTCGAAATGAATCAAGTGCTAAAATAAAAAAAAATATTAAATCTGCTACTCGTTTACTACTCGTGATTATCCGGTTTGATGAACGATCTGCACTCACGCGATTTCCCCTAAATCATCTGCAAGTGAAAGTGAAAGTGACGTTTTCTGTTTGTTTCACTAGTGAGTAATAGGAAATATTTAACAGCAGCCTTCAACATATATTTAAGTCGTTACAGCAAAAGTGAGACATACAAGAGTGAAAAGATACCGTTTTATTTCATCTGCAACATATCAGCCCTCGTTTACCCATTTACATATATTGATAGAAAAGTCCCTTTCTTATAACAAAGGACAGTGACTATCTGATGAATGAACATAACCAGAATATTTTGAAAAAGTATTGACAGATCAAATCTACAGACTTTCGGACAATTGACTAATTTGATTTAAAATATTGTCAGTGATTTAAAACAGAGCCCCTGAACCACACAGATCAGTTGAGAGGTAATGGATCATCTATACAGAAGAGCAGCACACTGTTGCCCAGTGGCATCTGAACATATGGCATGTTAAGGAAGGTTTGGCAGAAGGTTAAGGGAGTTCAGAATTCCTCTTCTGCGTTTCGGGTTTTTGAGGCCTTCAGCTCCTTGAGTCGCTCCATGCAGTCCGTCAGACTCCTCTCTCCGTGCACCTTGTTGTCACGAGTCCTAACGTTCACAGTGTCACTGCTCTTCTCCTTCTCACCCACCACTGTCATTGCATAAACCGAAAGTTAGAATCACAGTGAATTCATGACAAATTAATACATTCTGTAAAAATACCTGCAGCTGACATTTCTCAATTAAAAATCAGGGAAACAAATGGAAATGCAATTTTAATTTAAAGTGCCCCTTTAATGCCATTTTTAAGGCTACTAATTTTGATTTGAAGGTCTCCTACAATAGGTTTAGATGCACTCAAGGTAAAAAAAACTAACACTTTAATTTTCTCACAATAGTGCAGCATCACCCTTTATCGCAGAGTCTCTGAAATGGTTCAATGAAGGAGTTGGTTTCTTGAAACCTCTCCTTTCCAAGAGCCAACTCTGCTCTAATTGGTCAGATGGCACAGTTTGTTTTGATTGGTCTACCAGGAATGGCCAAAATGACTTATATACACAGTGATACGAACAATGGCATACCGCAAAAACTTGTCTTTTTGACATATCGACATAAGCGTAATTTGCAGGTGGGACATATCCCCACCACTTTTTGAAACATCTCTCGGCACGGATGTAAGATACCAAATATAAAAGAATCTCCAGTTGATTAGCAATTTGTTTGTTTGTGTTAAATAAGAGGTTCATTGCCGCTGTTATCAGTGGCGGAAGGCAACAGTGCTCTTTTGGTGCTCACGCTTTAATCTATAGTCTGGGAATTCTGCATTGCATTCTGGGTAGTCGCGGCCATGTTTTAGGACACTCAGGAGCGTACAATGATAACATACAAATCAAAAGAGAATAAAACAACTACATTTACATTAATACTTTTTAAGAACTGCTTGCACTCACTTAGAATAAACTGACTAATATTTGAATCTTTTAAGAACATTTGTGCGGCCAAGACACTGCACATATCCATCACATATACACTCCAAATTGGCCAAATTGATTGCCACTTTTTAGTTATTAAAAAATAAACTGCAAAAGAGAACTGATATATCTGCTACATCAAATAATAAATACAATACAGCTTGATCTCAGCCAGTGGATCATTTATTCAATCAACATGCCTGTATATCATAATATCACCCCTAATTTCTTAATGTTAAAGCATTAATGGATAACAACAGAGTGGCCCTCTGTAATGCAGCTCTGAAATGATTTGTATTGTGAAAGTGCTATAGCCTACTACATTTTTTTTACTGGACTTAAATGGAACAAGTGTAAAATTCCTTTTACTGAGAGAAGCTGAACAATAACCAAAGAGCGCTATTGTATGAACACGGAGAGTGACCACAATGAGCTATACCAGGTAACATTTCCAGACACACATTATATTTATACAATATATAAATAATGTTTTTATACATTATTTATCGTGTGAGCACTTATTCACGTGAACGCAAGCGGTTAAGAAATTATGATATATAATTATTATAATTATAATCATCAAAATTATGTTCAGAATTATTATAATTTGTTATAATAATAAAGCCACATTTTGGTTATGGTGATTATTTTCATTGAGTTTTACTTTCACTTTCACCACTGTGTTGTTTCCCAGCTGGTAAACTTGCTCTTCCTTTGAGCTTTTCCTTTGAGCTTTTCCACGCCGATCGTGAGAGCGGCTATGGCAGTTAATAACACAGCAACACTGCAGGTAAACTCATTTAGAATTGTGCTCTTGCAAACTATTATAACTCGAACTTTCAGGAAAAATGTTTTTAAACAAAGACTGTTGTCAGAAGCTTAGTGATGATGATGCTGAAGTCATGCGACTGTGGTGTAGTTCGTCTGTAGCCTTCATTTAGCTCTTGACTTCTGTCAATTGAATTTAGGCTCCAAAATACATGGAGAATGTGTTCATTTGTGAAGATTATCAGAAGACCTTATTTTCTGCAATAATCCAAAAGCCAATGGAAAAATCCTATTGGGTTTTTGTCGATGGGACCAGGGTGATGCAAACTTCTGGGTTTGAAAATATGTCATCCCTGCCGCACTTAATGTAGACCTAGACAGGCATTATCCAAATAGGTCATAAACCTATGTAGGTTCGTGCAGAAAGTAAGACTGGAATTACTTGAACAGTTCAAAATCCGTTTTTTTCTTTTGGGAGTCAGTAACTCCATTTGTTGTGCACTTTGAAACTTTACAGACTATTTACATTCACAAACTGCTATATTATACACTTCCCAAAAGGTAATAACCAAAAAAGCATAAGAGGTGCACTTTAAATTACTGAGAATCAGTCATGGTTTGCTTGTGTTTTTTGTTTGTTTATGAAACACAAGGGCAGTTATACATAGCAACCTTTATTTTGGCACCAACTATAAAACCATTTTCGAATGTTAAGGTTATGTTGGATCACTTACCTAAAATGAAATTGTACTGAGCTAACTGTGCATTTCTGATCTTCTTGTTCAGTGTGCAGCCTGGGTCCAGGTCCACATCCGTCATCAACCCTCCCTTGTGGAACTCCTGTTGTACCTGAGATTAACAAGGGCTTTTTAAAATTCTAATTATGACCTGGTAGTTTACGCTGGAATCAGAGCTAACAGATATTATTGCATCATAAATTTCGAACAGAACTTACTCTCTGGGCGTACTCATCACAAGTAGGTCCTACGGGCACCACCATCACCTGATGTGGGGACAGCCACAGTGGCCTGTGGGACACCAAAGCAGGAGAATTTGTTTTAAGCACATATGGTGTGAGACTAAACATTATCATGTTAGAGAGCCTCTTCCTTAACTGTACCATTTTCCTCCATAGTTTTCAGTCAGGATGGCGATCATGCGTTCCACTGAGCCTAGGATTGCTCTGTGGATGATTACAGGTCTCTTCTTGTCATCACCATCATGGCTGAAGACAGACAAGATTTGGTTTACAGGATCAGCAAATTAGACAGCTGACGATCATGAAGTGAAATGCAGGAGGAGTGTAGTAAACAAATGTAACCACAAAATGTCACTGTTGTACAGGGAACAAAAATCACTGTTGTACAGGGATTTTCCTTGTTATTATTATCATATACAGACTAAGATGTAATGTTTTCTTGAGTAAACATACCTTACAAAAGTGAGATTGAAACGAATAGGCAACTGGAAGTCCAGCTGAATGGTGGCACATTGGTGATACCTGCCGATGGCATCCTTTATCTGAATATCAATCTGAGTGACAGAAAAACACAAAATACTTGAGTTGAGTGTAAAGTCATTTTATAAGCGTTCATATATTTTGCTTTCATTATCCGTGTGTACCTTTGGTCCGTAGAAAGCTCCATCACCAGGATTCAGAACCCATTTCTCTCCAAAGTCATTCAGGCTGTTCTCCAGTTGCTAAAACAATTAACAAGGGCTTAATGAATTCAAACTGGAAGAGATATGCACAATTCATCATGCAAATCATAAGAGATAAACTGTATTAAACACTAAAAAATATATTCTTAAAAATTGATTGAGATGTTATGATGGTGGTAAAATTACACCTTATATTATGTACACCATGGTTCAAAAGTATGGCGTCGGTAGGATTATTATTTATTTTTTTTCATTTTTATTCAGTAATGATAAAAGAGATGAATTAAATGTATTAAATGTGACAGTAAATGCATAATGTTTCAAAAGTTTTTTTTTATTTTTTTATTTTTTATAAATGCTGTTTTGAACTTTCTATTCATCAAAAAAAACCTGGGGCATCTGACTTAATAAATCTCGGTTTTCATAAAAATATTAAGCAACACAACGGTTTTCAAAATTGATAATAATAACAAATAATTTCTTGAGCCAAGTCAATATTAGAATGATTTCTGTCATTCTATGACAGAAGAAGGATCATGTGACAGTGAAGACTGGAGTAATGATGCTGAAAATTCTGCTTTGCCATCACAGGAAAAAAATAGTAAATATTAAATTAGAAAACAGTTATTTAAATTGTAATAATATTTCACAATTTTACATTTTTTTTACTGATTTCTGATCAAATAAATGCAGCCTTGGTGTTTTCTTTCAAAAACATTACGAAAATCTTACCAACCCTAAACTTTTAAACAATAGTTTATGCAAATTGGTTTGCTTTCATGCACACAGTTTTCTTTTTGAGTTTACGGTAAGTTTCAAATTCTACCTTTTCAGCCTGGTCCCACACTTCAGGTTCTCCTAGGAACTTCTCTGGCCTGGTAGAGAGGTTCAATTTGAAGGTGAAGCCAAACACCTCATAAACCGTACGTAGGAAGTTGAGACAGCCCTTTATCTCAGACTCAATCTAATAGGAGTAAAAGTAAGAAGGTAAGATAAGGAGAAAAATGACCTCTTATTTGAAATTCAAAAAAACAAAGTATTAATGTGCTCATGAACTCAACAGTCGTTTAACACTGAAAAATGCAGGGATCCCAGACCTTCAGACCAATAATTCTCCATGGCATACTAAATATAATAAAATAATTCTACAGAGATAAAAAGAGCATAACCAGATACATTTATATTCACAATAGAAATTATGGATAGAAGATCTTATTCATTTCAATGACTTCTCCAGGTTTGGGAAATACTTCTTAGTTCTTGAGTCTGACTGGCTCCAAGCCTTTTCCAGCCATGCGATATTTTACTACTATCACACAGAAACCGTTTCACAATTTGTATCAGTCTGCTTGTTTCTGTCTAATCTATAATAGCAGCATTTCTCACAGCAATCGTCAATGGCGGAGCAGCAAACCCACTATAATTCTTACAAATACTACTGTTATTGTGTCACAGCTTGTAGAAAGAGTAGTAGAATGTAGTTGTTTAGACCTCAAATATGCGATTTATATACAAACATAGCACCTGTTAGACCTTTTCGGAGTTGTGAGCTCCAGGCCGTCAGCGGCTGTTCAGAGCTCATGTAGTCTCAGAGAACGAGTCTCGGCCAGTCCTTCGTGAAATTACCGGCTAATGTAGATAGTGGTTAAACATCTAAATCATTCTGGGTATATCAATCTAGCAATCTTTGGTCTTATTAATCTATTATTTGTTCCAAACAAATCGATTTGGCTAAGGGCAAGGTTAAGTTTCATAACTTTAGATTTTTAATTCACTTAAATCCTGTACTAACGAGAGCACTGCTTTTGACTGAATTGTTTGCTTGTGCTTATCTTACTATTATCTTACTTATACTTTTAAAATGGCTATAATTGTTAATTTAAATATTGTTCAAGAAATAATATTTCATTTTATATAAATAATATGCCATATTTGGTATTGAGAAAGGGCTGTTAAGGATATTGATTTCAAATTCAGTGAAAGTTAAATTATTATGCCTGTAGGTGGCGACAAAGACTGCCTTTATAAGCGAATCAGAAGCAAAGAAAGGGACTGAAACAAGGTTGAGAAAATGGACATTATCTTTTCTTTAAACAACACCTTATAAGATGCAGCCGACAAATGCATTGACTAGAGCAGTCATGGGAAATCCCCATAACTGTTAAAAGGACACTAAGACAAAGATATCGCTTTCCTCAGTGGACATTCTAACTGTTTTTTTTATAATGAATATAAGATTGACATGACGGATAAATGCTATAGGCCTATCAGATGTAGGTAATACACTCGCTCTCTCATAATACAATTAGCTTCCATGAAGTAACTCAGTGTTCCTTTGTTGCTAGTTCTAAAATTTCATTTTAGAATTAGTATCGGAGGCTTGGGCTCAACTGTTAAACTGTCAACTTGAGATTTGCATCTGTGGCGGAAGAAAGTGGTTCCACACAAAGACGTTTTTTAAAGAAACTCTGTTGTCGTTTCTTATACATTTACACACTTGTGCCAACGAACTGTTGTATAAAAGCAATATGGCACATGTAGCCGTGCGATATGGCTCTATCACACGGCTGTGATTTCCTCCAGCCATGCTGACATAGAGACATATCGCACTCATTTTCGTGTAATATTGCTCATGTAACGTGCCTGGTCCATAGAGCAGAAGATGTGAGCGTCATCTTGTTGGAAGCGTCTGACTCTTGTCAGGCCACTCAGAGCTCCAGACAGCTCATTACGATGCAAGACCCCAAAGTCAGCCAGACGCAGGGGCAGCTCCCTCCATGAACGCGGGCGGTGGTCAAACATCAGACTGGAAAACAAGGAAAACATTTACATAAAGAAAAATCATCCCAAAAAAGATTTTCCTTGCTAAGCTTTTTGCATTCAGGTATACTGTGCTGTCATATTGTCAATGCCTTTTATGATAAACAAACACTTAATGTTGCTTAACGTTCGTGAATATAGAAAGATTGTGTACCAGTGTCCAGGGCAGTTCATGGGCTTGAGAGCAAAGATCTCCTTCTCCACCTCAAAAGAGAACATGTTTTCGCTGTAGTGCTGCCAGTGTCCTGAGGTTTGCCACAGTTTGCTGTTGTAGATGTTCGGAGTGACCACTTCCTGGAATCCCCTCTTTCTGTATTCACTCTACACGATAAAATATACCACAGTACAACAAAACCGGTCCATGAAAAAATACATAAATATTCAAGTGGTTTGCCCACAATCATTAATGGGGTCCTTGAAGTGGACCAACCTATCCATTACATGGTCTACTGAACCATGACATCCATAAAATGCAATTTAGCATATCCTAATAGACCTCTGCAAACCCGGCTCCACATCACACCCTTGTTCCGTTGGCTATTGTAATTTTTTTAATGGCTGATATCAGCTCTGTAGTAACAGAATAAACTATGAATTCGAAATGGGGGAAACTCACCCTAATAAACTCGATCAGCGTATTATAGATGTAGGCTCCTTTAGGGAGAAAGAAACAGCTACCCGGGCTCAGGTCGTGGAAGAAAAACAAGTCCTGCTCCTGGAAAGACAAAAGCGAGAGAGTGTGTAAACATTAAAGGTGAGAAAAACAATTATGGCACAGGTCAGAAATCTAATACAGATTACAGGAGGATACATGGGAAAAGAACAAGAGAAGTTCAAACGAGTAAAAGAGACACAAAATAGGACAAATGGCTGATTACGCTCTAGCTTTTGTTGTGACAAAGTGTTCCCTGTGCACCCATCAGCATGCCCATGAACAGATGGCACATTAAGAAGACAGACATCTGCCTTCTTTATGGGCACAGTCCCCGCTCCCCACACAGCCCACCTATCAGATCAGTCTTTAGTCACCCCAGCAAGACTCCATACATATCAAATGAGGGGCAACTTTCTGCACAAGTCATTAGAACACAGAGGCCTCTACATGTCCTCCATCCATAGTGAGCAGTTTTGTCCACCAACAGGGCTTTTTTATTTTAACTTGCCCACTGCTGACATCTCTTTATAATTATTCACTTGCAGTAAGGATGCGCATATATGTTACTGCTGGATTTATGATTTAAGTACACAACTATTGGGGTCAATTTAAAGCAAGGATGCATTAAACTGATCAAAAGGGACAGTAAAAGCGTTTATAATCTTACACAAGATTTCCATTTCCAATAAATGCTGTTCTTTTGAACTTTCTATTCATCGAAGAATCCTGAAACTGTTTTCAGCATCGATAATAATAATAATAAGAAATGTTTCTTGAGCAGCAAATCAGCATATCAGAATGATTTCTGAAGGATAATGTGTTGCTGAAAACTTGGCACTGCCATCACAAATAACATTTAAAAAATATATTAAAATAGAAAACAGTTATATTTAAATAAAAAAATCAAATTCATGATATTATTGTTTTTACTGTGTGTTTGATCAAATAAATGCAGCCTTGGTCTTAAAAGCATTATTTCTAAAACATTTTTTAAAAATCCTACCGACCCTAAACATCTGAATTGTAGTGTATGAAAGACTTTTTGATTAAGAGTTTTGTATGTATGAGTCAGTACTGTGCACCATTAGTATGTTTAATTCATGTCACCCAAGTGTTCAAATAAAGCATGATTTACATAATCCATAGGAGGGGATTACCACTGACGCAACATTTTGTGTGGCCATGGCATGAATAAAAAAAAAATTGTGATGTGCTGCACATTTCATAAATATTTTTGGCTTATCTGTCGACAGTACAACATATTTCATATGAGCGATGGGTTTTTTGATCCTGTATTTATATACATTTTCATTGTTCATACATCTACACATACCCGTCCCAGTTTGCGATGATCCCTGTTCTTGGCTTCTTCCTGGAATTTCTCCCATTCTTTCAGCATCTTGGGATCAGGGAAAGAAATGCCATAGATCCTTTGCAGGCTCTCCATCTCAGCTTTGCCCTCCCAGTATGTAGAGGAGTTCTGTGATGTACATCATACATGTTATTTGGGATCATACATAACGCTGTAAAGATAATATGCCCATTGTACAGATCAGGACAACAGGACATAGAGGACTGTTCTCGAAACGATTAAAAAAGGACTGAATTCTGCACCTTGTGGATCTTTAAGGCCTTGATCTTTCCTGTATGTCTTACATGAGGCCCTCTGCACAGATCAATCAAAGGCCCACACCTACAAAAGCAGAAGCAAAAAGAACGTGTAAATAAACTAAGGTATAAATATACTGTACATAGACTACCAGGCAAAAGTGTGAAATATTATTACAATTTAAATGAAATATTTTCTATTTTAATATATTTAAATTTATTCCTGTGATGAAAGTGGAATTGTCAGCAGCCATTACTCTTCAGCAGTGTCTCATGATCCTTCAGAAATCATTCTAATATGCCGATTTGCTGCTCAAGGAACTTTTCCATTATTGATGTTGAAAACAGTTGTGCTGCTAAATATTTTTTGTGGAAACCATGATCATTTTTTTTTGATGAATAGAAAGTTCAAAAGAACAGCATTTATTTGAAACAGATCTAAAACTCTTTACTGACATTTTGATCAATTGAATGTGTCCTTGCTGAATTATTCATTTCTTTCAAAAACCACAACTTTTAAACAGCAATGTAAGTAGACTTGAAAAAATTGATAAGCACAAAATATACGTTTATATACAGTATACGTTTTTGCAACCAAAAATCAGACCTGTAAACTGTAGTTGTTGGGGTGGTAACCTTTTCATTCAGGATCCTGCACTTGAACTTGTTGTACTAGAAGAACAAGAGAGGCAGATTTCACCAGTCTGACCTTCAATGTTAAGGGTGTTATGGGTTTATTCATGGCATGATCTTATATTTCTCTCTTTTAGAAAGGAAGTACCTACCTTAAACATCTCCAACAGAGTCTCCTTCTTTACCTCCAGCCTCTCAAAGGGCTGCTTCTCTTTGATGATCTTCTTACATAAGTTCTCCAAAAAGGGGAAATCATTACTCGATACACCTCTGAAAACCGACAGACAAGGAAGGGAGAGGATAGATAAAGTAAAGTACACAAAGGTGCACAGGTTTCATTACAAAACTTAAGCCCTTCTTAAATAAAATAAAATAAAAAGAATGCAAAGAATAAGCAAACATCTCACAGATGTCACCAACTAAAGAAACTTCTTCTACCAGCAGACATCTATTACGACAAAGCAATGCTTTTTGAGAAAACTACCTGTTCTGGACCTGACAGAGCCACACTAACAAAAAAGGCAGAGCTTGACGGTGATAGTATCAAAATGAATAACATTTGCATAAACTGACTTCCAACAAGTAAATTACTGCATTTATTATCCTGGTCAAACAAAAGGTCAACTAATTGTTGAAAGGAATTTTTAAAAAAGGACAACAATTTTTTATTTCTTGAACAGCTGCCTGGTATAATTTCTAAACCACAGATGAATTAATGTGACTTTTAAACTCTGACTGGCAGTTCTAAATAATAGATAGTGAATGGACATAACAATGACTTGCATTAGCATGGATGAGCACAATCATGAGGCATATTGCCATTCGACACTTGTAGTCTACTCCGTAATACTACTTCTGAAATTATTCTAATAAAGAAAATCTAAAGAAAAAAAAAAGAGAGAACATGTTTGACTTACTCAGTTTCAAGAAACATATCATAGTAAAAGCCATTCTCAATAGGTGGTCCGTAACAAAGGCAGCCTCCATAGACTCTCTCCATGGCCTCTCCCATTATGTGGGCACTGGAGTGCCAATAAACCTAAAAAGAACAAGTATATTTTCTGAAATAATATGCACTCTTTCAATCACCTATTATATAAAATATTTATAATATAAACATTGTCTCCAAGCCAGCAATTGCACTGCTATGGTGACATTTCATTTGTGGTGTGGTCACTGCTACTGCAGACAAGTGTTCATTAAAGAGGACCTATCATGCGCTTTTACAAAGTCTTGATTCTACTGGAATAGATTTTCATGCTTGAATGTTCAAAAATCACTTTTTTTTTTTTTTTTTTTTACATATTTATCATTGTTGCAGCACCTCTCGTCCCAGTCTGTCAGGAAAGCAATTTTCTCTGATTGGTCAGACCAGTGTGTTATGAATGGTCAATCGTTTTGAACGCATCGCGTAAATGTCACGCCCCTTTCCCATAACTGCAATTTTCAACATGTAACTTAACCAGGACTCATACACCCCACCCCCCTCCCCTTGTTTCGTGTATGCAGGAATTATGAGCGATAAATAAATGAGCAATTTAAGTAAAGAAACACTAAAGAAAGTTGAAAATGTAAAACGCATAATAGGGCCTCTTTAAAAATAATAATGCAAATGCAAACTTGTAAAACACTCTAAACTTACTGCTTGTGCTTCTTCATCATCAAATTTGAGAAACACTAGACTGCAGTCTTCCTCTAATGGCCTGTCCAGATCCCATACCCCATTGTTCACTTTGGAGATCACAGTATTATCAGCAAGGCCTTGGCTGTTAATAAAAACACATTATAATGTTAAACATTTGTGATTAGAGTTGGAAGCACAATTCAATCAAGCAATTCTCTAAGAAAACACAATTTTTAGTGCCTTTCATTGAGGCTAACCAGACGGTGTAACAAGCAATTTTAATAGATGTGCCTTCTTTTTTTTCTTTTTTTTTTTAAAGAAAAACATTTGTATATAACGCAAACACAATATGACATGTTGCAGTCTTCTTTGCATTTCACCTCTGCTCAAGATTGATTCCTGTCTAGCTTACTAATAAACCTGGCATCGTACACTAGTATGAATATGGTTGGCAGTTGGCACTGTGATAAATTGCTTATGTTCCTCTATTGTAAGTTGCTTTGGATAACAGCGTCTGCTAATTGCATAAATGTAACCTAAATTCAATATTACTAGTCAATATTGCTATATAATGGTCAATTTTATAAAAAATATATTATTGCAATATTATAGTCAATATTGCTATTCTGAATTGCTCAAACAAACAGGGAATTGTTTTGATGCATCATGAAGCCTGCAGTGTTTATAAGTTGTCTATATTAAATATTTTAAAAATACACGTAGGAGCTTCAAGTGAAGTTAGCAAATCGTTTACAAGTGCCATTGCTAACTGTGTCATTGTTTCAAACAGCTTGACAACATTAGGGCTGAAAATGCTTGCCTCGTTGACATTTAGTTTAGTTTAGTTACTAACCTGATGCCACAGGCAACCTGGTACGGTGTGGTCTTCCAGGACTCCCCATCTATTAATTTTCCATCAGGCAGCATGATCTTGATGGGCTTGCTGTCTTTTGCTGCTTTCTCAGCCAGCAGGGCATCGTGTTCTGCCTTCAGCTTGCTATATATAGACAGACGCCCCTCGATGTACTGTGGCGGAGGACTCAACTATAGATAAGAGAGAGACAAACTCATAAAACAAACTCTGTCCATTGTTTTAAGAGCCCGTCACAGTGCATGTATCATAAATAATAAACCATGGCACCATTTAACATTACAGGAAAAGTATTGTGTTTGAAATTATGAAGCAAACCAAGAACATCTTCCTCTGGCAAGGTAGCCTACATATTTAAATGCACATATGCCAAATATTTTCTAGATACATAATGTATGCATTGCAATACATGTCATATGCTTTTTAATACATGTATTAAATTATAAAGGTAATTAGAGTCCATTCTGGAACAGCTGGAATGATGCTGGCAGAGGTCAGGGGTACTCTGTTCTAATTTTAGGGACACTACACTCCACCAGTGTTGTAATGAGAATATGCAAGTATTATAGTCCAATAATAGAAGCACTAACCTCAGCCTTGCCACCTGTATCTCCACCAGGATTCTTGTTTTTCTTCTTTCCTCCATCTTTGCTATTCTGGAACAAAAAAGGGTGTGACGTTCATTGGTTTTTACTGTCATCCGTCAATTAGTTGCTCATGTCAACAAACAAAAAAGTTCAACCGTGTCACTCCACCACCCACTGTAAAGTGATACAGAAACCATACCTGACTGCAGACATTTAAATACCATATTAAATGATCTATATTACACAGCAGTCAAACAAATAACGAGAGAAACTTGCACCTTAAAACAATAAAACTAAGGGATTCTGAGTTTTGACAGCAGCATGCAGTGACTGCCTCAGACAGAGGACTTCACTAGCTAACGTTAGTCAGCTAACTGCATGTACGTTATATCTGATACCTTCTTCTCGTCCATTTTCAGATCCTTCATCTGCTCGGTCACGCTCTCATCCGCCATAATTAGACGAAAATATCACAAGCACGAACAAGTAACACGAACCAACAGTTTGCAGTTTAGTACAGAGTTTATTCGAGACACCGGCATACACGTTTCCCGGATATTGCAGGGAAGCCAATGCTGATGCAACATTATGATACATTTGGGATGTTGTCCGTGATTGGTGACTCACTGTGATTGACGTGAGTATAAACCAATCATCAGACAGAACATTCCTGTTCTGGCGCAGTAAGATGATGCAACGCGAACGGCATCCTTCAAATGGTAAGGCAGCCTGACTTCTGCTATTTGATTGCTACTTATTATATAATACGTAATTTGAATCAGAGTAATAATAACAACACGAAGCTTTATGCAGCAAAAACGCTTTAGCAATAAATATGGGTTTCCTCTCAAACAAAATAAGCAATGCACTCTAGTGGTACCTAGTGGTCAGAAATAGGAAGCGCACCTATTAATAATAACAACATAATTGTTTAGTAGACTATACAAACAGCACCTTAGAGGCTACTTATACAAAAGGCATTTATTTACATCGGGTATTTATAGCATACCTGCTGGGTATTACACATTATTTACCACTAACTTAGCCTTCTAACTCTAACAGCATATTGTTCGCAAGGCAAGGCTATTGAACTGAAAGTCCTTGTGGACTGGACATTTTAGGCTATCAAATGGGGAGCAGAGGTGTTTGTGGAACTGAAGAGGCCCTTTTGACCTTTTCTATTTTTTAGAAAAGCAACTCAAATGTTTTCTTATGCAGAAATGGAAGAGTTTCAATATTAGTCAGAAAAGGTTAATATATAAAAGCCATGTTGATTGTAGTGTTTAAATAACAGCCTGGTATGGAAACCTGGGAATGAGGAAAAATAATAAAATGTGCAGGATAGTGAGAACGGCTGAAAAATAATGAGACGCCAGAGAATACAATGCCAATTTAGAAGAGCAACAAGGGTCCCATTACACACACCCACTTTACTCAGAATTTAATGCTTTCATCTGGAAGAAGGTAGGCCTATAAGGTCCCCAAACTTCTTAAAAATGATTGCACTTTGCAAACACTCATTTATGCCAGTGGCAGTTAGAACATTGAATGTAATTAAGTAAGGGTAAGCATCTTTTGTGAGAATGATTAATTTTAATGGGTGGTTGATATTTTTTTATTTGTTGTATGATCATAATTATCATCTGTGTCTAATTTGTGCATGTGTAGGCTATAACTTTTGTGTCTTATGAGAAGCCAAAGGAAAATTTCCATGTTAATCAATCAATCAATCAATCAGTCAATCAATCAGTCAATCAATCAGTAAACTATTTTTTTGGATCAGGATTTACTAGAACACTTTATTTTAAGGTGATTTGTTACAGTGTAATTACACAAATATTGTGTAATATTAATATACTGCTTGTACTTACTATAAGGGTAGGCCTATATTTTAGGGTTTGGCTTAGGGTTAATTATTTGTAATTATGCACAATTTACTGTTATTACAATAAGTAGGCCTACTCGTAACATAACTATGTTGCCTTATTTTGGGGCTTGTGCTAATTTTAAGGGTATCAGAGCTGTTCACAGATATTGATATTTATTTATTTTCTTTTTTAAGCTTCTGATCAAATGTTTAAGGCATCAACTCAAGCCAAAAGCAACACAGTACTTTAAAACTCCCTATATTATTTATTTATTCATGCTCTGCAGAGCTCCAGTGTCAGTGTCATCGCTGTGTAATAGCAGGGCATGTAAATTTGCTTCATACTCCATTGAGGAGGATTTACATATTTATTTAGAATTGTTAATTGTTAAGCATGCCCAAACAAAGCCTATAAACTCAAGGGTGTTTTGGACTTTGAATGTCAGTGTAAATAAGCCCAGTGGACTCTTGCAGTTGCACTCTTGGTGCAATGGTTGGGAATCGTGTAAGCATGTCATCTGTGGACTTTGCTTGCTTGAATGCACAGCCGTATCTTTTTTTTTCAGCTCTTAAAATTTTATGCTCCTTACATTTTAAAAGCTTTTTTGAGGACATTTGTCACGTCCACCTACCCTCATGTATTTTTGAAGCATGAACCAAGATAACATAAAACAAAGTAAGACAGAACAGATGACTGATTGTACTGAAATCAATAAGCCCATTTTGCAGGGGTTTCTTTTGTTTAGAGCTCAGGGAAAGAAAGACAGGTTTGCTTTTGATGCATAGCATCCAGTAAGCCCGTTGAACTGCATATAACTGCAAGGCAGTGAGGTGAAATTTGGGTCAGGTTTCATGCCCTTACACTTGTTTAAGAAGATGAGTCTAGTGTCAGACTGACCTGAGGGTCTCTATTATTAGATATCTTGTAATTTCATGGTCCAGAAAGTGCATTTTAACACTGTAGAGTTCTCAGTTCACTTCAAATAAATGAACTTACGCTTCCTGTTTCTCAGATGAAAGGGTTAGAAAATAATAATTTTCCTTGAAATTACTCTGGAAAATCTGTGATTTTACCAGATGTTATCAATGCATGGTTTTATATACTGAGACTATATTGGATCAACACAAACATCTCCATTCTGGTTGCTAATATAATAATGACACTAATGGGATATTTTTTATAGAATATTTTTGTAATGATAATAAAAAAACATGGTTAAAATCATACATAATAAATTATAAAAAAAAAAAAAAACATTTAAAAAACATTAAAGGTCAAGGACGTCTCTGTCCTACACTTTGAAGTCTAGAAAAGAAACATTTTCTTCAGGAAGCATGAGCATTGTGTGGTTTATCCTCCTCTTGTTTGTTTAATTCCACCCGTTTACCATTCATGAGCAGACCTAGTGGAACAGGTGACTCCAATGAATTTTGTAAGGGGACAAAGGGTCTGTATCTTCGTATTAAAACCGCTTCTCTCAAAGGAGAGGCCAATGGCTTATGCAAATCCACCCTGTGCATGTCAGTAATTTATTCTAGGGAAGGCACACAGGCTTCAAACCAAAACCATCCACTGGCCTTAGAGGATATGCTTCTAGACATAGGGGAGAAAGAAAAAAACAACAACAAATTGTGTGCAGAGGATCAGTGATGTCTTTATGGTAATGCTTGGCGTATAGATTTTTTAAATTGATGGTTTCAGTCTGGCTCTTTAGTGGTAATAGTCTTTTTCAGTTGTGCAGGGAGCTCGTGTGATTGTCACCTCAAGTTGGACCCCAAAGTAACTTAAAATGAACATGGATTCTAACTCAAGAAACAAATCTTAATGAGTTTATACAGTTTATATTACAAAGGAGACTTGGTCTAAAGAGAATCTCTACTGAGGTTAAATTGTAAATTTTAAAAGAAAATGTTTAGTCCCATCATATTATCCATCAAAGAATGGCCTCTCCTAAATTTCAAAAGAAGAAGTGACTCCCTTGAATGTGCCCTAATCGATCAGTCACCATGCATTGCATTACGCCACAGAGGAGGGCTGTCAGTCTTGCTGAGATGTCGGGTGGAAAGGATTTACTCCCACAGAATCTCACCTCGCATATCCAGCCCACAGGGTCTTTCCTCGAGAGCCAGCATAATTCTCCTGACTGCCTCTTTCTCGGTATAGCTTTGGTTTGAGTGTACACCCTTTAAAGATGTCTCCATAATCACAGGTCACTGGTTTCTTATCCGCACGCTTACCATATTTCTTTGGATGCACGTCTCACACTGTCTGCACTCTCTGCAGACTGTGCCACTGACAGCCGTAATGACAGTGACAGTTTCATGTGAGAACTGGTGCAGTGAGCTCAGTAGCGGACAGAACAGCCGACTCTCCCAGCCCTGTTTAAGCAGAACCGCAAGATGCACCACAGCAACACTTCACAATAACTTTTAGAGCTAATGTGTACTTGCTGTGTACATACCATTCAAAGGTTTTGGTCAGTATTTATTTTATTTTTTTAAAGAATTGAATGATTTTAGTCAGCAAGGATGCATTCAATTTATCAAACTGGACAAAATTTACTTTTACATTGTTACAAAAAATTTTTTATTTCAAATAAATGTTGTTCTTTTGAACTTTCTCTATTCATAGAACCCTGAAAAAATGTATCACAGTTTCCACAAAAATATTAAGCAACACAACCGTTGACAACATTAAGAATAAGAATAAGAATAAGAAGAAATGTTTCTTGAACATGAAATCCAGCATATTAGAATGATTTCTGAAGGATCATGTGACACTGAAGCCTATTTGCTGTAATGGAGTAATGGCAAATAAAAGTCTTCTTTGTATCAAAATATGAGTCCGGGTTTTTGCATGAAATGGCATTGATCTTTGATGTTGAAAGTTTTTTGTATACCATATATTAGGACAGTTTCATTTACTAAATGCTGAGTGAATACAATAGGAAATGAGTTGGTCATTGATTTATGATCTATATTGCTTGGGTGGGAAATTTGTTAAATCTGAATGTTGCGCTGTGATTTATCATGTCAGTTCAGTCTGACCCGCAGTAACTGCTATGGTGCGTCTTCCTCACTATAGAAAGGGTTAATCATACATCATACAAACAATGACACATTCTCATGTTTATATTTTCGATGCACTCACTAAACTTTCCCTGTGCAGGGTGGCACTTTTGTCACACACTTCTTTCTGCAGCGGTATTTAGCATTCTGGCTGTATATTGGCTTAATAGTGACATGATTAGAAGTTCATTGAATTTCCTACAACAACAGGCCTTGCCTTGTTGTTTCGGGCCTACCAGCTACCTGTCCTTGTAATTGGCTATAATGGGATTTGTGTACATTATTGTAGGCTGCAATGTAGTGCAAAGTACAAATAACTGGCTCATGGCTTGTCTAATCATAGAATAGTGTTTGTTTTTAAACGTATTTAATGTCTCACTATGAATATTAATTTCTTCATCTGTCCCAACAGGACTAAAGGTTAATAAGTGCAAATATTCGTGAAAGCGTGACAGTCAGAGAATCACTCTGTCACACATATAAACTCAATTAACCAGATGAAAGAGAGGTTCTGAAAGTCTGGTCAGGTTCGGAAGAGTGTGACATTCAATTTCATGTACCAATACTCATTTAAAAATGCTAACAGTGGCTTTCCAGTGAGGGTCAACATCGACAATGTTTAACAAAATCATTATGCATTCTCCAAACACGCATGCAGTGCAGTTCTCATTACTCTCCTGAGCAATAGCAAGAATGAACTCCACACCTTCGCAGAGGGAATAAGGGGGGCTAAGACATAGAGTATTAAAGCAAGGATGAATGCAAGTGAGAAAAGCCCCTGGCAATCCCTGGCCCCTCCGCTGCTCTTGACATGAAAACTCTTCACTGAATAATGAGCTTCACCATTCCGGTAAATTCCTGCATTTGAGATTGGTGCTGCAGTGTTTTTTTGTGCACTGCTGTTCTATGCGATCGCTTCTCCGAGCCGAACCATTTATGCATATTCTGCTTGGTGTTGCCATCGCTGGTTAGGATTAACTGCCTGTGATAAATGTGCCATCTGCACAGTCTAGAGAGCACTGTTTTATTTTAGTTTGCTGGGTGTTCTCTAGAATGCTGTATATTAATAGCAGCAGCATTTTCAAGTCATCTGTGTAAAATCAATATAGGCCTATATTGGTGTTTCTTAAGTTTTACTTCAGTTAATTAAACAATCACCCAAAATCACCCACAGAGGAAATAAATAAATTAAAATTAAAATGTAAAAAAACAACATGACACATGACGTCACGTAACCCGTTTAACACATCAGCACCAACATGGCATTAAAACTGTGCGTTATTAGCCATAAATGTAATTTAGTTGGAGAATCTATAAAACTACATTGTAATCTACATTTTTATGGGTACTCTTTTTGTGTCTGATTTGAAATGATAAAAAATTCACTTAAAAACCCAATGAGTTAAGTTCACTCTTTTCATTTAAGGAAACGGTTTGCCTTAAAGCACAGCGAAAAAGGCCTACAATTTTCTCATACTTTCCTTTTGCAAGTATTTGCACTCAGATTTTTCAAGTGAATTTCACATACAGAATTACTGTGAGTATATGTGAATAAGCACATACTTTTTGATTTTACAAAAAATTTTAAGGCAAGTGTTTACATAAAATTAATTTTAGCTTAATTTTAGACATACATTTTCAATTTGTCGCTGCACTGACACTAGCCCTTAAATGCGAATGTTTCACCAATCATTATTACATATTCAGGCCTTTAGCGACCCGGATCTAACACGGCTGGATCTCTGCCTGTCGTGATAATATAAAACTCTCCTGATATTAGAGTAACAATGAATAAAATAAAGGAGATTTCGTTCCCTTTTGGAGCTTGGAAGGGTTCAGTTTGAGCAGATGTTTTATACCATCATCACTGTCCTCGTCAGAGCTCATTTCCCAGTACATTCAGCATCTGGCTCATATTCGCGATCTCAAACTTATTCTCAAAATGATAATTTTCGACATCTTCAAAATCAATATTTTGATCACTGACAGCTTCCTCACCAGATCCACCATCAAGTGACAGTGACACTAATATTTGAATTGCGGTCAGTACTACAAGTTTTGCTGATGAAATGGAGTTACATTTTTTTTATCAATCCTCAACCTATACTGTAACCACAGGCTCTTCTCCTCAGCACAGTGATATGCCCCCAAAACTCTAGCATAAGAGTTCCCAACATAAATCCCAACATAAGAGTTTTACTTATTATCAACATTTTCTCTCCCAAGCAAAGCATTCTGTAACTCATACAGTTTGAGTTCTGTTTAACATGATTAGTTATTAAGTTCACTCAACTTATTTTCCATTAAGTGCAATAACCTTTTATTTGAGTAAAATGAACTTGTTTCATTTAGTAAATTTCACTGTTGGGTTGCACAGTGTTGCTTTACGGTGTATTTATTCTCAATCATGACGATATTTGTATTTTAAATCACATATTACATTATATTACTGAAGCTAAAATTGGTCAAATTACACATTTCCCATTATTTGTGTTTTCAGTCAGCCTTACTTATAGCACTAAATGGTAAATAAGAGCTTTTTAGATTAGAACAAGATATCACAATAACAGAAAGGATTTGTGGTCTGTTCACACAGACTTCTCACCACAAAAAAAAAAAAAGCTATTAAATTTACTGAAAGGGCTGTATGTGTGAGATCGCCTACGTCTTTCTTGTGTCTGGGTGACTTAGTGTCATGCTTTCAGGTATAGCACTGATATATGGCATGCTTGTCTATAAGGGCCATATATGTTTTGTCATTTTCTCCTTGCTTCTTCCCTTTGCTGTTTCCCCTGTGTTTGTTTTCATCTGTCTTTCTCTCCAGAGAGCGTCACAATCAGCAGCGGATGATGGGATATGAGGCCCTGAAGCAACTAAAGCATTCCAAACACCTGCCAACCACACACACCCACACACACACACACACTGTCCAACTTCTTCCTCATTCTCCAGCACACTCTTGCAGAGGTAGCCCTGAATCCCCAATGCGCTTGTTTTGTATTTGTCAGCAGAAACGGGTCTGCTGCTGCCCTCTGTTCAGGTCCAGCCGTACATGCTCAGCCTTTAAATATCTTACACAAGGACCGAGGGTGCTGTGCACTTTAGATGCAAATTAACGAATTACAGTGACAGGATGGGATTGTGTAGGGCTGGCAACCTTGTGTCTCACCTTGTGGTGAGAGCAGACACTGTATCTGTAACTGTCATCACAGCAGGACAGATCAATCCATATACCTCAGCATGTGCTGTTCTGGTGACAGGCCTGATGAACCTGCGACCTTCCTTTAAGCGGAGAGGGGAGGAGGAGACAAACGGGAGGGTGGATGTGGGACTACAGTGGAGGAGGGCTGTCAGGCATAAAGAGAAACGAATGCCACACCTGCTGTGAAATGTCATTTTCAGAGTTGGTTGTCAAAAACTGGAGTTTCAAAATTGGCCAAAAAGACATTCTCTCTCAATAGTATCTCAGTTCATCATTTAAGATTTGTCATTGGGAACCCCCACCGTCAAAGACTGCCTTTATTCTTTTGTCTAAAGTTGTCTCAAGCGCATAACTTGCAGTTGAGAAAGAAAGATCATTTAATTAGCACTTATTTTCCCCTAAAAAGCATAGTTCCTCGAAAAGGAAAGTTCTGTTATCACTTGCTTGCGGGTCCAACCCTGACTTAGACTTACTTCTGTTTTTTCATATACATAGAAGGTCTGCTGGGTCCAGTGTTGTTTTGGACTTCACTGACTTTCATTATGGTGCTTAAATGATGACAGAATTACAATTTTTGGGTGAACTGTCCCTTTAAATTCACAGAGGCTCGTGAGGGTTGACAGCAGGTGTCAGTAAAAGCACTGTATGTTGACTTCAGATGTGTTTGTGTATTTCTCTTCACACACAAATCCATATTTTATCAAGAAATGTACAACATATCAGTTCAATTTGTGATTGAACAAAATGGTGTCTTTGCGCATGAAGTTTTGAATTAACCGTGACAGCATGACAAACTGCAGAACTGGTTTTAGAATTAAGAAAAAAATAGTCTGAGTGCACATTAAAAATGGTAGGCTATTCAAAAATCTGCAATTGACTGGAAGGTTTTGAAAAGAAATTTACAACCAAGATAATGATGGAAATATGAAAGATTATGCACTATTTCAAGGTCATTAAGCAATATGACATTGACCATGTGAACCCCTTTGAACGAAAGGGTAGATTTCCACAAGATGCTCTTTGAAACATGGATGAATATCATTTGTAAGGCAAAAAAAAGTTCATTTCTACGTTCAAAAGGTCGTCAGCATTTTCACTCGTGGTCTGGTCTCGGACCTTTAGATCTTCTGCATTTTGATGAAACACTGAAAATACATTTAAATAAATGTTTAAAGATGTTTGCTGCTTTGTGTTGCTGTCAGAGAATGTTCACAGATTGGACTGAGTTTTCTGGAGATATCATTAATTCACACACTTGAACACTTTGTATCTACTCTTATTATTCTGCAACTCCTCCGTTCCACAGATGTAAAGAATTTTACATCCACTGCTGTGGTCAACCATTTCAATGCTTGATTTCTCTGATGCTGTCCAGTTGTCTTCCCATACTGTAGCCTTGTTAGTCCTTTATGACATTTGTCAAAGACATGGTGTTATGAAAAGCTGAAAATAACAAGCTAGTCTTTCCTCTTTTTTGCTTTAACTTATTCAGTCCAATGAATGTGTAGCTTCACTTCCAATAAGACTGTCAGTGTAGCTGTCAGCATACATTCTGCTCTACAGTATGTGCCACTTTTTGACTATTTCAATTCTGCAATGCAATTTCAATCAATCTTGGGGATACAAAGAGAAATACAGCGAGTTAGTTAAAGAAAACATGCTGGAGATTTTTAACAATTATATATTTATTTCAAGATGTAAGAAACAAATATGGGTCACAAAAACTACAATTAGTCAGCTATGTTTGTGAGTATGCAATTTGTATTAGTAATGGATTAATGTGTGGCAATTTAATTAAATGAAAGCTATTTCATTCTTTATTTTTCACAAATCTTGCAGATGTTTTTTTTTTTTTTTTTTTTACAGAATTTGTTGTAGATTTAATTAGATTTAATAGATTCTGAAATAGTAAAACACCATGTCATGATGCTGCACATAAGCACAATAAAATAATTAAAATCAACATGAAATTATACAAAATAATCTCAAGTAATTGTTGTTACACATTTAATATTAAAATATGTACATTATATTAAATGTATTGGGTTATTTTGTTAGAGGGCAAATGTATGGGGTGATCATGAAAAATAGCACCAAAAAACTTTTAAATACTTTCTAATTCAAATCTAATTCAATGTTCCAGACACCTCAATCAGTTCCCAAAAAGCAAAGAATAAGTAAATGTATATGTCAGTCTCTTAAAAATTACTTTTTAGTCAGATTGTGTGTGTTGCACCTCTTATCAGGTCTTTTTGATAAAGAAATTACTTTGGCTCAAGTGTGCAGTTCAGATTATAGTTTCTTGACAGCTTTGTGTCAGAGATTAATAATATAGAGCCAACATTTTGACGGGTCTTAATTATTCAGACCTCATTCAGATGCAGGAAACGGACTGCCTGATAAACATAAACCACAGCTCTTCTTCAAATTGTTAAAACTTTCTGGGAAATAAACAAAGATAGTTTGCTATATAAAGTAATGTAAAAATCAGGCAGGAGGGCATCTTTGTTACAGCTCTCTCTTTGTCCTGTGCCCATATACCCTTAAAACGAGTGATAATTGACACTCTTAATGGCTTTATTCCCAAATGGTTATATTGCGTTCTGACCACTGATCCCTGTCTTCATTATTTGTTTCTGAAATTGTTTAGTCTGGTATATGGCGAGCAATAGTTTGCTTGAAACAACAATCAATCTACAATTCAAAAGCCATTCAGGTATATTGCAGAAATATTGATTACTTTAGAGCCCTTCATTCTTCAGCGCAGAATTTGTTGTTCAAAAGCTGAATTGCACTAATTGGCTGTAATTGTGTTGAGGGTCTAAGTGTATCACCCCTTAATAGCTGCCATCAATATGTCAAGCAGAAGAACCTGTCAAACATACAATTACTTCTTTCTCAACTTCGGATTTCTTTGGTTGATAGTCTTTAAATCAACTTGTATATGCACCAACATTCCCTGCTTTTGTACTCAAAACGGGTGTCATTGAATTTCCCATTTTGCATTCTCTCGACAGATGAATAACTTTCCACTTACAGCCACTTTGATGGTTTTGCATTGATGTGGTACAATGCGTCAAAGAGGCCTACATCTGGTGCATCTGTTACGCTTTTCATACCACCAATCAGACTGGTTCAAAATATGCTTGCTATTGTATTACTGTTGGTGTGATGTTTATAGCTAACTCTTTAGGGCGCTTTCACACTTGGTTCGACTGCTTGTTCTGAACCCGAGTTCGATTGCTCCCCCCTCCCCCTGCCCCCGATGGAATGTGTTCACATTATATTATACTCACATATATTATAGTCACGTGACTGCATTTTGGTTCGTTTTATCAACTCATAAACTGATTTGGACCAGAGCAATCAGTGTGGTGTGAAAAGGAACCAAAACGCCTGAAAAATGCTACAATGTATCATTTTTCGCCCTTGGTCCGGACCAAATGAACCAAACTACAGATGTGAAAGCACCCTATATCAGCAGCGAACCGTACTGGAGTTCACATGAACCGTACCCCAGACCACCCTTTTTAAGGGCGCTTTCACACTAGCACTTTTGGTGCGCACCCGGGTTCGAATGACGTCAGAGTTCGGTTCGTTTGGATGATGTGAACGCTGTCTTCCGAACTCGGGTGCGCACCCGCAAACCATACTCGAGTCGAGTCCGCTTAAAAAGGGTGGTCTGGGGTACGGTTCATGTGATCTCCAGTACGGTTCGCTGCTGATATGAACGCAATCGTACCAAATCGCGGAAGTGAACCCCTATTGATGACGTATAATGTGGTGCGTGCGTGTGTGTATACACTTACCTTGACGAAAAGCGGGATTGACGCACTGCAAGCAGAGAGATGATTTCTGGCTGCCTCCGCAAAAACTGTCTTCGGCGGACAGCCCGCTGTCTTTGGAACGATTTTAGTACTTTTGCGGCAGACAGACACAAATGTGTTTCTCTTTCTGTATCTTTTCTTTGAAAACAAAACCAAAGGTTAAAAAAAAGAAGAACAAATGTGAAGCGAGCAATTCTATCCATTTTGACGCCTTTTCATTCATAGCGGTTACCAAGCAACACGATTACGCACCAGCTACAACTTATACTCACATATATTATAGTCACGTGACTGCATTTTGGTTCGTTTTATCAACTCATAAACTGATTTGGACCAGAGCAATCAGTGTGGTTCCGCAACTTGATGGGGTGAGCAATCGGTCTCGGGTTCGGAACAGGCAATCGAACCAAGTGTGAAAGCGACCTAAGCGGACTCGAGTACGGATCGCGGGTGCGCACCCGAGTTCGGAAGACAGCGTTCACATCATCCAAATGAACTCTGACGTCATTCAAACCCTGGTGCGCACTAAAAGTGCTAGTGTGAGGGCGCTTTCATACTTAATTATTACTATAGCGCCACCTTTTGATCAAACGTGACAGGCAATTTATCATATTTATGTTTTTTCAACCAATTTGCCTAAAATGCCTAAATAAATATCTAAAATTGATCATTTTACAGTTGGTCTTAATGCGCCATGCTTTGTTTGTTTTTCTCCTCATTCTGCCATGCTGTGCTTGGCCCCGATAATTGCTGCTCGCAGCTATATTTACTATATTTATCCTTTAAATTTAAATAAATGTTTGGCCTGGTCTGATATTTTACTTTCTAACGGAATGGCATTTACAGTTCAAAGTGTCACTGCACGTACAATGGGATAAATATTATATTCTGTACAGGGAAGGTTGATGAACTGAAAAAAAGAATGTACCAAGTTAAGATGACTGTGATTGTCACACATCAGTAATTATTTAAGAATCGACATTATCACTCATGTGAGCAGACCATCCATATTCTTCATTTGCCATCAGTGCTGATGGCTGCAGACTGACGCAGTTGATGTGTGAGAAATGTACATTTGCCCTTAACACACAGTGATGAATTAGATTTTGTTAATTGATTTTCTGGCTGGTCCAGTGGCCTCTATATCACATTAGGTAAAGAGTGAGACATTTTTTTTTAAATTACAGAAGCAGTCGACTAAAAATTGAATCTAATGTGTTTAGCACAGACATGTTTAGTCATGTTTATACGCAAGCAAATCTAATAGGAAATTAGAATGTATAGTTTAAAAGAGAAAAATATTAAAATTAAGTTACATTTTTCTGCACTATATGCAAAGCTAATATTAACCAATCAATGTTCTCAAGGCTGACAGCATGTCAGATTAGAAACAATTTAAAACAGAGTTGTGTTATTGACCAAACAGACAGACAGATTATACACAATGTGTTTTCTCAGACTGCTGATGCAAACAGAGTGATCACCTGTAAAAGAAAGAAATGAAATGGCTGTCACGTTTCAGTGCTTGTTTGGACTTTAAAAGTTTGTGTTTGATTGGTTCCTGTTTTCCTTTGTTCTTTTCCCACCACTCCTTCGTTTATATGGTTACTGTCATTTAGGTCAGCTGTATCAACTGTGTTTAGTACATCATCATCATCATCATCTATATCACCTGTGTTCCATTAATCAGTGTCATCTGTGTTTGTAAGTAACGTCTGCTCAGTCAGTCTTTGTCCGATCTCCGTTACATTTTAGTGTGTGTTGTGTGATTTATTATATTAAACCTTCGTTCTTGGAAATATCTTGTCTCCGTCTGCCTTCCTGCAACCACCCGTGACAATAGCCTGATTAACTTTCCAAGTATCATGACACCCTTAACTTGGTATTGATTGAATGTGTACAAGGCAAAATACAAAGACTTGCCTTGTTATGTCATATAGATTTTATAAAAATGTTGAAGGAGGGAAAAAGTGCGAAAAACACTTCTGCATCATAGCCCAAGTTTCAGTAAATGAGGACTAAAGGGAGATGAGCTGACAGGACAATGAATTTGGCACAAGCTCCTCTGTCAAGTGACAAACCCCTTGTGTCTTTTACAGATGAGTGATGGAGACTGTTACTAACAGCATATCAGATCAGCTCACAGCAAACACACGTTAGATGTTATTAGATGTCCTAATATACCTTGGTGAAACTTTACAGAGTGTTAACTTATTTTAACAACTATTGTACTGCTCTGATCTTTTTTTTCTTCTTTTGTATTACAATTCAATACAATTCTTATTACATTCTATTTGCATTCCCTTTCTTTCCATATATATATATATATATAAATAATATTATTATTATTATTATTATTTTTTTATTTTTTTTCGTATTACTATTTTCTCCCATTACCTACACTGTGCATTAATGAAAAAAGAAAGAAGACTGAGCTAAAAAGAATTTATAGCCAGTTGATTTAAGGCTTTTTAATGATTTGAATCTAAAGTGCACCTTGGACTATCTTTTTTTTTTTCTTTGAAAAATAAATGATTATGCTATTTGTTGTTATTCCAAGTACACAAAGTTTATATAATTATCTACATAATTGCATTGTCATAATACAATACAATCACAAATCATAATAATCTGAGCAAAAAAACACAAAAACTGAACCTTATATGAATATACAATAGGGTTACTAATAAATAATAAAATAAATAAAACAAACCCCTTTTTTCCCCATAGATGTTTTAATGTTTAGCATCAGTCAGCATTACATTTATTTCAAAGTCAAAAAATGTATTTCGAGTTTCCTGTTTGCTGCAGCCATAAATAAAGGCTACAGTTTCAGGCATGCTCATTTGCGGTTGTAAATTGTTTTAGTTGACATGCATGAAATTCAGCCATGAATATTCTTGGTACTATGACTGAAACACATTTTCTATTATACGAACCTAATGCATTACAATCCTCAGCCGCCGGGCCGGCTGTGTGCGGGAATGCTTCATCAGCAACACATCAGTTCAAGTTTACCCCAATACAACTCCATTTCCTTTAAGGCAAAGAAGTCTTTCATCATCAACACATATTCAATGCTCTGCAAATGCGGCGAAAAGCCTTGCATTCTCTATAGCATGCACTTTCCTCCATTGTTGCTCTCGCCAAAGCGTTTTTAGTGAGAAAAGACATTGAGAGTTTAATTGCAAGGGGAAATCTGTGCTCTCCTTGGCTCTGAAAGATTAACCATTAGAGGAATTTGAGAAAATGGGAAGTGGCTAGCAGAGAAGAAATGCCACAGGGTGCCATGGATCACTTTCCTTTTAATGGCCCAGTGCCGTTAAAAGCTTTTCTCCCCCTCCTGATCGTGACTCAAAACATAATTGACCTGTAAGGCCCTTAATGAACATCACATATCACAAGCCTCTGAAATTGTAGCATCTTATCAATGAGCCAAGCAGTCTGGCGGAACGAAATTAACACTCAACAGATGCCTGTTTTGTTGAAGGTCATGTTCCACAAACCAAACAAGCCCTCTTCATTTGATGCATTGATATTACTTGTTGAAGCAAACCATCAGGAATAATATTTGTACAGTACCTTTTATGTCTCAAGTACTTTGATGTTGAAATGTGGAGACTAACACTGTAAAAAAAATTCCGTAGTTTTTACGGAAAAAAACTGGCAGCTGGGGTTACCAGAACAATTCCGTAAAATATACAACAAAACAGTAATTGCTTTTACCGAATAACATGTACATTTTACAGTTTAAACCAGCATATAACACACTGGAGTTCTGTTATATTTACTGGTTTAAACTGTAAAATGTACGTGCTATTCTGAACAACATGTCAATTTTACAGTATAATCCAGTAAATATAACAGTAAATTTCAGTAATATGATATAAAGTTAATTTACCGTCCTATTGAAGTATTAATATCTGTTTTGTACACTGATAACCACCAATCACAGCAGTGATGAGAGTCACATGATCAATCAAAGCTCATCACAAGCAGTTCTTCCACAAGAAAGTTAATACTAATATATATAGAAGCTGCACAGTGTCATTCACACAAACATTAAACACCATCATGGTAACACATGAAATTTTAAAAATGCAATAAACATTAATTTAACAACATTAAATGTAACATAAACCCCTAATGTACATAACTGATTAGAAAAAACGAAGAAAACTATGAAGAAACAAACATAGTTATTTCAACAAAAATACATCAAATGTGAAGTGTCACAGGGAATTGTGGGAATGTCAATTTACGGTTTTTCACTGTAAATTATACAATGAGTTGTTTTTTCACTTTCAAAAACTGTAAATTTAACGGTATGTTACAGTAAAATTACATTAAATGTACCGTTAGATCTATCACAGTTATTTACCGTATATAGTACAGAAACTTTCTGTTAACCAATTAACAGTTTTTCACTGTAGCATTTTTACAGTCTTTTACCGTTAAAATTACGATCATTTTTTACAGTGAATAAATGATTTAATAGAATTGCTGCATTAATTTCATTTTTATTATTATTATTAAAAATGTTTTCCCTCATGATAGCAAGGCTACACTGTTTTGACACACTGAGTTAAACTGGAGCACGATAACCTTTCCACTTGCAGTTCTTCCAGGATTCTTACACCAGCGTGAACTGCGAGTTTGTATTGATTGAGTGTCCAGTGCGGCAGACATGGATGCCCTTTGTGCTCTAATTAGCAAAGCTGTGAAAAATGAGCACTGCTGCAGAGCTGATAAATGCATTTGTCAGACTCGTACATGCACTGTGTTAACAGAGCTATTTCAGCACAAAAATCTTCCTGGTAGGGTGAGGTCATGATGCTATACAGGGGCCAGGAACAGGGTGAGAGGAAGCTAATAGGTAGTGTCCTGCTTTGCTGTTTGAGTGACAGGAGCTCATGCTTGCCTTGGAACAGGTGTCCAGGCATGCTGTGGTGTTCACAGATACCTCTGCCACGTACAACAGGAAACTCCATGTTTCCTCCCTAACCCTAACCGTGGAGGTTCTAGGTGACTTACCCCCCCAGAGGTTCTTAACACCATCACTTCAGCGCGGGCGCCTTCTACGAGACGTGTGTACGCCTTGAAGTGGAACCTGTTCGTTGAGTGGTGTTCTTGCCGAGAGGACCCCCGAAGATGTTCGATAGGGTCCATGCTTTCCTACTTGCAGCAAGGGTTGGAGCGTCCCATCGCCACATCTGCTGTGGCCCGCTTGGCTCCTCAGCAAAAAAATTGAAAGCTACACTGTGTAACTTTTTCAGTTGATTCTTAGCAAAAAACACTTTGTTCTATCAAAAGTATATGTGCTCATTCATGTGTAATTACTTCCACCAACTAATAAAGTATTCTCATAAGCGTAAAATCTGCCATTTATAATACATAAGATCGAGTCGCTTGAATGGCGGAAGCCAGGTTGCACCTCCATCTTGAAAATACATTCGCCAAAGAGGGACATACCTGGAAATTCAAGCTTCGCCTTTCGCGTTTTACACTCAGTGACACCGTGACGAATGCGAGGGGGAGATTACTCGCGACTGCCGGCAGATTTGAAAGATTGCTGAAGATGGAGGATCACGCCTATTTTCGAGGACATGTAGCAGAGTCGCCAAGGAAGCGAAAGAGAGAATTAAAACGTCAACGCGACAGGCAAATCAGCAAGACCAAAGTCAATATTGGAGTAACTTTTCCCAGATGGAAAGAGCTCATGAGGAGCAAAGATTTTAAAACGGACGCCAAAGTTGCCTGCTTTCTTCTCGACAGGTAATTCAGCCTACTTGTGTAAATTCGAAGTTTTATAGTTGCTTGTCTAACCATAGCATGGTTGTGCATAATACCAGACCGACCTCTAGTATAACTTGCGTTACTTTTCCTTGCGTCAATGGTGAAAAAGTATTGTTTACCTTGTAACATAAATCTGTGCTGTGACGGATCACAGGTGATGAATAGTTTTAAAGGCACAATTTGGAAGCCATGTTAATCTTGGAATAATATGGCCACCGTAGGAGTTAAAACGCCCTCGGAATTGAAAGGAACAGAAACTAATATTCACTGGGTAGTCATTTACAATTTCACCGCTAGATGGGGGAAAATATCACACAGTGCAGCTTTAAGTGCAATCGCACCTTCTGCTTATTATATACCGGTGCTGCGTGGCTGAACAGCTGATGCAAATTATTGCATGCCAGTGTGCATTGGCTCATTTAGTTTCACTCTAAGTAGATTGGCCTCTCTAGCGAGATTCCCATTCGTCGGTCTCGACGTGGCGTCTCCGTTCCCTCCTTCAGGGAACGAGGGTTACCATATGTAACCTAGACATTTTTGTGCTAACGTTTTGAGAACATTATAAAGAACACATAACTTTGAACAAACATTCTGTTAATGTTTCTGGAGGAACATATGTTCATAACCTTAAGATAACCTATAGCCAAAGCTCTGAGAACATTCCTTTTATCTGGGATCACACTGCAAATTCATGCTCTCATTTAAAATGCAACTGGTGGCATTTCGCATCTCAGTTTGTTTGTAGTGAAAAAAAAAATGTAATAATGTTACAATGTTCTTTCAAATAGTAGTAAACATAATTTCATTGACCTAAACGTTATACAAAATGCCTTGGCATGACAATAGGTGACGTAGTTCCCCCAGTGCAGGCAATGGGACAGGAGTCTAATCTTATTATACCAGAGGCAAATCTGAACCAGCCTTCATGTTACTTTGTAAAGATATCATGGCGTCAGGTTCTGAGGCTCAAATCATTTGGCTCCACCCCAGCAAGTGTGTTTGACAGACTGAACTGCCAGATAAGAACTGGACAATCATTTGTTTAGTGCAGCTACCTGAATAAGAGCATGAGAAATGTGTTATACTCTCCCCCTCTCTCCTGGAACACAAGGTCTTACTGTCCTCTCTGATAATGTGAAAATGATTTATGGAGAAAAAAATGTTTGTTTATACATGCTGATTGTTTATTCATTGTCATCTGGTATGAAGCAAGAAAATAAAAGGCCTCCATAAAAGCATTTCTTTCAGATTTTGTTTGTAAAGAGAAGATACATTGTATAATTCAGTAAGCTGCAAGAAAGCGTCTATTATTTTAGTTAAATAATCTGATGATTATTTTTTGACCAAAAATATTATACACTGCAGTGTTCGCATGCTCCAGGTAGACTCTGTGCATTAGTATTGGGAATTTTCAGTGTATCTTTTTGCAGGTTGCATCATTACGCTATTAGGTGACTGTTTTTATCACTTTATTCACTCAAAAACACTGATACATTCAAGAACAAATAAATTATGAATGAGTCATTGATTCATTCACTCAACTAATATGTTCCAATACACTGATTTATTCTAGAATTGCACAGTTATGAGTGAGCCATTGATTCATTCACTCGACCGATTTGTTGAAATACACTGATAAATTCAAGAACAAAATAAGTTATGAGCTGTAGTGAGTTGTACGGACATACTCTGCTGTTGATTCTGCATTGGCTATTTCCATCTGCAAAAACAAACAAAAGTAACTGCCAATTGTGTCTAAAATGTAAGTTACTGTTCTATAAAAGCAATATCACATATAAGCTGCTGGTCTGAAAATAAACACGGCTGTGATTCCGATAAGTAATTTGCAGGTAATTTGGAACAACATTCATCTTGCTTGTGTGACATTATAAAACCTATATCCAGTGTACCATCCACACTGATTACATATTAATTGTTAGTAGTCTGTTTGCTGGGAGAATCATTACAAATTGTTTCAGTGGGCAGTCTCAGAGGTTTGTGCCCACTCTCAGTATAGTATTCCCATTTTCTATTTGACATTTTTTAGTTAAATCTAGTTTAGATGGCACTGTTTGTTCTTCTAGGGAAGACACATTTGTTGCTTGTGGAAGTAAATAGTTTAACAATCAATAGGAAGGTCAATGAAGTACGAAAATAAGTGCAGTGCAGACCGGAATAGAAATATTGATTTCATTGCATACAGCTTTGAGGCATGCACAACAGTCATGGTGTGTCATGAAGTCAATTATGAGGCTCTTTTGCTGGGGTGTGGGGCAAGGTGACATTATCAATATCTTTCAGCATATTTCTCATCCAGTAAAATCACCTTCCTGCTGTTCTCTAACCCATGGTGTTTCATTTCTCAGTGAAATGGTACGAAAACTTTCTCTTTCAATTGAAAAACACTCATAAACATCCAAACAACAATAAAGGATTATTAAGGATTGTTTATCCTTAAGGGAAACCACTTAAAATTTGAATTGCAAAGTAACCGTTTGATAGACAAGTCTGTGTGATTTAGTAATTGCTTTGAGACAAAGAACTCTCCCCAAATAAAACTTGAACTGAAACTGAACGACTCTCTCAGGAAATTTCAATAGTTGCAGAATGAAAGGTGATTAACTACTAGTTAGGGGTCTACACACTCTCATGTTAATGCTTAAATTAGTTATGGGCTGCGATTACAGAAAAACTAAACTTTGTGACATGTAGGTGTAGTGGTCAGGTGGGATGAAATACATTTGCGATCAGGGATTCTTCATAAAATATGGAAATATCCAAACAGATACTTGATTATTTCTTCTCTGACTAAGTTCATAATGATGTACATGGACACCAGAATCTCATTAATCTTTAAATTAATTTTTAACTTAATTCCAGCTCACACAACTGCAGTGAAAACAGAGATTCACCTGCAGCTTAACTTGATGTAGCAACTTCACTACAGCAAATTTAACTGAAGATATTGGATTAGTGGCACATATGGACAGCGAGATCATACAGAAGAAGAATGAGGAGGTGGAGAAGATCTTTCTGTGAGATGTCCAATCCAAACCACAAATAGGACAACCCACAATACAATGGCATTAAAAAATGTTTTCTTTATGTGAGTTGCTTTAAAGACAATGTCAAAGTATCTGTGAACTGCTGTGTATAATGGAGTGTGGGGAGAGTTGTTTTGTAGCTTGTGAAGGAATATAATAAATGTCTGACCTGAATGGGTCAGTGTTCTTTTGGTATTCTACAGGGAGGCATGACATTTTCTTATCGACTCTACGATAAAGTTGGTTTCAGAATAAAATTTACTCTGCAAAACAAGGTTGGACTATATCAGCATTTAACAAATGTTTTGAAACTGAGAACACAGGTGCCGAATGAAAAAACAACAAAAAATAAATATATATCTAGGATATAACTCATACTCCACCCCAGCTCAATATGGCCCACTATATTTTGACCACTGCTGATAAGAGATACAAATATAAATATGAACTAAAAAGGGTTGCCACCATTTTAGTTTTTAATTTCTATTATTATTATTTTTATCTACCATCTAAGGATAATTTTCCTTAGACTAGAATATGTTTTCCTAAGTGCTTTGTCATCAGTGCACCATATTCTTATCTTTTGATATGCTTTTCAAATAAGGCAGTGTTATGATTGCCACCATCACTATATATATACGTATTTGCACAATAACAACCAGTTATGTTCACATGCTACTGCATCAGACTAACAGACTGTCTGTCTTAATCTATAGAGGAATTACTAGGTTTATGGAGACTCTCACAGATTTCTCACAAATACAACTAGAACTCACAGTTTATTGGTATCACTCTAGTAGTTGAAAAGTGCTGTCAAATGCCAGCCTGCCACCAAATTAGTCTTATCAAATAACACATCACAGAGGAGCATGATAACCTTTAAAACGTGAGTGCTATTCAAATAAGTAGCACCAGTAGAAGACTGTTTTAGTGCCTAACTTCAAAACCTTTCCCATCAATAATTTTCAAATCCTTATTCCCCATTTGAACCAGTAGCAAGGACATGATCTTGTTCTTTTTGACTTACAGATCCACACAAAGATCAAACAACAGGTCGAATCACCAGGCTTTAAACAGGCCGTTTTGGGCTGTCCATGGGTTATGATATGATAAACTGCTGAGGAGGCCTTCAGGTCTATCCAATTAAAAGGGGATACAGAATCATGACTTCAAGGACCAAAAGCAATTACAAATTCTGACAGTAGCCTATTTATTATTTTATCCACATCCACTCCCCTCATGCTAAGCTATCTTTATCTATATTTCTGTTGTAAGTTTGGAATCCATGCTGCTGTCAAGGGTTAGGTGTTTTATTGTTGTTGTTTTTTTCATGTTTTAGGCATCTTTGGGTTTCTGTTTTTGTTATCTACATTAAATTAGTAAGTGTAATATGTATAAATTATGTGTGTGTATTATATATATATTACAATGTCTTGTAACTCCTTTTGCTGGTGCCTCAGTGTTTGTAAGCATCGCTGGGTCCTGTAAAGGACATTATCTGTTTTCTTTTGCAATGTTTATGCTTTGCACAAAAATAATGATATGCATGTTCACAATATTGGCACAAATACGGATAAGAAAGTTTGACTGAATCTTTTGACAATATCTTTGCCTGTGAATTGTGCCTTCTGAGAACCACCTTTTTGTTTTTCATTATAAATAGTCTGATGCATAAAAATGCAGATCTTCTAAATCCCCTCCACAGGGATAATAATGGCATGTTTCTTTCAAAAAGCACCAGGCAAAACAAAAAGAGACAACCATCACAAAGGAGCAAGTGCCAGACAGTATATCTTACGAATCACCTAGCTTCAAATTCAAACATACATAAAACTGATCAAAGAGATAGTACTCCATGGAAACCTCTTTTTTTTTTTTTTTTTTGCATTCTTCTAATGTGCTGACATTCAGGGCTGTATAGAGGTGTATTTGAATACCGCTGTAGTGGAATAGGGGGCAAGTGATGCCCTGAGAACAGAGGGTTTAAACAAATAAAGTCATAAGAAACCACATGAGTGACATTTAAGCTGGTCAGTATTGCTGAGATTCTCAATCTCTCGCTGTATGTCGATATGACAGTGCTTCTCACCATCTCTGCGGGGAATTTTATATTCAATTACATTCTGCATGTTTGAAAACCTTCCAGTAAATGTCAAAAAGTAAATAAGATGGGAAGCCTTGCACCATGATTCCCTTGAAGATGGAGATTTGGAGTCACATGTACTTTGAAAGGAATATTGAGGCTTATGGTCTCAGCTCGCTTCCAGGTCACTGGAACATCGAGAATCAGCACAGACCAGCCCAACTGCCTCACCTTGAGGCCGAGCCTTTGTGGACAAATCTGACTTCCATAAAGGATAAAAAAAATTTTTTTTTTACAATGTTTAGCTTACTATAGTAACACTAATTCTAACTAGTGTTTCAGCAGAGATAGGGGAAACTATAGTGTTAGTTGTCATATGTTGTAGGCCTACTCTAGAATATTTCTCAGGGTGAGTTTATTTCTGAAAGTCATTTTCTGTAGACACATACATTAAAGTATTGGCCTGTTTAAAAAAAAAACTGCTAGAGAGAAACCAGTCACTTATGCGTATTTCATTTCAACTCTACAATTTCTCATAGCACTACTTTTAGTAAAGCATATATATATATATATATATATATATATATATATGCAATGGAATAAAATGCTAAAATTAAAAGTTGAAACTTAGGGGTTAGGTTTTGGGACAGCCACCTACCAATTGAAAGTAAATGATACAATTAATTTTATATATTAAGATTACTGATATTTTATATATTATATAAACAAATGTATTGAAACCAACTGACGTGCACGCCCATCAGTAGGGTTTGTGTTTACCTGGCCTGACAGGACGAACAGGAAGTGGATTACAGGTTACCGGATTCATTGTTTTAACTTAACAGCCAAAATGCACACGGGGAAAATGGTACAGAGCACTGTTAAATATAAAGTACTTGCAAGCGATGTGCAAGATGAAAACGACAACGATTGTACCGAAGAAGACAATGACGAAATTACGATAGATTTCCATTCGTAAGTGACAAAATGAAAGTAAAATGAGCTTGACGTCTGTTGTGCACGTTCATGTCAAAAGAATCTGCTTTATTGTGAATTGCATTTTCTCTCATGTCGTGGCTGCTTTCATAGATGTTAGTACGAGTGTGCGACAACAGGTGCTCTACCCTGCTAGAGACGCGACGCGCAACAAACGAAAAAGACAAACGGCAACGCAGAAGAACACCTGCATTGACTGCAATCGGATCATCTTTCACGTTTGGCCGCGTCGCGTCGCTAGCAGCAGCAGGGTGTCCAGTGTAAATGTTCTCAATATTATGTCGTTCATATAGGCCTAGTTACTCCTGCCAGGTAAGAGTTGTAGCCTAATTAATTTTCTTCAACTATACATTTAATGAGTAATCATCTAAAAAAAAAATCCTTCCAATCATGCCAATCATGCAGTGTTAAACTCTTCAATTTAAAAAGAACAACAACAACAAAAATGGTTTCAATAAATCAGTCAAACCAGTTCACAAAATGGTCTGAAAGATTTTTTTAAGAAGGATTTTTTTGGTCAAAAAGCTGGGAAACATGATAAACGTATTATAAAATTAGCCCATATGACTTGCGCACTATATCACAAGTCTTGTGAAGTCATACAAAAACTTTGTGACTGGAATTGCTAAAATTCGACCAATTGAAGCTGCTAATTTCAATTAGCATTCGCATTAAATGGCAGTTAAAGCCGCTGGTTCTAGTCTGCGCCTGGCACTATCATACAGATTTAAACAATAATGAGTAAGTAATGACAGAATTTTCATTTTTGTTTGAACTATTCACTGTCCAACTTTGCATTGTATTCCAGCTATCAGCCAGCAGATCAAAGTGATGGGCCAGCCACTAAAATACTGATTTAGAGAAGCATATAAAATAAAATAAAAACTACTTTATATTTGTGCTTTATGAATATAGTCCCTCCAGACTCTTATTGTTCTTGCTCTCTACAGGCCCTTCATCAATCAGCAAAGACAGATAAGGAAAAGAGACACCTGTATCAAGGTCATGGTGGCTGTGATTCTTCTGGGAATTGTTTTTGGATTTATGTTGTATGAATGGAATTCCTATTGGCCTGGAGTTGAGCGTCAGGACCTGTCACATCATCAGGAGCCTAACAAGACACACAAGACCTCTGAGGATGAAGACCACGAACACCACGAGCATGGAAAAGATGATGATCACGATGATGATCACAACAAGGACCACGACCACAAAGATCATAATCACGACCACGACCATAATCATGATCACACTCATGAGCACAGTCAACCACTGTACCACAATGCTGCTGTCATCACAGACTCAGGCATGACTCCTTTCATTAACAATTATAATAAAAATGTGTGTTATGACAGAAAATCCATAAATATGTTTCAAAACATATCTTGATGTATTCAGTGTGACTTTTTCTTTATAGCAAACTGCTCCAGTATTGGTAAGAAGCTTCTCCAGGAGCAAGGGAATGTGGTTGATGCCGGGATTGCTGCTTTACTCTGCCTAGGAGTTGTTCATCCACACACTGCTGGATTAGGTCAGTATTGTGTACTTTTTATCACTTCACCTTCCTTCACAAATCAGATATTTCAGGGGCACAGTCTCGGTTGGTCAGAACAAAAAGTCAAATTCTCAGTGTTGTAGTTGAGACCAGCTCATTGGAATCTGAGTCAAGACAAAGTGCAGAAAAGGGTTGAATCTGAGCCAACAATTAGTCTGCATGCTCCTAAGCCCATTACAAGATCAAGTCACATTTATTTATATAACGCTTTTTACAATACAGATTGTTTCAAAGCAGTATCACTTTTACGGTGATAACAGGAAAATAATGCAACAAAGTTTGTTTCGGCTGTACAGCAGCTCTGAAAGAAAATAGTGTTGTTGTCCAGCTTAAGTAAGTTCAGTGTTGATTCATTTCTGTTGTAAAAATCATTAGTTATTAATTTAGTTAATTTTTCTATACAGCAGCTCTGGAGAAAACAGAATGTCCTCGTCCATCTCAGTTCAGTTCTCATACAATGGTGTCAGTGCAGGCAGATCAATAATAATGTTGAATATTAAGTGTCCCCAACAAAGCAAACCAGAGGCGACAGTGGCAAGGAACTCAAACTCCATCAGGTGACAGAATGGAGAAAAAACCTTGTCTGGCCAACAAACGAACAATGTATGAATATGATGATTCCGGCAGCATCACAGGTCAGAAGTTAGATTGGGATTGGGACATTCAAAATATTTAATCCAGGTCCATCTGGTTGAAGATCGCATTCATCACGCCAGTATGGAGACAGGTTTTGCTGAAAATATAAAACGAAATTATGGTCTTGAATATATACAATCCTCTTTTGGTCTTGGACTCGAAGGAGTTGGTCTCGACAACAGCACAGCCATTGCTATTAACATTCATTACTGATTTTGAGATATGTGATTGATGTGATTTTATCTCTTTTCGAAGAGTGATGTAATTTCCTGAAATCAAAGTTTTAATGTTTAACTTCCAGTATTCAGTGTAATTCTCTAAAAATACCATGAGAAAGTTTTGTTGAAGTGTTATGCATTACAAATGGTTTAAACAAGTAGTTTTAAAGACTGTCTCTTTAGATGTAAAATAATGTTTATGAAAGGTCATAGTTAAAATTAAGCGTGGAATAAAAAAAATCCATTCTACATGAATATTTGAGCAGTTTATACTCTCAAATGCATACTGTTGTTAATGTCTACAACTAATTACCGCTGAATTTGCCTTTCATGAGGTTACTAAAAGCATGAAGTTGTTGTTTTTTTTTAGGCTGTTGAATGATTCATTTGTGCTTCCCTTTTCTTCAAGGTGGAGTGTTTTCTGCAATTTTGTACAATCACTCTACAAAATCATTTAAAGCAATACATGACACCTTTCAGAAGCTGCCTACATACAGAGCTCCCTCATTATTGCAGGGCCTTCATCTGCTGCACTCCCACTATGGGCATTTAGAATGGAGTCGGCTTTTTGAGGGCGCCACGAAACTCGCTAAAGACGGTTTCCTTATCGATGGAATCCTCTCCAAGGCTTTAAAAGCCCACAAGGACAAAATACTCCAGCCAGGATTGTCCGATCTGTTCTGTGATACGGACGGCCGTGTGAAATCAGAGGGCGACATTGTTGCCAATAGGAATCTATCAGAACTTTTGCTGAGCGTCAGCCTAAATGGCTTCCGTTTCCCAGAAAAGCTAGCCATAAAATTGGCTCAAGATATTTCTGAAGCTGAGAGGCCGGCATTCCTTGCTGCCGTTCAAGCCGGCGGCGGAGAAATCAATGAGCCCCTTATCTTGGAAAAGGAGAAATACATGATTCTTTCAGCCCCCTTAAATCTCACAGGTGCAATGGTATCCAATTTATTAGATAGAGTGCGAGAGCAAAACCTTACTTTTCTGAGCCACGGAGATCTCGGTAATGCCTCTGCCTCTTATAATGCTCTCTTGCATTTGGTGAATGAATTCTTCAACACAAGTCAGAGAGAGATATTCACATTAAATACCACAAGCAGTCATGTAGGAGTCCTTGATAGTCACGGCAATTTCATAGTAATCTCCACCTCGCTCAACAGCACATGGGGATCCGGGCAATGCTTACCAAGTAGCGGAGTCATTCTCAATGACTTTACCTCAGACATCACTCAGATTCCTTATTTTAGTTTTCCTCTAGTGATCAAGATATATGAAAATGATGAGGATCAAGACGACGAGACGCTGTTTGTTGCTGTGACTGGAGGGATTTCTGCTCTGATTCATTCTGTGGTTATGCTGAGAAACCTGGTTGACGTTGGGCTGTCCGTTCCTGAGACTGTGAGCAGTCCTCTGCTACATATAGAACAGGGAGGTCCTGGGCCTCTGTCTGGCTGTATGTCTGTCGCCACAAACAACACTGTTGTCTTCCGTATGCTTTCAGAGCGGGACAGGTGGGTAAAGGAGCTGGGGGAATGTTCAGGTGGCTTTCTGTCCATGCATCTGCAGCTGAAAGCAGAACATGTAGGAGCCTATGGAGCCACTAAGGTTAATGCTGATGGATACTAAGGCAAAAAAACAACAACATGTTATTCACTTTAAGAGCATTGCACGCACACTCCCCATGACTGTTGTTATGTCCAGCCTCACATTACAGGGAATGTTCTGTATGTGAATGTAATTTTTGTTTTTGGTAAAAAAAAAGTTTACTAGTGTTTTAAGAGACAGACTTTCAGCAATTCTTTTTTTTAAATATAATAGTTCCCGTTATATCCTTAATGTTCTCTCCTTTCAGCGTTTTCAAATGCCTTCCTGAGATGTCTTCATATTGATTTCTTTTTTTGTTTGATCCTGTGAATCATGCAGTGACTATGCAGTGCACAGAATCGATTTTGATGAACCTGATGAGTGAAGGACTGCTGCTTTATAGCGTTGTTTTGATTAACACCTACAGATGTTTTTTATGAAGTTTTAAACACTTTTTTCTAAGTGAAGGTTTTTTGCTTGTCAGAATTGTGTTTGCTCAGATGAATTAATGCAAGATGTTTATGATTTGTATAGGACAGAAAGATGCATATTTTAGTTTTATTACTAAACTGGGTTGTTTTTTTTGTTATTTTATTGTTTGGAAAAAACGAAAACGCGAGTTTATTTCACGAGTTAGCGATTGTACCATGTGATTGTTATGGAAATTGTTTAGGGGAAAAAAGCTTCAAGGTCCTTTTACTAAACTGCCATATAAATGAGATTGTACAAATTTAGACACCAATTCGCCCAAAAAAAGTTGCCATGAGTTACAAATTGCCATGAGAGTGCATTGCTTTTGATAGATTGCGAGAGTTTTGTAAAGATAGTTTAACATTTTGTGCCAATGCAACAAAAACAAAAAACAAAAAAAATGCTGCTGAAGCAGATTTTGTGATTGTAAAAAATTTAGGTGGTCTATCTTTATTGTGCTGATTGGCTGCACTGTCAGTTTTGATTTTAGTTCTTTGCTGTTCCCCTCATCGTCTCGGTTATAAAGCCAGGAATTATACGGAAGTATACATTCAAGACTATTCCATTTTTGTTGCAGAATCTGTCGTTATTGCTTAAAGCTGAAGTGTGTACTTTTTGATATTAAAATGCTTTTTCCTAGACCAACTTTTTATGCAGAGACAACTGTATAACATTAATAAGTTGATCCCTGCCAAAAAAGTTTAAATGCTGACTTTGTGCTGCTTTTAAACTCTTTGTTTGTTCATCCAAAACTGCCCAACAACAGCAACGTTGGCTCAACAAATGGCATGAGATTGGGGCGGGATCATCAGATTATTTAACCAATAGAAGACAAGGAGTGTTTTAAGGAAACAGATTAGAAAACAGTCATTATTTCTGCAATTAGCTACATTTGATGACAGTAGGGGGAAATACAGACAATAGATTTAAATGTCTTCTAACACCACTGCTTTCTCCATCTTTAATACTGAAATAATGCAGGAACGCACAAACTATGACAAAAACTGCATGTTTTGATGATTTGTCCATTCATACTATACAATGCACTGATGACACAGAGCAAGACTTGAGTAACGATGTTTGTCTATTAAAATGTAAATTATGAATAAAAAAACATGATTTAATGAAACATGGAACATTGTGTGCATTTCAATAGTGAACTGTTTAAAACGTCTTTGTTCCTAAAGCATAATGCTTCTTTCCAGTTTTTCCAGAGTGTTAGTCACGTTTCCTGCTCAACCACTATACTTCATGTTTTAGAGTGGGTGTCAGGCTTAAGTGTTGTTCATTCTTTGGACTTGTATAATTCATGTGCTGTCACTCTGCTCTCAGTGGCTGCAAACACATGCATGTCTTAATTAAAACACATGTTATGCCGCTCCTCCCATTTGTGACACTGCGCCCAGGCTGCTGTCAGTTTAGACTCCTGCTGAGCCACTTCCTTTGCAATACAGACACCCAGACATTTACTGAAAGCACATGGATTAGATAAGGATTTTAATACCATGTCCTAATTACACTGCAAACTGAGGCACAGTTAAAGGACATTTTGTGAATTGAAAATGATTTTAAATGAGTGAAATAAATGGCTTTCATTAGCTTAGAAGCCTACCTCGTTTACCTACTCGCCATCTAACCGCAGCCAATCTCACCGTGTCCCCAATCTCAGCGTGACATCTCTCATCCATTACCATTTTGACTAGGAAAATTGCAAAAGATTGCTTCGACACATGACAGAGCCTTAGAGAATGTGTTGTGTGAGAAGAAATGAGCATAAATGCCCATTGGCAAAAAGCTGTATATCAAACACAAAATGCTGGATCACAGGGCTTGATTTGTATGTGGATGTGGGAGGACAGGGTTCACTAAATTAAGATTCT
The DNA here is from genome assembly GCF_963993115.1 of Abramis brama. NCBI lineage: Eukaryota > Metazoa > Chordata > Actinopteri > Cypriniformes > Leuciscidae > Abramis > Abramis brama. The sequence continues at coordinate 28,033,165 of NC_139967.1, read as the reverse complement.
TTATATGTTGATTATTATCATAAAATCACTTCATTCACTTTGTAAAAGTTTGGGGTCTGTAAGATTCAATGAATGTTTATTCAGAAAGTACAGTTCATTAAATTGAATAAATTAAATTGATCAAAACAACAAAGGCTTCCCATTGTTTTAACAAATTTAAAATAAATGCTGTTCTTTTGAAATTTCTATTTTTCAAAGAATCCTGATAAAAATTTATTAAAGCTACACTGTGTAACTTTTTAAGTTGATTCTTAGCAAAAAACACAAAATATATGTGCTCATTCATGTGTAATTACTTCCACCAGCTAATAAAGTATTCTCGTAAGCGTAAAATCTGCCATTTATAATACATACGAGCGAGTCGCTCGAATGGCGGCAGCCATGTTGCGCCTCAATCTTGAAAATACATTCGCCAAAGAGGGACATACCTGAAAATTCAAGCTTCGCCTTTCGCATTTTACACTCAGTGACACCGTGACGAATGCGAGGGGGAGATTACTCGCGACTGCCGGCAGATTTGAAAGATTGCTGAAGATGGAGGATCACGCCTATTTTCGAGGACATGTAGCAGAGTCGCCAAGGAAGCGAAAGAGAGAATTAAAACGTCAACGCGACAGGCAAATCAGTAAGACCAAAGTCAATATTGGAGTAACTTTTCCCAGATGGAAAGAGCTCATGAGGAGCAAAGATTTTAAAACGGACGCCGAAGTTGCCTGCTTTCTTCTCGACAGGTAATTCAGCCTACTTGTGTAAATTCGAAGTTTTATAGTTGCTTGTCTAACCATAGCGTGGTTGTGCATAATACCAGACCGACCTCTAGTATAACTTGCGTTACTTTTCCTCGTGTCAATGGTGAAACAGTATTGTTGACCTTGTAACATAAATCTGTGCTGTGACGGATCACAGGTGATGAATAGTTCTAACCTCATCACTTGAAGGAACACTCATGGACGAAGTCGGACTGGAAGCCATGTTAAGAATAATACGGCCACCATAGGAGTTAAAACGCCCTCGGAATTGAAAGGAACAGAAACTAATATTCACTGGGTAGTCATGTACAGTTTCACCGCTAGATGGGGGGAAAATATCACACAGTATAGCTTTAAAGCTTCCACAAACATATTAAAGGGGTGGTATAATGCCCTTTTCACAAGATGTAAAATAAGTCTTTGATGTGTGTATGTGAAGTTTTAGCTCAAAATACCCCACAGATATTCTTATATAGCATGTTAAAATTGTAACTTTTTTGTCACGCACCGTTTTTGTGTCTGTCCCTTTAAATGCAAATGAGCTGCTGCTCCCAGCACAGGGGGCGGAGCTGCAACAGTTTGTGTTCTTGTACCTCACACAGACATGCACTGAAAATGTCAATGTTTATGTTCAAACAGGAGTCAGACAATTATGGAGAGACTCAAGAAGAAGTGACAACATGTAGAATGCAACAGGACATTTCTGAATGGTTAGTTGATGAATTTTTGATTTAATAAATGCAGCCTTGTTGAGAATAAGAATCGTCTTTTAAAAAAAAAAAAATCTTACTAAACCCAAACTTTTGAATTGGTAGTATATGCCCCAAACATTCACAGTTGGAAGCGAAGCCATGGTTAAATTCAACGCTTATTTGCGAAATCATCACCAGGTGGCGCAAAGGGAGAGTTTGCAGCATTGCTCAGTAATGCTGGAATTGTGACATTTTTACTTGTAAATCAAGATTAAATAATGAAATAAATTACTGGTAATAACAATATGGCATTATGTAGTTAAGGTCATAATGTTCAACACTGTTTCTGTGCAATTATAACAAGGATTTAATTTCAGAAGTCAATGGATGTATAACTAAAAGTGGTGTCTTTTGTTTAACAAGTTGTAGAAATGTTCAGCCTGGAGTACGATGATAATTATTCATTAGCAAGTAGCATGACACGTGATAATTCTTCCCTAGTCAAAGGCAGTTATGGTAGGATATATTGTATCATTGTGTGATCTCAAGACAGAAAAACAGTCCTGAAGCTGAAACTGAAATTGATGTGTGATATGAGAGCACTTTAAGAGAACTAGTGCAGTGATTACATTGATGCAGATGGGCATATCCTACAGGCCAAAGGAAACTGTCCTCATAAGCATCAACATAGTAACTGACATACAGAGGATGATGTCATAATATGAAGTTGGGAATAAACGATTTATTTAAAAAGAAATGGAGTTTTGAATCCCAGAGGTCTCTGCTTGCGGTTTCTCATCTCTCCAGTATACTTGGGTATGATGATGACAATCTATGCACATCCATTAGACATCAAAATATGGTGTCATTTTCAAGAAGTAACACATTACTCTTTCACAGGGCTACATATGAATCCGGTTTGATACCGAAAAAATAAAACGTTTATTTGTTTTATCAGTTGCTTTTGCTTTAAAATGTCTCCCTTTGATCCTCACTATACAACTGGAAATATGAGGTTATTTATTTGAGGTTTCATATTAAAACCTGGTCTTGGCAATGGATACTTTTCTAAACCCTCTATAAATCGACAATCAATTATGCTGCAATGGCAATACAATGCAATCCAAAGTACAATCAGACATTCCACTGAAAACAACTATACTACACATGTACATGTATACACTGTGACTGGATCATAACTATACTTATATATTTTAAAAATGTACAGTATCACATTTTTGTGTCTCAGTGCAAAAGATGTTTAGAAAGAAAACTAAAAAAGCAGTGCCCTTAATACATCCACAAAATGTTCGTCCTTTGCATCCTCTAAACACAATAAAACATTTGGTCATTTGAGTGCCAGAAAACAACAAATAAATTACCTGACACATTTTTTTTTTTTTTTTTTCAATTTTACAGTCACTGTCAAGTAGCAGCAAAATCAGCTCAGAAGTTTTAAATAATGCACTAATAACAGTGCATCGCTGTACTGACACAAACCATTCCCAGATACTAACAATGCAAACGATATTTACGATAATAGTAATCCAAATAACGATGACAAAAAACTTGTACATATATGCGCGTTTCTGTGTCGAAAGTCAAAAGTTATTTACAGTGCATCAGTAAGTTCTCTGGCTTTGTTTTCCGTGTTTTTATATTCCAAAGGAAAGGAGAGGAAAGGCAAATAAAAGTCCACTTCGCTAAACTCCATCAAACATCATCAGCTGGTGCATATGCTATTGATGGTAATGATCGCTGGATCCACCAGTCCCATCTCCTCGTGCTCGTTCACACAGAGCTGGTAGCCGCAGCCTCGCCGCCGCTTCAGGGGAGTGACTTTCACGTCTGGTTTGGCACGTGGCGGAAGAAGGAAGCCGACGCTCCCGGCGATGAGCATGTGCCAGATGCTGTGGATGTAGAAGTAATTCTCCTCCGTCTCCACGAAGGCGTATAAGGCCACCGCTGATGTGGCAATGGTGGTGCCGGGGAACAGGAAGAAGACCCAGCGCTTCCAGGTCGGCGGGTAACAGCGGCGCCGGCGGATGGTGCGCACAGTCTGAAGAACACAAAGCAGGAGACACATTTCATCATGAATAAATCAGCGTGGTCTAAAACGCATGAACAATGAGAAAGACACATGAATTAATAAGGCACACGGGCCAACAAGGCCCTCAGCCACCATCAAGTTCACCAGTTATGGATTATGTCAAATTGTTATTCTGGGTCAGTCACTGAACATAATTGTGGAAGCCCATTTTTGTCACTGCTTTGGTAGCTTAAATCATAATTATGACAAACAAGTGTAAATTATCAGCTAAAACTTTATAATTATAAGCTACAAAGGCAAAAATATGACATAAAAACTTGGAAATTATGAGACAAAATGTCAATTATTTAGTCATAGCTGACTTATCTCAATTTCAACTTGTAATTTATAATTTTGACAGCACTTTTGACAGCATTTCTCTGTCAAAAGTGCATTTTTTATTTTATTTTTTTTCTGATGTGATTCAACCACTGTTTATGCCAAGAGCTATTCATTTTACTAAAGTATTGTCTTTAAAGACATTGAAGAGGTAGAAACAGTAGTTATGAGCCATTACGATCGACTTTAAGGATGCCTACTTCCATGTCTCCATTCTTTGGGAAAAGAGCAAACTCTCCCCCGGGCAGAGGATCTCTTTTCTCGGTATGGAAATCGACTTTGGCATGTCAATTGCCTCGAGTTGCTGGTGGTACGTTTGGCTCTGCACCGCTTCCGTGCATTGCTCAAGAACCAGCACGTACTAGTCCGCTCAGACAATCCCGCAACAGTAGCGTACATCAACCATACGCTAACCGTACGACAAGGTGGTCTACGTTCCCGCCACCTCCTCCTATGGAGTCAGAAGCATCTGAGGTCGCTTCGAGCCATTTATATCCTGGGAGACCTGAACCGTGCAGCCGACGAGCTCTCAAGGTTTCAGCCTCTTCCTGGAGAATGGAGACTCCATCCACAGACGGTTCAGCTGATTTGGGAACAGTTTGGCGACGCACAGATAGATCTGTTTGCCTCCCACGACTCTTCCCATAGCAGCCTGTTTTACTCCCTGACCGAGGACACGCTCGGCATGGACGCACTGGCGCACAGCAGGCCGTGGGGCCTCCGTAAGTATGCGTTTCCCCCAGTGAGCCTCAGGGAGGACGAGGAGCAGGTCATGTTGGTTGCGCCTCATTGGCCCACCCGGACCTGGTTCTCCGAACTAGTACTCCTAGGACTTATCTCAATTTCAACTTGTATAATTTTGTCTTTTTATTTCAAAATTATTACTCAGTCGAAACTGAAAGATACTAAAGTCAGAATTATGAGATAGCCTACTATGTGATAATTTGACCTTTTATTTTGAGAAATTAAGTGAAAGATTAGAGAAAAAGTATTGACCTGACTTGTCTCATGATTAGGACGATTAGGATGATCTCTTAATAATAACTTTATATTTTAATAAATATATTTAATAAATTATAATTTACCAAAGCATTTTATCCATGTGGCAGAAACAGGCTCCCAAAGTTAGGCAACTTGATTTAACTCAGTGTAATAATTGCATCTTAAAATTTAAGATTAAGTCAACAAATGTGTTTAATTTCACACTGCTGTTGGTATTCACCATGAATCCTGACCTATTATATAATTTTTATGTAATAATTCAAACACAGTTGCAACTGAACTTGACAGCCAATATGAATTTTCATTGTATGGAAAAAAAACAACGACTTGAGTGGAGTGACCAAAATAAGACATACAGTATGACTGTTTTCACAGAATTTAAAACACCATTTTTACGTACAATAATTGTGCAACATAATTAGACACATTTTTGTTGTGGAAGTTGTATTCAAAATACAAAAATCTGTGCTGGGCCTGGCACCTGTCCCATCAGATTTAATGCCCATGATGCTTCTTTCAGACCAACAAAGATCTGATATCCTCGAGCCACTGCTATTAGAGTTGGATCCAAACGCACACACTTAAAGTTGGACATACAATTTACAGACTTCATCGAAATTCAATTCTCTAGCCTGTAGGGGTCCTGATATTTATGAACACCGTAAAGCAGGCTGTCCTCCCACACTCTGCACCACACACTCTTCACACCGCTCATGCTCCTACTAATGCAATTACATGGTTTTAATCCATCAGCTGTGCACAGAGAAACAGCTCAACAGATGTGTATAACATATGTAAACTCTACAGCTAACTGAAGAGGCACTTTTTAGCCCAATAGAATATTATAACAATAATTCTGACTAAAATATACATATTGCTAAAATATTTGTTGTTGGAAACAATAAATGTGCTATACTGTATGTGGAATTTTAAACCTATAAGTATATTTTTATGAAAGTGACCATTATAATGGGGTAACCAAATGCAGGCTAATATAATTAGTTTATGCTTTTGTTTTTGTTTTTATTTTCATTATTAGTTTAGCCTCTAGTCAATTTAAAAACAAAAGCATTATTTTTATTTTTAGATTGTAATGTTACAATGTTAGAATGTAATGTGATTTTAACCACCTTTTTGCACATAATATATTGCATAGCCTACATTACATTAACTATATTTGTTTCCATATACTACAATATCAACATTGTTTGTAGGATATCATTGGGCAGAATGTGAAATAACATTTTTTAAAATAAATACAGATTTTCTTTATCCAAATAGAAAAATGTAGAAAGTACCGAGATATATATATCGTATATCGCCATTTAACCAAAAAAAAACAGATATATGAATTTTTGGCCATATCGCCGACGCCCAGCCCTAGTTGGCACCAAGCAGCATCTAATATGTGTCCATCAGACTTGCTCTCCCATCTATAGTTGTTCTCCAAATCATTATCAACCCTCCTCCTGACAATGCAGAAAGAATGAGAGAAGGGAGAACTTTTCTCCCTGTCTGTCATGATATTTCAGTTAAAATGTTCCACTAGTTGACAACATAACTAGAACTTTGCCACAGGTTACAATTGTATAGCCATCGCATGAGTTTTAACTGCCCTGTGCAGCTATGGGAATATACAATGTGAGCGCGAGCACACACTCAAAGCTGAGGTTTAATATCGTATGCCGGTATAACAAGTAACAGGATTGAAAGCAAGGGTCTGAAATGGACGAGACACTTTAAATCTCATGATTCTACATTGTTACCGCTGTCAGGCATGTGCAGCAGCCAATCAAACACAGATAGGTGACTGCTGACAAGTCAATCACATTTGTGCTGCATATACTATAGGAAGGTGCAGGACCTCAGAGACATTGAAAATATCATATTCCCTCTGATTACTGATTCAACTCCAGCATTCGTTGGCTTCCTGTGTAATTTCAAAACTGAAGTTCTGCAAGTTTGTGAAACTTTTTAACGGCTGAGGAATTTAATTTCTTGTTTCTGTCAAAATAAGGATACAAATAAGCCCCGGAAAGGCTTCAAAGCCTTTATATTTATTTTGTCATTTCCAAACAATGGAAAGAACTCTCAGTGAATCCTTTCTCATGCCTATTGTGCAAGTTTATTGAATGAACTGCACAAGCAGCCTTGACGGTTATTATACAAGCATTTCTCTGTCAAAAGTGCATTTTATGTTTTTTTTTCTGATGTGATTCAACCACTGTTTATGCCAAGAGCTATTCATTTTACTAAAGTATTGTCTTTAAAGACATTGAAGAGGTAGAAACAGTAGTTATGAGCCATTACGATCGACTTTAAGGATGCCTACTTCCATGTCTCCATTCTTTGGGAAAAGAGCAAACTCTCCCCCGTGCAGAGGATCTCTTTTCTCGGTATGGAAATCGACTTTGGCATGTCAATTGCCTCGAGTTGCTGGTGGTACGTTTGGCTCTGCACCGCTTCCGTGCGTTGCTCAAGAACCAGCATGTACTAGTCCGCTCAGACAATCCCACGACAGTAGCGTACATCAACCGTACGCTAACCGTACGTGGTCTACGTTCCCGCCATATGTCGCAACTCACCCGCCACCTCCTCCTATGGAGTCAGAAGCATCTGAGGTCGCTTCGAGCCATTTATATCCCGGGAGACCTGAACCGTGCAGCTGACGAGCTCTCACGGTTTCAGCCTCTTCCTGGAGAATGGAGCAGCCTCTTCCTGGCGCACAGCAGGCCGCGGGGCCTCCGTAAGTATACGTTTCCCCCAGTGAGCCTCAGGGAGGACGAGGAGCAGGTCATGTTGGTTGCGCCTCATTGGCCCACCCAGACCTGGTTCTCCAAACTAGTACTCCTTGCGACAGCACCTCCCTGTCCAATTCCTCTGAGGAAGGACCTCCTTTCTCAGAGACGGGGCACCCTATGGCACCCTCGTCCCAATCTGTGGAACCTCCAAGTGTGGCTCCTGGATGGGACGAGGCAAGTTTGAGTACCCTACCACCACCGGTGGTGGCCACCATCCCTTCCGCTAGAGCATCGTCCACGAGACATGCCTACACGTTGAAGTGGAACCTCTTCATCACCTGGTGCTCTTCTTGCCGAGAAGACCCCAGAAAATGCCCGATCAGTATAGTGCTTTTCTTCCTGCAAGATGGGTTGGAGCGAAGGCTGTCTCCCTCCACCCTCAAAGTGTAGTTGCCGCTATCGCCGCACATCATGACGCAGTCGAAGGTAAGTCCATGGGAAAGCACGACCTGGACTAAATCCTCCTCACTCTCCTCTCGTACCCTCTTGGGACCTCGCAGTGGTTCTATCCGCCCTGCAGAGTGCTCCCTTTGAGCCTTTACAATCAGTCGAGCTTAAGTTCCTGTCAATGAAGACAGCGCTCCTGGTTGCATTGGCCTCCATCAAGAGGGTAGGGGACCTGTAGGCATTTTCGGTTGACGAAGCGTGCCTGGAATTCGGGTCGGCCTATTCTCACGTGATCCTGAGACCCCGGCCTGGATACGTGGCCAAGGTTCCCACCACTCCCTTTCGAGACCAGGTGGTGAACCTGCAAGCGCTGCGCTTGGAGGAGGCAGACCCAGCCTTGGCACTGCTCTGTCCAGTACGTGCCCTCCGTGCTTACGTAGACAGAACGCAGTGTTTAAGGACCTCAGACCAGCTCTTTGTCTGTTATGGTGGGAAGCTGAAGGGAAAGGCTCTCTCCAAGCAAAGGTTGTCTCACTGGATAGTGTATGCCATTGCTTTGGCATACCAGCAGCAAGGTCGACCATGCCCCCTTGGAGTGAAGGCACACTCCACCCCGGAGTGTGGCTTCCTCTTGGGTTCTAGCGCATGGCGCCTCGCTAACAGACATCTGCAGAGCTGCAGACTGGGCGACACCCAACACATTCGCGAGATTCTACAATCTCTGAGTGGAGCCAGTGTCCTCTCGTGTACTCGCTTCAACTACCCGGTACTAGGATCTGCTCAGGTGTCTTCGCTTGCTCGCCATTCCACTCCGATCGACTGGATACATGTGATATTCTCTTCAGGTGAGCTTCCCCGAGAAGCCCTGAGTTCCTCCAGCGCCATTGACGTCAACGCCAGAGTTATGCCACCGGCAGCTCTAGCGTTGGCTGGGTGCCTTCATGTGCATGGTTCCCCCATTGGGCCACCCCCACATGTGTATTTCCACTGTAAGCCTCTATGAGCATGTGTCTTTCCCTTGGCAAGCCACCTTGCCCCCCCTAGGGTTGAAACATTCTACCCTGTGGGCTGGACACCCCAGTGTTTCTCCATATGCAGCCCGCTCGCGGGTCATAGTGTATTCTGTAAGCCGGGGGTGCCAGTCTCACAACAGGGAGCTCAGACTTACGCAGGGCACTAGAAGACAGCTGAGATGGCGTGATTAGACTGGGAACCCCATTCGTCATCATGACGTAACTCATAGTGACCACGAAAGGGAACGTCTCGGTTACATATGTAACCCTCGTTCCCTGAGTAGGGAACGGAGATGTTACATCTCCCTGCCACTTCCGCTGTACCGCTGGAATGCCTGAGTTCAGTCTCCTCAGCGAAGAAACATATCTGCATGTTGCCAGCATACTTCCTTAAATACCCACGAGGTGGGGCGGAGTTACGCTATGCAAATTCCACAGACCCATGGCATTTCCTTGCCATTGGCTCGTTTTGTAATACTCGAAGGTGAGAGGCTTTCTAAGCGAAACCCCATTCGTCGTCATGACGTAACGTCTCCGTTCCCTACTCAGGGAACGAGGGTTACATACGTAACCGAGACGTTTTCATTTCATTATCGTTGTTCACTTGGCGGCTTAGTTGTAACACTGTGCTACAACTAACCCCGCTGTGTAAAAAATATTTTAAGATTTGGTAACATACACACCCATCTCAGAAACCGAAAAAAACGTATGATGAAAAAATGTACTTGCATGGTGTCAAAACACTCTTTGTCCAGTATCTTCACGAAGTCTTATCAAAACTTTCCACAAATCAACGGGAGACTGTCTTCTGGCAGTGAGAGAAAATACGCAGAAACACAACCTGCTTGACCCTGACTAACTATGTAAAAGGTCTGTGTTACATTTAACACTAGAACTACCGGAATTCCATAACTACTAGAACGACCATAGCGGTCATTCTGACCGTTCATACTTTGACGTTCATATGGCCGTACTGAACGTCATTTTCGTCATGTCATATCTATTGTACATGTTAACCTTCTCTTTTCCAATGAAGCTTTTAATTCCTGTCGTCATAGCCCTTAAAACAAGCACAAAAGAAAGATTCCCCCGACAGGTGCTGTCTCTATTTGAGGAACGTTTTGCGTCAAAATAATATTTTTCTCACCACGTGAATAGACATGCACAAAAGTTAGGAAACGTACAGCCCTGTTTGTAAATAAGTTCAATAATCAATACAAAATCTAAAAATAAATGGATCTACAATGATAGGTAATAATAAACAGGACACAAAATTTTTATTCAAATGAATGTGAAACATTCAGAAAAAATGTTCAGAAAAAACATGAACATTAGCTAAACAAGAAAACGAACTGCTTTAGAATGATTCGTTTCAGTGAACAAAAAATATTAACAAACAAAATCAGGTTAACTGCCCATTTGAACGGCGCAAACACCCCGCATCATTGACGCTTACGCACATTCCACACAGGTAAACACCGCCTTTCGTGTGCAGCTCCCACACACTTTGTGACATTTGGCACATGTCTCCTTGGTTTTATTTTGTTTGCAGTTCCTCCAGTTGTATGGCTTTTGATTCCATGTGGTCGGAGCGAAGTTCGCTCGCCAGTCGTGTGATGAAGTCCCTCCACGAAACTTGCAATGTAGCGGACTTATTATATTTATAATGCGTGCAGTCGAAATGACCGTTATGGTCATTCTAGGTAGAAATAGTCAGAACTGTTGTGTGTTTTGTGATTTTAATAAAAGAACAGTGTCAGAATAAAATATACACATATTTAGGAAAAGTCAGAGTCCTACAGCCACATTTATTTTATTTTAACAAAGTTATTACACTGTAAAATTTAAAAACGGTCAAAATGACCGCCTTTGGAGTTCTAGTGTTAACCCCATGTTAGTTTGTGCCCCACGCTCCCCTATCAGTATCATTGTGAGTTTATAATGAGTCCCACAGCATAAACCATTATGAGAAAGAAACATCCTGCCCTCTGTCAACATTTCTCTACTCATTAATCTTCAGGCACATAACAGGTGCATGTTGCAAAAGGAGAGAAAGTAAAATGGACGAGCTCTAAATGTGACATTTAACCGATGGGCCTAATCTGTACCAACCCAACCTAAACTATACCCACACAATGGCAAAACACAGCTTCATATTGGTGTAGATCACAGCAAAACCCAGATGTCCAACTCTTCATGCCACATACTGTTTATTAATGAGGATTGTTCTCAAAATGTGCGTGACTCCCATATGTTCCCTTTGACTTTTATTGAAATTGATTCTCATTTATATTTCACATTATAAGGCAGCTGTTTTGACAGAAGGGTTGGAATCCAACACCCACGGTTCTGACCACATCCTCAAACACTACAGGCTTCTCCTGAGATGATTCACACTTATTTAACCATCTCTGAGAGTTATGCACTAATATATTACAAAGAATTCATCAGCCAAACAGGATATGCCTTCAGATATTGATTGGATGACGCATTAATCAATGATGCCTGGACAGAAGTGGAAACACACCTCACACCTCACCTCAAATCTAGTTAGCATGCTCTTGGAGAATTGTTTTGAGAGAAATGCTACAATTTATGAAAGCGAAATGTATTAGCCCACAAGCTGCTCAACATAATTGTTTGTTTTTCAGTAGTTATTTATCATTCTGTCTTTGAGATGTTGCATCATATATGAAGCTCAGTGAATGTATTCACATCAAAATAGAAGCTTGTTAACTAGCAACTGGTTAACATGGCTCAGTTAGCCGCTGCTGGTAGACGCTGTAATTACATCATCTGGCCACAAAGAGCATCTTTCTCCATTGATGCCATTACAAATATGCATGTATTCTGATGAAATACAATTTATTTCAGACACAAATCATTACTGTTTTATTGTTAACTATAACATTAAAACTATTAAAATGTTTTTTATTATTATTATTATTGAAATAAAGCTGAAATAAAATGAATATCAATATTAGGTGAAAGTTAAAAATGTTGTCTTGTCAACTAACTGAAATAAAATAAGTTAAAGCTAAAGAACTAAAATTACTAAAACTGAAATAAAAGTAAATTAAAGCTAAATATAAATATTAAAAAACAACAAAATTACTAAAACTAAAATGAAAAAGAAAACTGAAAAAAAAAAATACAATAAGTGAATTAACAAAAATAAATTATATTTAAGCATATAAATAATACTACACACTAATATTTTATTACTTAAAAGTAGATGAGTAAAAGGATGAAATAGATGAAAACTAAAATATATATATATATATATATATATATATCCTGAATTTTCTCTCAGTATCCAAAAAATTAATTTTTATGCCACTTGATACTTTGTATTACGGGCCTCCCAGATAAATTCCTTCAATTAGTGGGGCAAATCATAAATATTTCCTATTAATTTTATGTCATAACATTTCTGTTTAAAATTGCAAAAAAAAAATATTCAGATATTCAATGAGTAACATATTTCATAGGATTCCAGTATATATAGCATATCATGTACTATTTCATAATCTGTGTAAGAGGATCTATAAAGTGGAGTTGCTGAAGCTCATAACAATAAACCGCATGAGTCAAGGATCACCGTGCATGGAACAGAGCCATAAGAGCAAATCAACGCTTTGGAAGCATTACTGCTGATGAACACATAAAGTTTGCAAAGACCTCCTCCAAGTTCAATAGCACCACTAAAACAACAAAATGTTTTATATTTGAGGGGAAAAAAACAATGTGAAGCATGGGGACATGTAAAGAAATTGGTCAGCTTTGCTGCATCAGGGCCTAATTGCTCTAAGACTACAGTATGTCTTGATGCTCAATTCTGATTCATTGCTCAGATCCGATTTTTGTTGTTGTTGTTTGGCTCTTCACTTTATCTTTTAAATGTAGCCATTATCAAATTCGAGTGTGAACTGGTTACGGTTCTGAACTGACCCACATGCGCAAAAGAATATTAACAAAGACGGCATGCAGCACGCTGTCATACGAAGATGTAGACGAGGAGGACGAGATAGAGAGCAACAAGCTTTGCTTGTATAGAGCAGTCACCGCAATACTTATGAGTACAACAGCTCACAGTCTCTCCGACTGACTAACTTCCCTGCTGTCTTCCATATTCAAAGAACTACCGCTGGTATGTAAAATCTTTGGAGTGATGTCCATCAGCGCAGTATTGTGACAAATGTTGATCTACAGTGGCGTAAAAGTAGCAAGAATTCTGATGACTGTTCAGACTGAGGTTGCATTGCAAGCATGATCTGACCTGCATCGGATTTAGGACCACATATTGAAGGAATCGAAAAGATAAGATTCAATGTGGTTTGTGCTGTTCACACGGTTATAAAAGAAATCGGATCACATACGAGCAAAAACAGTCTGATTTGGGACACTTTTGCCTGCAGTCTGAACTTAGTTGTATCAGGAAATTCAGTGTTTGACTCTGAATCTGATTCAGAAACTTAAAGAGGTCATGCAACATGACATTAGTCCAAAAGTAGTTGTATATCCACATTGAGTGTATTCTTATAATGCCCGAAAGACTTTAGATATACCAAGAAGGGGTACTCATATTACTATGAATGGGAGAAACTTCAATGTGCATTATGGCGGAATAAGTCCCGCCTTCAAATAAAAGAGCCAATCACCAATTGGTAAAGTCATCGCATCACTGCAGCTGCCTTTAGAAGTTCTGGTTATCGCAGAAACAGTCAATGTCATTTACATTTAATAATTTAGCAGATGCTTTTATCCAAAGCGACTTACAAATGAGGAGAACAATAGAAGTAATCAGACCAACAAGAGGGCAACAGTATACAAGTGCTGTAACAAGTCTCAGTTAGTCTAGCACAGGACACATAGCAAGGTTGTTTTATTTTGTAAATCAGGAAAAAAAGAAAAGAAAAGGTAATTGCTAGTATTTATTGGTCAAGTGCTGACATTTTTCTGAAAATGGTCGAATTGAGATAGGCAGGTCATTCCACCAGCTGGGAACAGTCTAGGAAAAGGTCCGTGAGAGTGATTTCGTGCTTCTTTGGGATGGCACCACGAGGCGTCGTTCACTTGCAGAACGCACGCTTCTGGAGAGACATAAGTCTGAACTAGCGAAGTCATGAGACGCATTGGCTGGTATAAGGTTTTTTAATGCTATTTGACCATTGGAAACAATATTTAAAGGTTGCTGATTTGAAATTTGTGCCAAGCAGGTTTTGAGATTTCAGCATTCCCCCATTCAAGTAGGCTTGCTGCCCAAAATGGCTGTTTTGCAAATATGTCCACCGAGTGAACACTTTCCTTGAAAGAGACTTTGTAATGGCTTAGTCAGAATGTTGACCTCCAATAAACTGCTGTGCCATAATCTAGAGCAGGTCATTTTAGCAAAACATCCCAAATATGTTCAAGAACCAAAACAATTCTGAAATGAAACACCAGTCAAAATACCTAACTGAAGGACTGATCAGGCACAACATAAACATTTCTACACAAATAAATCACATTGAGAATTCCAAAGGGCTCTCATCCTTCCCCTCAAAACACTATGTTTTAAACATCCTGTGCCTTTATTTGGTTTGTAGGTGCTACTCAAGCATTATTCTACAATAAAAAATAAAATGTGTATTCCTCTAGCTAGCAGGTGTGATTTGATTTTAAGTGTTACAATTCAAACAGAGGTTGTTATTGGACATAAGGAATGAAACTCAAACTTCAGTCAATGCAGTCAATGTAAGGGTGAGAGAGAATGTTTTTCTCTCTCTCTCTCTCTCTCTCTCTCTCTCTCTCTCTCTCTCTCTCTCTCTCTCTCTCTCTCTCTCTCTCTCTGTCTATTAATATATATATTTTTCTCCATAGAGCAAAAAAAGTAGTGTTCTGGAAGTAAAAACCCCATTCATTTTCCAAAGAAATTAATTTTAAACAATAACTTTAACCTTTCGAGATTTATTAACCATGAATAGATTTTTTTTTTCTCCATCTCAGAGATTTTCTTTTTGATCTCAAAGATTTTATTATTTTTTTATCTTTATTATTTTTTTTTAAATAATTAATAACTGATGAACAGTAAGCAAATAGTATTTTTTTCTAATACATTTTTGGTAACAACTTTTATGATAGAATGTTGGTAGTTAGTTTAGGTCAGGCTTAAAACTCTTCACTAAAGAATTTTTGAATAATTAAAAAAATATTTTGTCATCTAATTTAAGCTCATCTGTGTATATTCAGAATGCAGAGCCCAAAAACAAGAGGATCACATAATATAATGATAAACTGCATTGTAAAAAAATGATGTGGAGCATGTCACAAGCTTGATAAATTATAGCTTTTTTCCTCAGTTAAAAAATCACACTCCCAGAGAATCACACAGTGGGACGCTTTGTACCGTGTTTGCGTAGGCTCGGGGAGCATTGAAATGGAGGTGTCAACTGACATGTTTTAACTACAAAGAGCCATTATGTGCCATGGAGATGATAGACGTGTGTATTTGACAGTCAATGTCACATTCAATGAATTTTAGACAGAATTAGAGTAATCTGTACACTGGTCTTTCAATCTGACATTCAGAAATGCAAGAACATTTCAGCCTACATTATTCATGTATTCCTAGTACGTAGTGCTTAATGTTTAAAGTGTTTGTAGTGTTCTATTAATAATAAAGTTATTTAGTAAATAAGATTGGACTGGACTGGAAGAACAACTGGTATTCCAGCTAAAACCAGCAACATACCTGCTTGGCCAAGCTGGGACACCAACTAGATCATCTGAAAACAAGCGAAACCAGCTGGGAGAGGGAGACAAACTGGGAGTCCAGCTATACCAGCTAAATACCTGCTTGATCAGCCAGGAAACCCAACTAGACCAGCTGAAGACAAGCGTAAACCAGCTGAGAGACAAACTGGCAGGCCAGCTAAACCAGCTATAAATACCTGCTTGATGATGGAAAACCAACTAGACCAGCTGAAGACAAGCTTAAACTAGCTAAGACCTGCTTAAATCAGCTGAGAGACAAACTGGTATTCCAGCTAAAACAGCCTGCTTGGCCAAACTGGGAGACCAACTAGACCAGCTGAAGACAAGCGTAAACCAGCTGGGAGACAAACTGGCAGTCCAGCTGGGAGAGAAATTGGTATTCCAGCTAAACCAGCTAAATACCTGCTTGGGCAGGCTGGGAGACTAGCTGACCTGCTTAAACCAGCTAAAACCAACTTAAACCAGACCCCACCATGTGCTGGTTTAAGCAGATTTTTTAGAAGACAAAAACATGTAAACTATGGTAATTCTAGTGTTCTATTAATAATAAAGTTATTTAGTAAATAAGATTGTATGAATGTGTGATATGTAATGGGTATTTTCAACATTAAATGTACAGAGAAATGCAGAATAAGGATGCTCAGGTCAAAGGCCATATATACTTAACCAAAAAGTGCTTAACACAGTAGAACTAACAGTCATATGATTAGCTAAGATCATTACAAACCAATCACCAGAACAAATTACAGTGAAGAAGACTTGAGTGACATTGATTTTTACTCAACTGTATGACATGTATCTTTCTATTCAGGAGACTCACTTGGTTGTTGTGGCCAGTGATCTCCCGGCCGTGAATAAAACTTGATTTCTACAAAGAGCAACTTGGGAGTCGTGTCAGGTATATGCTGCGCAGCTGAGAAATAGATTCTACGCTCAAAATACAACAGCAGAACATCTATGTGTGATTGACAGAAGTACTAAAGATTCTACGGTCAAAAGACCACCGCAGAGACCGTGATAGTGTTGGAAGACTATAGAGACGCCCTCGGGGTGAGGCTGTAATACTCTGAGTTAGTATTAATGATCCTGTGTCGGACCAGCGGACACCTGAGAAGGACGGTGAGAGTGTATAGATGCTAAAGACCTGTGTGCTCATGTGTGATTGAGGTAGTGATAGTAGCTTCTTGATGGGACGCCGTCACCTTACTTCAGGGAAGTATTGTATTGTATTGTAAGCATTCAGGTAATTCAGGGAATTACCTCAAGATACTGTAGTTATTATTTTTAACAACTGGAAGTTGTTTAAATTGTCTGTGGTGAAGAAGTCAGATTAAGTAGGTTGTATTCGTATTAAGAATTTCCACGACAAATGTGTAACACCATTTTTTTGCTGCCTTGCAAATTCTAGTTATTCATGACATTTTACCATTTTTATGGTAAAGTTCTGCAATTACTAATGTTTTAGTGTTACAGTAACTAGCATCAAAAACACAGGTATAGAGTGTAGCAAGCAACGATGTACCTCAACACCAAAATTACAACATCTAAATGTCTTTAATTCTGTCCCAATGTGTTTTTCCTCATAATGCTCTATTTGAAGCTTTATTAGTGCCTTCAGATGTGAGTTCAGAGTCAAAGGATGAAGAAATGACCTTTGCTAGTCATAGTTTTGTTGAACATTTGCTATTCTCTCTCATTATTTCTCTCTCACACAATGTATCTTTGTAGCTGCAGAAGAAGTTCACTGGCTCCTCTTCTCTCTGCATGTACAGTATGTCCACCAGCACATTTGACTCAAGGGAGGACGTGCTTCTCTCACTCAACTGTAATTTGCCAGAGGCTCTGGTAAAGACTTTTCCTTGTCCAACACCCTTTTTTTTTTTTTATCTTCTCACTTCAGAAAAACAGTGTGGTCGCTAGAGGAATTAGCATAAAGTACAAGCTGCCTGGTAATGGAACAGTGAGTGCGTCTCTAATACTGAAAGAACAGAGAAACTTTTAATGCCACACCATGCTAATGCACAGATAAATGCAGCCCTAGGTAGCTCGAAATGCCTTCATAAATTATAGATATTGAAAAGGTGCTTCTTGTCACTCAACATTCAAAGAAAAAACTAGCATTGGCATTTAACTGCCGGATCCGTTATACTGAACATGGTTATTTTTGGACACACAGGCATGTTGCCTTTTAATATGATGCATTTACTACAGTACATTTGCAAATAAATATATTTTATCCATTTACAAAGCTGAAAAGGTTTGTTTTCCCTGTTGAAAAAAAAAAAAAAACTTTTAAAACCTAGACTGGTTTGCTTTTTAGCTAATTGGACTGGAAGAACAACTGGTATTCCAGCTAAAACCAGCAACATACCTGCTTGGCCAAGCTGGGACACCAACTAGATCAGCTGAAAACAAGCGAAACCAGCTGGGAGAGGGAGACAAACTGGGAGTCCAGCTATACCAGCTAAATACCTGCTTGATCAGCCAGGAAAACCAACTAGACCAGCTGAAGACAAGCGTAAACCAGCTGAGAGACAAACTGGCAGGCCAGCTAAACCAGCTACTGTATAAATACCTGCTTGACGGTGGAAAACCAACTAGACCAGCTGAAGACAAGCTTAAACTAGCTAAGACCTGCTTAAATCAGCTGAGAGACAAACTGGTATTCCAGCTAAAACAGCTAAATACCTGCTTGGCCAAACTGGGAGACCAACTAGACCAGCTGAAGACAAGCGTAAACCAGCTGGGAGACAAACTGGCAGTCCAGCTGGGAGAGAAATTGGTATTCCAGCTAAACCAGCTAAATACCTGCTTGGGCAGGCTGGGAGACTAGCTGACCTGCTTAAACCAGCTAAAACCAACTTAAACCAGACCCCACCATGTGCTGGTTTAAGCAGATTTTTTAGAAGACAAAAACTTGCAAACTATATGGTAATATTATCATCCATGACAAACAACAATGCCTTTATCTTGCAAACATCTCCAACATCTGTTAATTTTTATGCTCCGAGTCAGGTCTAGTATAACGGACATGCTTTCTAGCACGTTTTATTAATGTATTATACATAAGACGCTTTACAGTCCTAAACACACGAAATCTATGCATGTGCACCATACTACTTACCCAGGCGATGGCCATGATGCCTAAAGCGAAAAGGCTGGGCCCCAGCAGGTTCCACAGACCATGACGGTCCAGCTGTAAGGCCATGGACAGAGCCATCGCCCCCAGCAAGTACAGCACCTGGTAGGAGAGCGACAAAGAGGGAGAACATTAGTTCAAACATCAACAACTCATCATGCATAGAGGCGATAGTGAATCCCCAGTCCAACCCTCTGTCAGGCAGACTGTAAGTAAAGAGAGGTGCTGCTAAAAATGTCCTTCTCGTACTCTTTCCTTCCTCCGTGAAGTTCAGAACTGTTGTGACAAGGGTGATTTGATTAGTGTCTGCAAACTTCAGCACTCAGCAAAACACATTCACAGGCGAGCACACACAATCACCTAACATATATAGAACCATTATCCCTGGAGGGGAGCTATTTTTTCTTATTCTTTCCATTAGGTACTTCCTTCACAAGCAGAAGCTCCCTCACTTCATATCTCTTATTCTAAATAACTCAAACACTGTTAATCACATTCTTACTGTCTTTCTCCCTGTGCTCTCTTTCCTTAATCCTTACTCTTGAGCAGCTGAAGACTGAACTAAAGAGAAAGTGAACCTGAAAAGTGTCCACCTATATTTGCTCTGCTCCACAGCGAAATGTCACCATCATTATGACAGCACATGACAGACTGCTGACATTCGTATATTTACACTCTGTGTACGCTGTTTACTGAGGTGGACGAAAATTCTGCTCTCTTGCACATCTTGGAAAGCTCTTTTCCTGGCAATAAAGTCCATGAAAAACTACTGGCCTCTGTGAATCACACAAAATGAATTTATAGAAATTGATGACAAAAGAAATAACCAGCATTTCTGGGCCCCATGGTCTTCATATGTAATTTTAACCATCAGATTGTGGTTATTATATACAGTGGCCCATTTTTAATACTCAGACTATCTTTTAAAAGTTTGAGGTTAGTAAGATTTGTAATGTTTTTGAATTTATATATATATATATTAAAATGTAATTTATATCTGTGATGTCAAAGCTGAATTTTCAGCATCATTGAATAGAAAGTTCAAAAGAACAGAATTTGTATGAATTGCTTTTCTATCACTTTTTTCTATTTAATGCATCCTTGCTGAATAAAAGTATTAATTTAATTGAAACAAATTTCTTAAAAAAACTGACTGATAGAAAACTTTTGAAGTGTGTGTTATATTTAATGCAGAAACTGTACACACAAAAATATTTGATCTAACCGAATATTAGCAACAACTAAAAAACGTTTATGAGCACAGAGCTACAGACCACAAGGTTTATGGTAATTGAATATGATTTGTACCTGTTTGATAATGGATTTGAGTCTGGCCATGGCGATGACAGTGACCCATACAGACATGAGCGAGCCGAGGAAGTCACAGAACTGCAGCACGTCATACTCCATGATGCAGAAGACCACAATGCCTGGCTGGTCACAGGCATGATAAAACTGTTCAGGGGTGAAAGATGAAAACAAAAGGTCAGAGGAATCATGAATAAAATATGACACTCTGACATGTCACTGGTTCTTAACTATAATCTCCATACGTCAGCTGCCACTGATATGCTGAACTAAGACTCATGATGGGTCTGTAAATAATACAGCACTTCTTCAAGCACTTATTACATTATTTAGGCATGTTTGTCCAAAGCCTGAGCAAAACAGAATGCAAACCTAGTATAAAATATAAATTATGCAACAGTTAGTTCTAGTTCAGTAATCTGACTGATCAGTTAAGTTCATTTACAAGTTACAATGATTTCAACCATAAGCCATCCACTCAGAATTAAGAGTTGGGATTATTCCTTTTATAAAAAAATATTATTCTTGAAGCTGTATATCTTTGTTTTATTTTAGACGATTCATGTCACAACATGAAGATAACAATTGAAATGCCTAATTTTGGGCATTTTTGATTGGTTTAAAGCAGATCTTCAAACTCACAGTGGAAAAGAACATGGTGAAAATATAGACAGATGCCTCCAGCAGGTAATGACTGCGGATGGCGATGGTCACAGGTGGGACGAACATCAGGTTGCTGAGGCACAGAAGGAGAGTGGAGAGCAGCTGGAACCCATACGAGTACGCCTCAGTGTTGTCCGTGCAACCCCAGCCATCCCAACCTAGAGAAGCACACGTGTGTTACAGACCACTCGAAACTGGACTTAACATGATCCTGCACACTATAAGATACAGCAAAAGTGACAGTTTTAAGTGTAAATCTTGAAAGCTTCGGTCCCTGTTCACTGTAACTGGAAAAAATGTGGAAAACATTCATCATCAAATATTATTTTATGTTCAGCAGAAGAAATAAAGTCATACCGGTTT